>NW_023270451.1:80801461-80915336 GCF_011800145.1 Mirounga leonina
TTTCTTTCTTTCTTTCTTTCTTTCTTTCTTTCTTTCTTTCTTTCTTTCTTTCTTTCTTTTCTTGCTATGAGAGAAGTCAAGTAGTCTGAAGTTATGCTGGTGCACAAAGCATTCTAAAATAGCCTTCATTTATGAGCAATCATCTATGAAGGACTAACATTTAAGGAACCTTGCTGTGTCCTTTTTTGAGATTACAGCTTCTGTATAAGTGACAAATATATTTAGATGGAGAATGAAGTGTTCGCTGTACAGTTTCGATTTGTATAGTTAGCATTTGTATCTTTTAGGATAAAATGCCCAATGGGGAAATGTTGAAGAATACTAATAACTAGTAATAAATAACTAAAATAGATGTTGTCCCAGAAGGGCAACAGCAGGCTATACTTCTAGGGAATAAATCTGGGTAAATGATTTATGATTCTTTTCTGAGTATATATTGTTAATAGTTTCTCTGATTGCACATTTCCCTTATTCACTCTAAATATTCAGAGAGAGATGACAAGGGAGATTGAGAGAAAGAGAGAGAGAGATTTCTAATTATTTATCTTATGTCTACTTCTCTGTGAATACTGTATGTGAAAAAATCTCAAAAGAAAAATAAATTTATGTTAATGCATCAATAATTCCCTATTTTATGTATTTCTTCTGGCCAAAGCCCAGTTGATCCAAAAACCTCTGAAAAAAAGAATGCTATATAAATAATTCCTAGTTAAGAGGATTGCAAATATAGAATTATATAAAATATAGGGCCAAACTACACTTCTGTTATTTTCATTAGAGAAGGAATATACGATTTCACTGTATTGGGGCCCTCTCCATATTACAAAGAAATGAGCAAAATTCTAGAAAAAAAACATAAAATAAAAATAGGGACTTTCTCCTCTAGGAGAACGTGTCTTATTTAACAGTCTGCTATATCACATTTGTTAAAAATTTAGACCAATGGCAAAAGTAGAAATAATAATTATTGCTTTAAGCATAAGAGATTTCTGAATATTGAAGTTGGAGCATAAGAAAAGATTGATTAGTGCTAAATAGAGACTTAGAAATCATCCTGTGACTCATTTTACTGGTGATGATACTGAAGCCCAGGGAGATGCAATGATGAGCCAAACTGAGACAAAGACCTAAAAATCTAGAATCCATATTTCCTTATTCTGAGGAATTAGTGTCCTTTCTTCCTATATTTAAATTGATAAGTTGAAGTACAGTAGGTATTTAAAAATACAGATATTTTTCTTTGTAAATATAAAATGCTCCTTTTTGAAAACAATTGAAAAGCAAATTAAATGGTAAATTTAGTGCACCTCTCAAAGTTCACCAAAAATAAGCTCCTGGTATAGCTTTTGTTTTGTATTTTGTTGGTGGTGTTGTTGCGGTAAAATATGCATAGCATACAATTTCCCATTTTAGCAATTTTTATGTGTACAGTTCTGAGATACTGAGTACATTCACATTGTTATGCAACCATCACCACAGTCTCCGGAACTTTTACATCTTCCCAACTGAAACTTGTTGTACCCATGACACCAACTTCCCATTTCCTCTTCCTCTCAGCCACTGGAAACCATAATTCTTTATATTTCTATAAATTTGACTACACTAGGTGCCTTATATAAGTGGAATCATATAATATCTGTCCTTCAGCGATTGGCTTATTTCATGTAACGTAATGTATTCAAGATTCAGCCACGTTGTAGCCTATATATATATATTTTAGCAATATGTCTATTTTTTCCATCTTTTTGAGGGATAACTGACAAATGAAAATTGTATATATTTAAGGTATACAACTCCATTTTTGATATATGTATACATTGTAAAACAGTCACCACAATCAAGGTAATTAACATGGCCATCATCTTACATAGGTAACCATTGTCATTTTGTCATTGTTATTGTTGTTTCTTTGTGGTGACAACACTTAAGATCTACCCTCTTAATGAATTTCAGGTATACGGTACAATATTGTTAACTGTAGTCACATTGCTGTACATTAGATATACAGAACTTATTAATCTTGCAAAACTGAAACTTTATACTCCTTCACCAGCATCTCATTTCCTCCTCCCCAGACCCTGGCAACCACCTGCTTCTTTCAGTTTGATTATTTTAGGTCCAACATGTAAGTGAGATCACACGGTGTTTGCTTTCTGTATATGACTCATTGTACTTAGCAAAATGTCCTACAGGTTTATCTATGTTGTTGCAAATGTCAGGATTTTCTTCTTTTCCAAGTCTGAATAATATTCAATTATATATATATATATATATATATATATATATACACACACACACACACACACACATATATATCACATTTTCTTCATTCGTTGATTGATTATTGAGAATAATGCTTTAATAAATATGTGTGCATGAACGTCTTTGAGATCCTGATTTCATTTCCTTTGGATATATATCCAGAAACGGGATTGCTGGGTCATATGAGAATTCTGACTAGTTTTTTGAAGAATGTCCATACTCTTTTCCCATAATGGCTGTATGAAGTTACATTCCTACCAACAGTATCAAGGGTTCTTTTTTCCCATATCCTTGCCAACATTAGTATTTTCTGTCTTTTTGATAATAGTCATTCTAATAGGAGTGAAGTGCTAGGTAATTGTGGTTTGACTTGCATTTCGCTAATGATTAGAGATGTTGAATAACTTTTCATATATGAATTAGCTACTTGTATATCCTCTTTTGAGAAATGTCTATTCAGGTTATTTGCCCATTTTTAAAATTATCTTATTTGCCTATTGAGTTTTTTTTACTATTGCGTTGTAGGAGTTCCTTGTTTATTTTGGATATTAACTCCTTATCAGAGAGATGGCTTGCAAATACTTCCTCCCATTTTTCCATAGGTTTTCTCCCATATCTCCCATAGACTGTCTTTTCACTCTGTTGGTTGTTTCCTTTGCTTTGCAGAAGACCTTCCGTTTGAAGCAAGCTCACTTTTCTATTTTTAATCTTGTTGCCTGTGCCTTTGGTGTTACATGTGAAAAATCATTGCCTAGACCAATGTCAAGAATCCTTTTCCTTATGTTGTTTTCCAGTAATTTTAAGGTTTCAGGCTTATGTTTAAGTCTTTAATTCATTTTGTGTTGATCTTTGTGAGATAAGGGTCCTATTTCATTTTTCCATGTATGAATATTCAGTTTTGCTAACACCATTTATTGAAGAGACTGTCCTTTACATTTGTCATGAAGAGTCTGAGATTTTACATTGCTTAGAAGCTAACAAGCTAGTTTGTTAAAGTCATAGGGATGTTGTTGGAAGACACTAGAATCCTGAGTTAGAGATAAAGGAACTGCTTACTCTTGGCACACTAAGCCCATTGGGTATTGTGTTTGAATCACCTTTGCCTCTTAAGTCCCACAAATTCAATGTGAAGGTATCAGAGCTATTGCACTCACATGAGTATGAATCACAGCTGAGGAACGTTGACTTAGGAAATCCAAACCTTTTTTTTTTTTTTTTTCTGATGCCTACATGCAGATCTGCTCATTGTCCTAAAAATAATCTTTGTAGTACTGGACTGTAAGTAAATCTGTCTTTTGTTTCTCAGAGATCTTAATTTTCCAAGACTACTCACTATACAAACATCCTTGAGAAGATAGTTTTAAAAAAAGGCAGTCAGTGCTTTGCTCAGAAGACATGCAACAATGGGATAGATATGGAAACTGTGACCCAACAACCTTTTATTATTGATTCTTTCTTCACTCACTAATTGAACTATTCATGTATTCATTCATTCTTCTATCCACCTTGTCTACAGTTTATTTAGTGAACATCCCATCTCTTTGCCTGAGACTGTTCTATTCTTCCATAACGCTCCATTTCAACCAAATGGAATAGATCTTTTTACTTTCAATTAATCAATCAATCCTTCCATGGAATTTTCTAACACAATGAGAGTGTTTTTTTTTACTGTTCTTCCTTTTACTCAGAAAGTCATCTAACTTATTTCTACTAATTGAAATCCTTTGCTTCCCTCAAGAAAAAAAATAAAGTAGCATATTCTTTATCATTCTTTTCTGATTCCTGTGACTGGAAGTAAGCATTTACTTTGGTTGAACTCATATACCAGTGGCAGCTTACATATTTACGACGCTTTTTGAATTCTTGATTTCTTTGACATTTGTCAGTTACTCACATTTCATTCTAACTCCCTATCTTGGAATGTAAGATCCAAGGAAAGAGAGCCTACTAAATCCTCACTTTTTTTGTTATACCCTATAGTGCCTTTGCAGTCTCTTGCTCATAGTTGGAAACTGCATATTAATTAAAATTGATATTTTTGAAATTTGGTCTGTGTTGCAGCTGGGCTTTTATTTGGCATGCAAAATTACAGTGATTAACAAAGTACATAAGTTAACCCATTTTTTCATTGCATTTGTACTTACATAGAATACATATATATATTTATATGTGTATAAAATCATATGAAGCACATACAAGGCATATATAATTCAGAAACCAAGTTTTGCCTACTAATTTGGTTATAGTTAGAAAAACAGGTATATTGCCTCAAAAGAAAAACAAAACAGGGTGCCTGTGTGTCTCAGTCCGTTGTGTCTGACTCTTGATTTTGGCTCAGGTCATGATCTCAGGGTCCTGAGGTTGAGCCCCACGTGGGGCTCAATGCTGGGCATGGAGCCTGCTTAAGATTCTCTCCCTCCCTCTTCCTTTGCCCCTCTCCCATCCTCTGGCTCGGGCTTGCTCATTCTTGCTCTATCTGTCTTGGGGGAAAAAAAAGAAAAAGAAAAACCCCACAACAACATATTAGAAATGAAGCTCAGAAACAAAATGGCTAAAAGTGAAATAACTAAAAATAGAAGTATTTTCAAGGATGTTGAGGAGCTGGAACTCATAGGTGGCTGGAAAGAGTCTAAACTGATACAATCATTTAAAAACATTATTTCACAGTATCAATCAGACCCAAATATACATCTCTTCTGTGACCCAGCAATTACTCTCCTGGCTATATATCACTACCCCAGATAAATGCATATGCCCATCAAAAAGCATGTACAAGAATGACCATAGCATATTCAAAAAAAAAAAAAAAAAGAATGCTATGTAGAAATCAAATGTATTTTTGCTACACATAACAATATGGATGGATTTTATAACAGATTGTTGAATGAATAAGCCAGATACAAAGAGTGCTTAGTATCATTCCATTATGAGAAATTCAAAACCAAGCAAATTTTGTGGTAATAGAAATAAGAATAGCATTTATTTTGTGGAGTATTAACTATTGAGGGGGTTGCTGGCATGTGATAAATTTTCTATATTTTGATATACATAGTACCTGTGTGTGTTTGGGTGCATATGTATATGCATATATAGTGTGTGTTCACATTGTGTATATTGTGTACATTGTGTATATTGTGTACATTGTGTATATTGTGTACATTGTAATCTGATGTGAAAAATAATAGGTCAAATTACCTCAAAAAATACTTAACAAAAGATGTTGATACCTTTACGGAAAATATAAAATTCTATTTTATGATACTAATAAGACTTTAATAAATTAAGAAACAGAAGGTCATAGATTGAAATATTCCATATCTTGAGAAAATTAATTCTCCCCAAGCTCATCTACAGATGTAATGCATTTCATTTAAATGTCCCAGCAATTTTATTTGTGTTTTTGAGGGTGATGAGGGTGCTGAAAATTGACATGTTCATTTCTAGATCTGTGTGGAAAAGCAAACAGCCAAGTATCTGAGAAAATCTAGAATAAAAAACAAAATTTGGGGAATTTCTCCTATAGACTTCATAAGTTTTAAGAGATATTAGTAAATAAGACAAATATTGTTAGAAGAATCAATAAATAGACTATTGAAAGAGATTTGAGAGCAGGGAAACAGATCAAACAATGCGAGCCCAGAAATAATTCATGACGGAGCTAGATGGCATGGCCAATCAATGAAGTCATGGTCTTTTCAGTACATGGTTCTGGGTCAGAAAACTGTATGTCCATATGCACACATGCACACAATTTCAGTTTTGTAAGATGAAAAGAGTTTGGAGATTGGTTGCACAACAACATGAATGAACTTAATTTTACTGAACTGTGCACTTAAATTGGCCAACTTGGTAAATCTTATGTGTAGTTTGCCACAATTAAATTTTTTTTTAATTAAAAAAATCAAGAAAATCATTAATATTAAATTCAAAACAGTAGTTACCTTGAGGAGGGGCATGTTTCAAAGTATGCAAGAGAAGCCACACATGTTCATTATATTTCCCAAACAACTCCACAGAGCTCGTGACTGCTAAAGAAATCTTAATAAGAACTGTTTCTCAGTGTTTTGAGAATCAGATAATGCCTGTGAAGATCACTCATAGGGCCATCTGTAGTAGGTACTCATTTTACCTTGTTATAAGATGAAATCCGATTATCTTAATCTAATATATGATCTATGGGAAACAGAATTCTGAGCTATTGGCAAAACACTCCCCCCCACCCCCTTATGGTCCTCACAAAACCCCATGACATGGCCACACATTTCTTGTGTCTGGAGAGGGTGGAAGTTGCAGGTGGTGGGTGACTAAGTGGCTCAAAGTCATTATAAAAATAAGAAAAATCGAAACACCTAATTCTGCCATGTTTTGTAAACTTGTAGTTGTATTAAGTGATGAAGATTACACAGGTGCAATGCACATCCTGATAAGCTGAAATAATGCATTTGAGCAAAAAAAAAAAAGTAGACATTTTAATCATTGAAGGCGATAAATCCAAAATCCTTTGGTTTTCTTGAAATCTTTATATTCGCTAGCCCAAAAGATTGTTTTCAACTGAAGATAATTTGATTATGAAATTCCATCCACCAGTCATCCTCCTCTGCTTAGAATTACACAAGGAGTGGGCAGTACCATGTAACTGTTAAGAGATCAGTGTCTAGACAAAGATGTACCAGGTGGTTTGGGTCCTGGTCTGTGTGCTAGGAGCATATGACATAGGGCGAGCCCCTTCACCTCTGTCTTCAGCCCATCGTCTAGAAAATCATGATGATAAGAGCAACTTCTGCATAGGGCAGTTGTGAGAACAAAACATAGTCTGAATAAAGCCCACAGTGTGTGTTCCATAAATTTCCCTATTCCTATTACTCTATGCACAGAAGTGTTCTGCCAGCACTGTGGAGAGCTCTGCAAATTAGAGCTGCAATCTTGTAGTTCCCATAACTTCTCCAGTTCCTCAAGTCACTTCGGTTGAGGGTATTAATCTATTTCAATTGATTGACAGTTGCACAGTAGTCAGTTACTTGATTTATAATTTGCACCAGGTTATTGAATTTATAATTTGGACTGAGCTCTAAATGCGTTTTTGATTTATGTGTGTCCCCCACGCAGTTACAACAAATCATTGGTGGTTGAGCAACATTTACTGTAAGACACACACATTTAGCAGTTGGATTTTAAAGGGCAAAGAAATTTATATTTCTTCATGTAAATGTAGAGAGTCAATGCTTCAAATAATTGCAAAAGAAGCAATGTGATCAAGTGAGGAAAGTTATACCATTTAATAACCAGAAAAAAAAACACATTCTGTTTATAATGTTGTCCCTGTCTGGGCTGCATTACAGCCTTGGAGAGTTATGCCGGACGATAGTGAAGATCTAGGTCAGCATTTTTACTTTACACACAAGAGGGCTAAAGTGCTCGAGGCCATAAAGTAGTTAGTGGCTAAGTTGGAAATTGAACCAACTTTCCTGATTCCTGTATCTCACAGTTTCTCTGTGATTCATTTTCTTTCTCTGAAAAGTGCAAGGATAATAATATAATCTTGCTTCTCAATGGAATTTTTTTTAATACATGAGACAATACACTTGAAAGATCTTTATAGTATAAATACTTTATACATTTCTATCTACGTCCAAACCTTGGTTTCTTCGGTAAGGAGTGAACATAGCAGTAGAAGTTAAGTGTACCCATTTATCAAGGGGCACTATTAGTGGGGCTCTATCAACCACATATTTTCAGTTTTAATCCTCACTAAATCCTATTATTTTCAGATGACAAAACCAAGGGTCAGAGAAGTTAAGGAAATACTCAAGCCAGGTTTTCAAATTCCCAAGGTCTATGTATATGTCATGGCTGCTGGACACACTAAAATAGGACCTACCAGGTTCCTTAATGCAAGATTGAAAATTTAATATTTTCTGGCAAAGGAAAAACACCTGCCTCTTTAAGATTTGACCCTAATTGTAAAACAGTTTTCTTCTTGCTGCGGTATTAGGTGTCATATTAATCTTTCTTTCTGACCTCATTCTGGCAAATCGTCTTGGAGAGAGGAATAAATAATGTTCTTGTAAATTGATTTATATGAACTCTAGAGATACAGCACTAGCAAAAAATACCAGCCATGTCTGGGCCTCAGTCAGTGGATCAAAGGTGTCTCTGCCTTATTATTTGCTCCATATCAAGTTCAGAATGATTACTGAAATACCCATTTTCCTAATGTCATGCCTCCAGTCGAGTATTCTGAACTTTGACCTCCATTGGTCTCAAATATAATGCAATAACTTCTAGCAATGGCCAGGAAACAACCAACTGTAGGAATCTGAACTTGAAATGGGGGGTCAAACTGGAGCTGCAAAGGTGAGTAATCAGAACAAAGAGGATACCTTTAGACTTCCACGTTTTATAATGAACTCTGCAAAAATACTGTTTTAGAGCATCTTAGGGCCCTATCCCTTCCACTCTGAGCTGCATGATTAGAGCCTAATGATTTGTTTTCAGTTTGCAACTCCCCTTTGATTATCACTGAATGCAGCTTTCCTCCAGCACAGCAGATACTCCAAGCAGGGGTTATGGCTGTACCCATATCCTCACACACTGTTTCAATCATTTCCTTCTCTGTGGAGATGGGCACGCTTTATGTTAAGAGATCATGATCATCTTCCATTCAATTCCAAACATACTTATTGAATGCCTGCAATTTGATTAGCACTCAAAAAAAAACAAAAAACCAGGATACATTTACTGACCTAAAAAATATTAGCATTTCATCGGGGGAGAAAGAAATGACATTGCTTTGAAAATGAAATGCAGTATATGATTGCATCTTAAAGTAATTGTTACAGGTAATTTCAATAGAAGAGTCTTCGCAAAGAGGATGAAAAAGTACAAGAAGACATCCAAGAGATGACCTTTGCATGAGAGCTTGACACGAGAAGAGAGAAGATATCTAAGATGCAGAAGTAGCATGGCTGAAGTGATGGAGATACGTGATAAACATGTTTGTTCTAAAGACATTTGGAGTGAGGCAGGAACTTGGAGAATCAGTGGGACAGCAGTTGAATAGAAACATGTACCCTGGTAAGAAGGTGCCTGGAAATTAAGCTGAGAAATTTGGACTTGATCATGAGTGGACTGGAGAGCAATGGACCATTTCAGAGGACATGATAAAAGGCTTCAAGAGAGCATGTGCAAATATGTTGGATGAGAATGCCATGTGAGAAACCAGAGGCAGGGAGTGTATGTATCAAAGACACTGCAGGGTGACAGCATTAACAGATGGGACAAAGCAAAGTAGCAAGAGGAAGTATGTGAGGGAAAGGGGATGAGAGAAAGAAAGAAAGCAGAGAACTCCGGGGAAGCCTGATGGAGTCTTGGTACTAATTTTCTGGTAGTGTTGCCAGATAGCTCAAATAAAAATACAGGACGCCCGGTTACCTCTGATTTCAAAACAAATGATTGATACAGTTTTAATACAGGTATGGTCCACACATGTGTAATTACACTAAAATTTATTATTTATTTGAAATTCAAATTTAACTAGGTATCTAGTATTTTTTTTTTTTTTCTGTCCACCCTATCTGGGGAATTTAGCTATACCAGTATTTACCCTACATTTTGGAAACATTCAAAGAGCATTTGTTCTTGTGCTACAGAAATATATGGATTCCTAATATTTGTGTAATGTCAGAAGTACAGACATGTTTCAGTAAAAAAAAAATGTTATACAGACAATAAATACTGTATATGAGACTAAACTTAAGTTGGGGAAGTTGCAGCATTAATCTAGGTAGGACTTTCATTAAAAACACGCATTTGACCAGGAGTTCTGAGGAAAAAAGTGGAAATTGTAGAGTTTTAAGGGAGAATATGCAATTACCTAGAACTTGTAGTTTCAAAACTATAATGAAACATATTTTAGCATTTTGAGGAGTGTAAATGAATTAGAATGAACAGCATACTTGGATGGATTGCTATACCATATGATGCCAATTTGACTGAACTTTAAAGCTTGGCCAAGTAAAGAAGTAAAATAATTTGTTATACAGTTTTCCTATTTTTGGAAAGGGAACGATGATTAAGTGTAGGCATTAGGGAAATAGGTACTTAAGACTCCCTTAAAAACTAAGATTACACTAACACCTCTAAGAAGCTCACGAATTCATGTCAACTGTTAAAAAGTGGTCATAGAAGCAAACAAAAGCATTGAACTTCTCATCAAAGAGCTATGTAGAAAGAAAAAAAGATTACATAGATTTTGTATAATATAAAATTGAGGAACAGAGGAAAAACAATAAAATATAACATCTAGAAAATGCATGATGGGAAGAGTGACTGGTGGCAGAATGTGTGGTTGATATGGGGAGGTTTGAGTCCAAAGGCTTGAAAGCCCATGATGGAGAGATTTCATTGTACCTCTGAAATGTCAACATCTGTATCTCCTCACCCACTTCAGCATAACCAAATTCTGCTGACTCAGAGCACCCTCTTCCCATTATGTAGACTTTCTAGATTGCTCTCCCTACTGTTAATTTCTTCCTCCTTCAAAAACCCTTGTAACCTACTCTACTTATTTTTTCTCATATGATACACAGCTATGTAGGCTTCATTTGTTATATATCTTCTCCAACCTTTATGAGAAGAGAGATAATTTTCTTTTCTGTATGTAGTTCTAAACACATAATAGGTGCTCAATAAATACTCCACAAATTCAACAGAAACATATAAAAGAAAACATTATGCAACCTTGAAGAGGAAGCCAGTTTTGACTGACAGACTAAAATACAAAGCTCATTTGTTTGCTGGCTTGAAACATGAAGTCTTGACATGGCAGCAGATGGTCAGTAGAGGCTTCTTATAGTACAAAGAATTCTTTGAGTTCATGAAGAAAGTGTCTCATCTAGTGACGAGCTATATAAAAGACAGTTTGAAATACTACTCCTTGTCTATTTGTTAAGGCAGTTTTTAAAAATCCAGAATGACTGCCATATCTAACTTTCAAATGAAGGCCATTTTCACTTTGATTGTTGTCAATTATTAAATATTTATCACTTTTATATAAGGAAATAATAGGCTAATTGTAGCAGAGCTTTACATGAAATAAAGTGTGTTACCTGGAAGAATCCAATCATTCTTTTATATCGCTAATCTTCAGAATCATATGAAAACAGATAAAAAATGACAGATTTCCAGGATCTGCTGGTCACAATGTGCGTGTTTTTAAATTTTCATTATTCCTCCCTAGATTGTTTCAACTTCTCTAATCACATTGTAGTCTCAATATACAGTATTTTATTTATGTGTATTATTTTTCACTCAAATCTTTATTTCTGATATTAGGTAAATATTATTAATTCATATTTTTTTGTAGCACCAAACCAATTGTTCCTTGACTTTCTCTATTTTGTAAGGTAATCATTCGCACGAGGAAGTTCCCCAGATGTGGTTGCCAGATTCATTAAGTCTGGGGTGTGATACAGGAATCTACAATTAAAAGAAAAAAAAATTGAAGGTGATTCTGTTCATCAGTTGTATTTGGGAATCACAAATCTATTGCCATGGGTTCATATTTAAAGAGACTGAGGTCTCAGAAGGTGAAAAGAGGTTTCTGGGTGTCATAAAGCTTTTTATTGTTGAAACAGTAAGAGCTTAGATGTGCAATTTTAGTGTACTGGAACCTGTGTGTCTACACCTCTGTTGTGGTCATTTCCTTGGCAACTCAGTTCCCCTTTATTTAAGCATGCTTAGGACTTAATTTGAGGATAACTATGGCAATCTGCCTCCTGGAAGCAATATTTTTGAAAACTGAGAAATTCAAAGGGGTGCTGGAAATCAGGCACCAAAGAGAGTCATTTAAGGGTGAGATGAATATTAACTTCTTTCAACAATTTTATATGAAAGAAATGGGCAATATCTTGTCACAGTGTGGTATCAAAATCATGTGCTCCTAAGTGTTCACTTTATAAAGCTAAAAGCACTGATATTAAACTAGCATATATAGGTATAGCATATATAGCATGACTCAGGGAAATGCTCACTCAGCTGCAACCTAAAGGCCTGAGCCATGGAGAGCACCCACCAGAGGCAGGGGATACCCGTGAAGAAGGGAGCCAAGTGATTGCAGAGCTAGGGTCAAATAGAATGATTTGTAGTGCAAGTCCCCACACCTCCACCTTTGCAAAGATGAGATAGTTACCTGGAACAGACCTAGAGATCTAAAAGTTGCCAAGTAAAATTACCCTGTTAGATTTGAAATTTTTTTTTAAGATTTTATTTATTTATTTATTTGACAGAGTGAGAGAGGGAACACAAGCAGGGGGAGTGGGAGAAGGAGAAGCAGGCTTCCCACCAAGCAGGGAGCCCGATGTAGGGCTCGATCCCAGGACCCTGGAACCATGACCTGAGCCAAAGGCAGTTGCCTAACCAACTGAGCCACCCAGGTGCCCCTAAATTTGAACTTTAAATAAACAACTTTTTAAAGACTTCCAATATAGTTAACAGTGTTAAATTAGTTTGGGGTGTACAATATAGTGGTTTGACAATTTGGTATATTACTCAGTGCTCATCAAGATAAGTGGACTCTTAATACCCCTTCACCTATTTCACCCTTCCCCCCACCCACCTCCTCTCTGGGAACCATCTGTTTGTTATCTATAGTTTAGAGTCTGTTTTTTCATTTGTCTCTTTTTTCTTCCTTGTTCTGCTTTTTAAATTCCATATGAGTGAAATCATATCTTTGTCTCTCTCTGACTGATTTCCTTAGCATTATACTCTCTAGTGCCATCCATGTTGTTGCAAATGGCAAGATTCCATTGTTTTTTTTATGGCAGAATATTATTCCATTTTATATATATATATCTCCCACATCTTCTTTATACATTAATCAGTTGATGGACAGGCTGTTTCCATAATTTGACTTCTGTAAATAATGCTACAATAAACATAGGGATGCATATATCCTTTCAAATTAATGTTTTCATATTCTTCAGGTAAATACCCAGTAGTGTAATTACTGGATCATAGAGTAGTTCTATTTTTAATTTTTAAGGAAACCTCCATATTGTTTTCCAAAGTGGCTGTACCAGTTTGCATTTCCACCCACAGTGCATGAGCATTCTTTTTTCTCCACATCCTTACCAACACTCGTTGTTTTTGGTGTTTTTGGTTTTACCCATTCTGACAGGTGTGAGGTGATATCTCATTGTGGTTTTGATTAGCATTTCACTGATGATGAGTAATGGTGAGCATTTTTTCATGTGACTGTTGGCCATCTGTATGTCTTTTTTGGAGAAATGTCTGTTTATGTCTTCTGCCCGTTTTTTAATTGGATTAATTGTGTTTTTTGGTGTTGAGTTGTATCAGTTCTTTATATATTTTGAATACTAACCCTTTATCAAATATGTTATTTGCAAATATCTTCTCCAAATCAGTAGGTTATCTTTTAGTTTTGTTGATTGTTTCCATTGCTGTGCAGATGCTTTTTATTTTGATGTAGTCCCAATAGTTGTTTTTTATTTGTTTGTTTGTTTTTTGCTTTTGTTGCCCTTGCCTCAGGAGATATATGTAGAAAGGTGTTGCTATGGCCCAGGGTCAGGGAAATTACTGCCTATGCTCTCTTCTAAGATTTTTATGGTTTCAGGTCTCACATTTACGTCCTTAGTCCATTTTGAGTTCATTTTGCGTATGGAGTGAAAAAGTGGTGAGGTTTGAGTTTTATATGTTGCTTTCCTGTTTTCCCAACACCATTTGTTAAAGAGACTGTCTTTTTCCCATTGCATATTCTTGCCCTATTTGTCAAAGATTAATTGACCATATAATCCTGGTTTGTTTCTGGGCTTTCTGTTAAGTTCTGTTGATCTGTCTACTTTTGTGCTAGTACCATACTGTTCTTTTTTTTTAAAACTTAAAAATTTTTTAATTTCCATTTTGTGGATATTTTATAATATACATTCATACATATCAGTACATCAGTATAAATATATAAAGTATAAATATATAAAGTATAAACTAGTATACCTTTATTAGGAGTATAAACTCAAAACTTTTCATAATAGAGGTACATGATGAAAATGGTTTGGCAATAACTGTCTCAGGATATGAATGGCTCATAGTCTACACATATTTTGATTATTAAAGCTTTGTAGTATAATTTCAAATCTGGAATTGTGATACTTCCAGCTTTGTTTTTCTTTCTGAAGATTGCATTGGCTCTTTGGGGTCTTTTGTGGTTCCATACACATTTTAGGATTATTTGTTCTAGTTTTGTGAGAAATGCTCTTGGTATTTTGATAGGGATTGCATTAAATGTGTAGATTGTTTTGGGCAGTATAGACATTTTAACAATATTTGTTCTCCCAATTCATGAGCATGGATTTTTTTTTTTCCCCATTTGTGTCATCTTCACTTTCCTTCACCAGTGTTTTGTAGTTTTCCGTGAATATATCTTTTACCTCCTTGGTTAAATTTATTCCTAGGTATTCTATCATTTTTGGTGCAATTGTAAATGGGATTGTTTTCTTAATTTATTTTTCTGCTGCCCCACTATTAGTGTGTAAAAATGCATCCTGGGAATCAATTTCACTTAATCATGGTGAATGATTTTTGTAATGTATTGTTGTATTTAGCTTGTTAATATTTTGTTGAAGATTTTTGCATCTAAATTAATCAGAGATATTGGTCTGTAATTTTTTCTATTTTTTTTATAGTGTCTTTATCTGGTTTTGGTAGGGTAATTCTGGCTTCACAGAATGAATTTTGAAGTTTTTCTTCCTCTTCTATTTTTTTGGAATAGTTTAAGAAGGATAGGTATTACCTCTTTAAATGTTTGGTAGAATTTGTGAAGCCATCTGGACCTGGACTTTTGTTTGTTGGAAGTTTTTGATTACTGATTCAACTTTTTTTTTTTTTTTTGCTAGTAATCGATCTTTTCAAATTTTTTATTGCCCCCCGATTCCATTTTGGGAAGTTACCTGTTTCTTGGAATTTATCTATTTCTTTTATGTGGTCCAATTTATTGGCATATAATTTTTCATAATACTGTCTTATAATCCTTAGTATTTCTGTGGTGTCATTTATTTCTCCACTTTCA
This sequence comes from Mirounga leonina, assembly GCF_011800145.1. Classification (NCBI taxonomy): domain Eukaryota; kingdom Metazoa; phylum Chordata; class Mammalia; order Carnivora; family Phocidae; genus Mirounga; species Mirounga leonina. The sequence goes on from NW_023270451.1 coordinate 80,816,805, forward strand.
TTTCTGATTTTGTTTGAGTCTTCTGTTTCTTTATTTTTATGAGTCTGGCTAAAGGTTTACTGATTTTGTTAGTCTTTTCAAAGAACCAGCTCCTGATTTCATTGATTTGTTCTATTATTTTTTACAGTTTCTATGTCATTTATTTCTGCTCTAATCTTTATTATTTCCTTCCTTCTGCTGGTTTGGGGTTTTGTTTTTTCTTCTTTTTCTAGTTCATTTAGATGTAAAGTTAGGTTGTTTGAGATTTTTGTTACTTCTTGACATAGGCCTGTTTTGCTATAAACTTCCCTCTTAGGACAGCTTCTACTGTATCTCAAAGATTTTAAACCATTGTATTTTCATTTTCATGTGTCTCCATATGTTTTCTTGGATTTCCTCTTTGATCTGTTGATTGACCCATTCATTGTCAAGTAGCATATTATTATTATTATTTTTTTTTTAAAGATTTTATTTATTTATTTGAGAGAGAGAGAATGAGAGAGAGCACATGAGAGGGGGGAGGGTCTGAGGGAGAAGCAGACTCCCTGCCCAGCGGGGAGCCCGATGCGGGACTCGATCCCGGGACTCCAGGATCATGACCTGAGCCGAAGGCAGTCGCTTAACCAACTGAGCCACCCAGGCGCCCTCAAGTAGCATATTATTTAACCTCCATGTACTTGTGCTCTTTCCAGTATTTTTCTTGTGATTGATTTCTAGCTTCATAGCGTTGTGGTCAGAAAAGATGCATGGTATAACTTCGATCTTCTCGAGTTTGTTGAGACTTGTTTTGTGGCCTTATATATTACCTATTCTGGAAAATGTTTCATGTGTACTTCATAAGAATATGTATTCTGGGGCGCCTGGGTGGCTCAGTTGGTTGAGCGACTGCCTTCGGCTCCGGTCATGATCCCGGGGTCCTGGTATCGAGTCCCGCATCGGGCTCCTGGCTTGGGGGGAGGCCTGCTTCTCCCTCTCCCACTCCCCCTGCTTGTGTTCCTGCTCTCGCTGTCTCTGTCTCTGTCAAATAAATAAATAAAAATCTTTAAAATAAAAAAAAAAATGTGTATTCTGCTGTTTTAGGGTGGAATGTTCTGAATAAATCTGTTAAATCCATCTGGTCCAAGGTGGCATTCAGAGCAACTGTTTCCTTGTTGATTTTCTATTTAGATTATCTGTCCATTGATGTAAATGGGGTGTTAAAGTCCCCTACTATTATTGTATTAGTATTGATTAGTTCCTTTATGTTTGTTTTATATATTTGGGTGCTTTCATGTTCGGAGCATAAATATTTACCATTGTTATATCTTGTTGGATTTTTCCATTTGTGATATACAGTGTCCTTTGTCTCTTGTTTTAAAGTCTATTTTGTCAGATATAATTACTGCTATGCCAGCTTTCTTTTCACTTCCAATTGCATGATAAATGCTTCTACATCCATTCACTTTCAATCTGCATATGTCTTTCGGTCTGAAATGAGTCTCTTGTAGGCAGCATATAGGTAGGTCTTGTTTTTTTATCCATTCCATCACACTGTCTTTTGAGTGGAGCATTTAGTCCATTTACATTCAAAGCTATTATTGATAGGTATGTATTTATTGCCATGTTGTTACTTGCCTTATGGCTGTTTTTGTAGTTCTTCTGTGTTCCTTTCTTCTCTTGGTCTCTTCTCTCATGGTTTGCTGGCTTTCTTTAGTGATGTACTTGGATTCCTTTCTCTTTATTTTTTGCACATCTATTACTGGTTTTTGATTTCTGGTTATCATTAGGCTTGTATATAACATCTTCTGCATATAGCAGTCTATATTAAGTTGATGGTCACTTAAGTTTGAACCCATTCTTTTACTTCTCTCTTCACCCCACCCCATGATTTAGATAAATGGTGTCACTCTTTACATTGTTTTATTTCAGGCCACTGATTTATTCTTCTGCTTTCTCTAGTGTTACCCCACGTGTGAGGGGGTGGGATGTACAGTGTTTGCAGGGTGAGCCTTGGTCCTCTGTGAGACCTGCAGCACAGAGACTGAGGCAGGCCTGGTTGGAGAGGGAGGATCCACCAGTGTGAGGGTGGTGTGCCAGCAGTGGTGGCAAGTTAGGTAGCAAATGTCAGCTCCATGTTGGTTTCTGCAAGTGACCATGTATTTATGGGGTGGGGAGAGAAATGTTGCCTGCCAACCCCTTTGTCAGAGAAGTGCCCCAAAGATCTTTGGCCCTCTAGGACATGCTCTGAGATGAGTAAACAACACTCCCTCTGGTATGCCCCAGGCATTTTTCAAACTGCTGCTTCTATGCTTTATCTCTGTGGGCTATTTGTTGTGCTTTTCTTTTTAGGGGCAGGGACTCAGTTTCCTCTCTCACAGAGGAGACTGCTGATTTTTAAAATTCCTGCTGGTTGTAAGAGCTTGTAAAATTCAGTCTGTGTGGTTTTCAAAGCACATGTTACAGGGATTTGTCTTCCCAGTGCAGGCTCCCAGGTGTCAGGGTCTCTTTCTCTCCCCTCTCCATGCCCACAGCGTCCCTTCCTCCTATGGACAGTCCAATGGGTTCATTTAGATCCCTACCATGTCTTTGCCTATCCTATCTTCTCTTATGGGCCCCTTTTCTACATTTACTTATGGAGGTTGTTCTGTCAGTCTTTGGGTTGTTGTCTGGGTTATTTACACTGATGTGAGGTTTTCTAGTTGTATCCGTGGGACAGGGTAAGCTTGGAGTCCTCCTATTCATCATCTTCCCAGCAATCTCTATTTGGGACATTATTATATTAAAGTATTATTTGTTTATATAAACTTAAAATAGGTGTACCATATTTTTATTTGCTTATCTAGTACACCTACCCTAAGGACATGTCAGGAGGTCAAGGCTGACAGAGGATGGAATACTAAATTGGTCCTTTTAAGATAGTGACTGTGACTTTCTTCAGAAAAACAAAGATATATATGAGTGAACCATAAAAACTATTTTATCTAGTCATGTCAGAGAGTAGTGGATACAAATGGAGCTATGTAAGGAAAAATCATCATTTCTGTGGCTTATGCCCTTAAAAGCTAATGGCAATTATCTCAAGTAACAAACTGAGGGTTGCTGGAATGGTGGGGGTGGGAGGGATGGGGTGGCTGGGTGATAGACACTGGGGAGGGTATGTGCTATGGTGAGCGCTGTGAATTATGTAAGACTGTTGAATCACAGACCTGTACCTCTGAAACAAATAATACATTATATGTTAAAAAAAAAAAAAAAAAAGATAGTAGGAAGGGAAAAATGAAGGGGGGGAAATCGGAGGGGGAGATGAACCATAAAAGACTATGGACTCTGAGAAACAAACTGAGGGTTCTGGGGGTGGGGATGGGTTAGCCTGGTGATGGGTATTAAAGAGGGCATGTACTGAATGGAGCACTGGGTGTTATACGCAAACAATGAATCATGGAACACTACATCAAAAACTAATGATGTATGGTGATTAACGTAACATAATAAAATTTAAAAAAAGCTAATGGCAAACTTCCAGGTTAATGAAGAACAACAACCCTCCTCCATTAGCACCTTTCCACACACACCACACTCTGGCTGATTGATACTTTGAGTTTTTTCTCACCCGATGCCCTGATGTTCTTCCTCACTTGTTCTCAATATTACTAATTTTCACCACCCATGAGGTCACCTCCATGCTCCTCATGACCACCACTGTTGCTGGTGCTCATGTACTGACACCTAAGACAAAACCTTCAAGATGTCAAAGTATTACTGCATCTTCGAGAGGCTCCATTGCATCAAAACAACAACGAAAAGCCACACCTTGCAGATGCGAGGAGAAATTTTCTTCCAGTTCAGATTCACACATTGTCATATGGCCATCAACACAGCCCTCTTGGTGCCCCATGATTTATAAAGCAAGCACTTGGTTCTGCTTCAACCCCTGACGTATCTCTCTAAAATTGCCAGGCATGAGCTGTGACGCCAGTCCCTTAGGTAGACTCCATAATGCCCTTTCAACCTGGCCATCCATACATGCTCCTTTGGACTTTTTCACATACATTCCTAGCTCTCTCTAAGCCTTCATGAAAATCACCTCACCAAAATTACTCCACTAATTTTGGGAGCAGCTCATTTTAAGGCTGGGAACACTTCGATAAACAGAAATAAATTTCAAGCAATTTCTAACCAGTTGCTATACTTTTGAATATTCAACAACAAAAGATTAACATTCTTTAACATGCTGAATTTATATGAGTTCCAGCTGAAGCAATAGTCTCTCGAGGGTCACAGCTGCCTAATATCATTTTCTGAAATTGGAAGGTGTCCTAGTCACCTCAGATTTTATATAAAGACATAGTTCATTCCAAGTCATTCATTCGCTCACAAAATGTTTAATGAGGACTTTTATGTGAAAGGTACTACCAGAAAAGCAAAGAAATACATGAAATGATAATGTATTGGGAGTTGCTTTTTTTTTTTTTTAAAGCTCTTGTCTCTGTCTACTTGCCCCACCTTAGCCTAAGTTACTCAGTCATTATACTTTGTCTCAGAAAAGACACATGATTGCATGATAGCAGAGAAATGACAGATTTTTCTTGCCTTTTAAAGTTCCTAAATCTGTTCACACTAGGAACTAAGATGAATGCACATTTTTAAGGAAGGTTTGAAGATGGTAAAACTGGGTAGGGTTAGGTAGCATTCTTTCCCTCCCAGCACCCATCCCCTAGATATTTTCTATGTTAGGAGTATAATAAGTTAAGCAAAAAGAAATAACAAAATGTAGTTTGGACATTGTTGGGTCCCAAAAAAGAGGATCTGGCTAAAAGAAAATAAATTTCTGCCTAAAATTCATCTTGCTACTTATAATTATGATGATCATAAAATGTGTCATCTAAATTTTGGCAGTTTTGAGTGATAGAGCACTTTAACAAGATTTGATGTCAGGACAACAGGATTAAATTCTGTCTAGGGTATGCCAGGAACCTATGATCAGCCTACTTGTAACCCTTTTTTTTGTCCTGGAATCCTTACCTCTCATGTGACTGGATCAGAAAATTCGGAGACGGTAAATTCCTTTATTTTATAATAATTTCTAAAGTTATTGGCTTTGCCTTTCATATCTTGGTCTGTCTTTTCTTAAGATATATTTCCCAGTGAAACATTTTGAGAGGACAAGAGATTTGAAAGTTGCTTATCTGAGGAAAAATAGTGAACACTGGAAAAATTTAGAAAACCTTGACACTTAAGGAGAGTAGAGAATTAAAGATGTTTCAAAAAGAAGAATAAGAGGGAAATGTTGGGCTGAAAAATCAACTTTAAAATTTTGTTATTTTTGTGGCAAAATAACAAGATTTATAATGATTATCAAATATGTGAGCAACTAAAAATTGGGGATACAACAAAACTGCTAATCAACCATTGCTGATAAGATTTAAACACATAAATATTTTCTGTTATTAAATTTCCCATTATATTTCTAAATAGGAATGGCACAAGTGAACATCTATTATTTGTGATCCTCCAAACTCTTCTCCTTGTCAAGAATCTGTCTAGGAGTTAAGAGATTTTCATATTTCCAGTAAATTTTTCTTTGTGCTTTTCATATCATTAGAAATTACCAAAAGTTCCCACTAGCTGATATTAAGATATTTATCTGAAACTATTCAAGTGACAAATGACATGTCATTGTTAACACAGAAGAGGTTTTGAAATCCATCTTCTCAAGTGCTAAGTTAATCAAATTGCTTATCCTCATATGAACCTAAGATCAATCCTCTAGACACTCTCCTCCTTCAATGAGAGAAGGACAACTGAATGCATGGCCCCAGGGATGAATGTGCCCGACAATAAAAAGTAGTAGAGAGGAATATGGGAAAGAATAAAGGACACAGTTACCACAGCCAACTACAGTTTTCTCACTTTGGGAAAGCCATTCCTAGCATTTGGGTGGTTGATGTGTCTTTGGCATACCAAAATGAAGATTGGACCTCATTACATGCTTACTTAAAATCCTTTCAAGGCTCTTGGATAATGTCAAATGAATGACAGATAAAATTAAACTTTTTTTTTTTTAATTAAACTCTTTAGTGAAATTTTCCTCCCTAGGTTCATTTTGTAACATTTTTTTCTTATGATTTCCTTTATGGTCTACCTAATTTACATTTTAATCTTTATTTCACAGTACTCTCTTGTACTCTACAGTTCTGCCATGTCTTGGCAGTTCTCAAATTTTCCAAAAGCCCAAGATCATTTGGAAGAAAAGTCATATTCCATAGGATAAAGAATTGCCAGTGAACGAGTAGAGTTAAAGAAGGAAAACAATTATTTCCTTATCATTTAAGTTCAACAGCCAATGCTGGTAAATTGTATCTGCTAATAGAGGGTTTAAACCATCTGTAATGAAATCTGTTCCACTAGACGGCAATGCAGTAACTCTAGGAATAATTTTTGTATTAGTTATGATCTTCAAAATATTAAGTAAAGTCAATGCCTAGATATTTAATTAGTGATGTGATTAACAGTGTGTAAGAATCCATACACATACACTGGTAGGAAATACACAAGTAGGAGAAACTTAACTAATTAAAAGCTGTGTCCTGCCAGTGAATTGCAACCCTTGAAAACATGTTATTAAAAATATTAATGATAACTAGTTTTCATACTGTCCTAAAATCATGACTCCTAGGTTTTTTGAAAACATTTGGCGGATAAACTTAGCAGATGTAAATTCAATACTGGACAGAAATACATTTAAGGATGAATAAAGCTATAAAGATAGCTAAGAAAGAATTCGTTGCAATTTGAATTCTGGACATTTTCATCTTGGAATCTTGCAGTGAAAATTCTGTGGAAAAAGTAAATGAATTTTTAAATTATGTTTACTTCAAGTTGATTCCTCTTTAATTGATGCTTATTCTTTAAAAACTGGTTCAGAGATGATGTTACACAATTAAACACAAACCACTGGAAACAGCCACTTTGTGTTTCTTTTCTGAACCCTTGTCTGGAAAAATAAATGAGCTGTATTACAGCATTAGGCAACAGCCATTCAAGAACTTTATCCTTAAGAAAATGGACATGCACAACAGAAGTCCCTCCTTCAGTGTTGCTATTTCTATGGGGACAAATTTCTCACCAGTGTGCAGTGAAGTGGAATCCAAACCATGTGGTCCTGCTGAGTAGAGAAGGCAAAAATCAGAGTTTGGGACAGAGGAAACAGCTATACTCTATACATGAGAGCAATATAGAAGAGAGAAGTCCAAAGAAGCCAAGCAGAGTTCCCCAAGAGAGCTTGGGTAAAGATTGGGCTGTCTATACACAGAATGAGACTGTATAGCCTTGCCAGAAATCAGCAGGTGTGAGATTCAAAATGAAGGAAGAATACTAGAGGCTGCAACATTCTGGAGATACTGGGGTTTGGACACATCCCTACTGCACTGATACCTGACAGAGACTTCATCGAGGCCATGCTTTAGGAGTTACATCCTTCCAGAAAAAGACTTCTACAGACTGACCCTAACACGATCTGAAATCTTCATAGTATCTATGTAAAAAATAGAATTTGGAGATTGATTCTTGATAGTTTAGAGCTTTCCCCAGGCATAAAAGACATAAAATCAAGTCTATCCAAGTTCACAATGCTCAGCCAGTAATGGAACTGCCCACTACACTAAAATTCAACACCATTAGACGACAGTAACAGAATCTACTACCCGCACAATGTTTAAGCCATAATGTCCAATATAAAATTAAAAAAAAAGTACTGGTCACTCAAACAGGAGAATGTGTTCCATACTAAAAAAAAAAAATGTAGTCAATAAGAGCCAACCCAGTGATGTCACATAAGTTGGATTTATCAAATTGCATCTACTAAAAATACTCAAAAAATTATGAAAATATATTAAAAGGAAATGTGGTACTAATGAGTTAATAGACCATTTGAAGGAAATAATTAGAAACTATAAACAAAAACCAAATGGGAATAATTCTTGATCTTAAAATTATAATAATTGAAATCAAAAGTTAACTGGATGGCAAATGTAGTATTGGATTATAATCCAAAATATAAAGTTAATGTCCATTACATGATACTAAAAATGTTTTTGAGAAAGTAATAGCCAAAAATTCATTTGCTAAACATCTGAATGATAGAGTAGAGAATATCAGGGTTGAGTCTTTCCCTTTCGGAGAATATTTGGGGACTATTGATAACACCAGGCATCCTAATATTGGATTAATTATGGGGCATGGAGTGTCAGTGTATAAATAAATCTTACCAAGTGTTTTAAAGCTGTTATAAATGCGAATTGGAGCAAAGTAGCTGAGAATATATTTTAAAAGTAGATGTGGGAAAGAGTATTAGGTTATTGGACTCGTAATGAAGGCAGGTGGAAAGCACCTATTTCACAATTGTGCCAAGCCCTATTGTTGAGAACTAAGAAGCAATGATTTTGTGCAGCATTGAGATGGTCTCCAAGAAGTGATCCAAAGTTGCTTTCCTATATTATATACTAAGACACTTCATAAAAATGATTCAACCTTTGTCATCATCCCTTTTCTACCATACTTATCTATTTACCACGTACAGTGTAAAAAAACCGAACAAACCTTAATTCAATGCTTCCAGATGACATCAGCTTGACGTTTATGTTTCCCAGTATTCAAAGAAAGCTCATGATGTCTTTAAATGCTTCAAGAGGTAGCAATGCCCTATAACAGGTATAAATGGCTAGTCACCTCGATGGGCTTACAGGGAAGGGCAAGCAACATTCAGAACGCTTCTCAGTGGCAAGTTTTTCTCTCCCCCTCCCCACTAACTACAGAACCTAGGGTGGAAGAATTGCTTTTAGTATGTCCTGCTGCTATAGCTGAAAGTTGGAGAAGGCTCCATCTGCCTTATTCTGGACGTCTTAAAAAATGTTAATTTTCCATACGGTTTCCACCCCTCATTTTTCCAACTGATTGAGTAGCTGTATGTTACCTCTGGCACTCACCCTGAAAGCTGATCCATTCACATTATAAAAGAAAAAAGATGCAGTCTCTTTTTAATCATCTTATTTAATACTGCTTCACCCAGAAAGGATTCAATCATTCTGGGAACCAGGCTGCAATCCAATCTTTTTTCCATTTACAATAAGCAAATTCAATCCCCCACATTTCTGTTGTAAAGGAAATTTAATTGTTAACGAAGCGGACGAACTTATAGTTTGACACTTGGATGTTGCCTCCAGTGGACTAAAGATGACGAATCAATATTGATTTCTGTTGAACTGGATAAAATGTGAATATTTCATCAGGGATCAAACATTTTTGATTTGTTCAACGATAGCATACGAATATATGGTTCTAATTTTAGGCAACTCTTATTTAGCAAAAATTAAAATCAATAAAATTATACAATCTCCATCACTAGAATATGAGTTCTTTATTACTTAGAAAATCTTATTCTTACGAATTAAGTGAGTAAATAGTTTAAACTTACACATTTTCCCTAGTCAGTTACTAGTGAAGTTTCCAATATCTTTGCTCTGAGGCAAAGAAGTAATGTTTAGAATTAAAATCGATGTAGTAAGATTACTTTTGATAATGTTGCTGCTGTTTTTAAACCTAAGAATCTTTAATAAAATAATGTTTGGCTCAATCACCGGAAAATATAAATAAATGCTTAAGTCTTAGTTCTGGCATTGGAATCACATATGGATTATAATATCCATTTTGTTCCTCGCCAGTGCCGTTTACACAATGTCTCTAAAACCTCAGTTTTCTTCATTTGGAAAATGGAAAGCTTGCCTTGAAGAATTTTGCCAATGTTAAATGGAAAATATACACGTGTATCTTGTTTTTCTTTGTATGTGGGGGTGTTTTTGCACATAAATCATATTGTCACTTCAGTAGGTCTTATTAAGTATGTTCTCTGAAATATTTTCTTCTTTTAATTTTGAATTATCTTTTTTTGATAATTTTATGAATAGAATATTCACACCATTTTTAGTTGTCATAAGCCCCAATTTTGACGGATTTTGAATGATGGTACTTAAAAAAAGCAATTTTTACTTCACAATTAAAATAACACCTTATTTGAGGGCGCCTGGGTGGCTCAGTTGGTTAAGCGACTGCCTTCGGCTCAGGTCATGATCCCAGGGTCCTGGGATCGAGTCCAGCATCGGGCTCCCTGCTCTGCGGGGAGCCTGCTTCTCCCTCTCCCACTCCCCCTGCTTGTGTCCCCTCTCTCGCTGTGTCTCTCTCTGTCAAATAAATAAATAAAATAAAATCTTTAAAAAAAAAAATAACACCTTATTTGAATTTACTTGAGAACTTTACCATGCAGTCAATCTTTGTGGTGTAACTGTGGAATATTAGCATCATTGTGATTAAGTAACCTCATTTCACATATTAAAAATAACTGGACATTAAGAGAATATACCAACTTGATTAGTTACAAGAAAGTGATGGATCTGAGAATAGAGACTACCTTTTCAACATAACCTGGAGGTTGCTTGGAAAGGCATTAGGCAAATATGATGTGAGATAGTTAAAAAATATGAAGCAACAGATTTGTGTCTTTGCCCAAATAGTTCGCCTTTCAACTCGGCAAAAAGTAGACTATAGAGTTAACATTTTCTCTAGGAAACATCTTTGAAACTGTTTATGTGCCCATATCTACTGTCTTATATTTTTATTATTTTCTATTGGGGCTACATCCTCTCTAGAGATGCCTTTGAATACTAGATAAGTTTAGGTTTACATTCTACCTTCATTCTACACCAACTCTAAAACACTGAAAAAATAGCTTAACCATTTCAAGCCTTACCTACCTAGAATGTAAAATAAATAAAAGTATTACCTGATTAGGTATTTGTGAGTTTTCAATAAACTGAAAAGCATCAGAAATAATAAACATCCCTCATTGAGAACAAGGTTATATGCATTTTGATATCTGTATTATAAGTGTCCCAACTATGTCTAATGTTAACATAATACAAGTCACATGTATAACTTAAAATTTTCTATTAGACCTATTTTTTTAAAAACACAAAATTAGTAACACTCTCTGTAACCTAATATATCCAAAGATCATTTCAACAGGAACTCAATATAAAATTGTTAATGAGATATTTTGCATTCTTTTTTATTTCTATCATGTCTTTGTAATTGGTTATGTATATTATACTTATAGAACACTGTCTGGACTGACCACATCCTAAGTGTTCAGTAGTTGCTTGTGAATAATGGCTGCTGTTTTCGACAGTATATGGTTTAATACACAGTAGTTATTCAAGGTATGTTTTCACTGAACAATGGCCCAAGTTACAGATAAACTAGAAGATGGTGAGACCAAAGCTATTTCTCATAGCCAGTACCTTATCATATGGGGAACATGATACATAATTGAAGTGGAATATAACAACCTGCAGTATGTAATTATTGATAATATGTAAGTGCTTTGTTATTTTGAACATGATCTTAATCAAAATGGATTCTAATGTATACATTATTAGCTGTGTATAAACAGGATAACATGTTATTCTGTTAAAGTATAAATTGGAGGACCAGATCTTTGAATTTACTAAAGCTCTGGAGTAAGATAAAATGATTTTCTAAACCTCACAAATAACTATAAAATGGAGTCTTTTCAATAAGCTGCAGAGGTATATTTCTTTTATTCTGTTAATTTCCATGCTTTCTTTTGCCTATTTTTATCTATTTATCGTAGGGACATATTGATGACGATACAGATTTATCATTTTATTTACACATTTTGGAATCCTCTAACTTATATAAATTCAGAATATCCCTGCATGTAATGTGCAACTTTAAAGTATGCTTTAACTGAAAGTTAAAGATTTCCTCCATCAGGCACCTACAAAATTACTACACCTAACTCTAAACAATCCCATATTAAATATAAAATGAATATTAAAACATTTTCACTGGAAATATCTACTATCCCTGAAGGGTTAAAAAAAAAGTGGCATAAACTTTCTTCAAATTTTTGGGAAATTACACTTATTTTATCTTACTCAAGAGCTTTAGTAAATTTATTAAAACATAAAACACAAGTAAGGTATATGTTATAATTATTTGTGGTCTGTTTTATGAGAGGAATCAAATGCCCAAATTAAGTGAAAAAAAATTGCACTAATAAGAGTGCCCCATAAATTAGCCTGTGTGAAATTAAAATATAAATGTATTTGCTCAATACCATCGAAATCAGTTTAGAATATGAAAGAAAAATATTCTCTTAACAAAAATTAGTGGCAAAATGTATTTTTGAATGACTTTATGGTATTTCATGAATAAAGCCCCAAACAAACAAAAAACCCTCAAATGGTATATATATTTAATAAAAGGAGATCGTATTCTGTTTTTAGGTGAGGCACTAAATATTAGAGATTTTCATTATTTTTGAATTACTTTGAATATTTATTTCAAAATGACTTAAAAATAATAGAGGTTTCTGCAGTTCCTTGTGAAAATAACTAAGAATATATGAAAAAAATTTTAAGGGAGAAATTAACCTACCACATATTGAAAAATTATAAAGCTATTGAGAGTATCATATTTGCCCAGAATACCAAGAAACATCCCTGAGTTTGTATAGTCCAGAGTCTACAGAACATATTTTAGGTAAAGCTGATATTCTCAGTGGAGAAAGGGATGAATATTCCATAGGCCATGTTAGAATAGAATAACAGCGTTTTTCAAATTACTTTTCATCTCTGAGCCTATTCTTTAAAGAGAATTTAGGTCTTTATGCTTAAAAGTAAAGGTAGTAAAAAAAAAAAAAAAGTAAAGGTAGTAGAGGAAGGCCGGGAGACCAGCTAATTGCTTTTTTTTTTTTTCTTTGTCCCTACCAGTCCTGAAGTTACTCAGAACACCTAAGTGTTAGGAAAGCACAGTAAAATATTCTCTGGGCAAGCTACTTGAGTAAATTTTGTCAATAAATTGCTAACCTCCCTGGCACAAGTTTATCAGGAAAAAAAAAAAAATATGCTTCAGAGAACTGAAGTTACAGCTCTACCTTCAGTTTGCTACATTTAAAAAAAAAAATGAATGGGAACAAAATTTTATCAGATACATTTTTCTGCATCATCTTTCAGGGATCATATGATTTTTTTTTCCTTTTTCAATCTGTTAATGAGGTGGCACACATATATTCTACCTACCCTGTATTTCTGTAATAAACTCCACTTGATGATTGTATATATATTCACTGGATTCCACTTGTTATATTTATTTAGTAAGTTTTACATCCATATCTGTGAGAGAGATTAGTCTGTCACTTTCTATTATTCTAATTCCCTTGTCACATACCAGTAAAAAATTATTCCTCCTCTTAGAATGAGTTGGAAAGGGTTCCTTCTCTCCTAAAGAGTTTGTGGAAAATTTCTATCCTTTCTTCCTTAAATGTTTGGAAAAAATTGTTGATGAAACTCATGGGTCTTAAGTTTTCTTTGTGAGAAGTTTTGTAGTAACATTTTCCGCTTCTTTAGTTGATACCAGCTATTGTCTATTTCTGCTATTAACCTCAGAAAACTGAATTTTATGTAAGGATTTTTTTTTCTATCAGATTCAAATTGTTGATTTTTTTGTGTAATTATTGCTTTATTGTTTATGAAATCTGTAGTGATACCCTTTTAGTGTTTTTGGTATAGATACTTTTTATTTCCTCTTTTTTTTTTTTTTTAAAGATTTTATTTATTTATTTGACAGAGACAGAGATAGCGAGAACAGGAACACAAGCAGCGGGAGTGGGAGAAGGAGAAGCAGGCTTCCCGCCGAGCAGGGAGCCCGATGTGGGACTTGATCCCAGGACCCTAGGATCATGACCTGAGCCGAAGGCAGACGCTTAACGACTGAGCCACCCAGGCACCCTATTTCCTCTTTTTTCTTACCAGGCTTGCTAGGAATTAATTAATGTTTAAAATCCTTTCAAAGAAATAGCTTTCAGTTTTATGGTGCATAATTACAATTTCATTGATGTCTATTTTATCTTATAGTCACCCTTTTACTTAAAATTTTGTCTCTTTATTCTAGCTTCTTTTGATGAAAGCTTAAACCACTGACTTCTTTTCCTTTCTTGTCTAATATACGCCTTTAAGACTATACATTTCTCTGTAAGCACTGCATTGTATCTTATAAGTTTTGATATGTCATATACATCATATCTTAATTATAATTTAGTTCAAATTATTTTCTGATTTTGATTTCACCTTTCCCTTGTTACATAGAACACTCTTATTTAAAGTCCAGACTTGTGGGATTTTTTGTTATTTTAAAGTTATTAAATGCCATTTTATTTAACTTTATTAAAACTCTTGTGATCAGAGACCTATTTACTCTCAGTGATTTCAACTATTTGAAACTTGTGGCAGCTTTCTTTATATCCCAACATATTGATGTCAGTAAATTTTTGAAATCATATTATTTTTAAATAGAGATGTTTTACTTCTTCCTTTCTAATCTGAATACCTTTTAAAAAGTTTTATTGCCAAATTTTCTGGCGAGAACTCTCAGAACTGTGGTGAATGATAGTGGTGAGAACAGGTACCTTTGTTTTATTCCTGATCTTAGGGGGGCAAAACATTTAGCCTTATACCATTAAATATGTTAGCTGGAGTTTTTCATAGATAGTTCTTATTGGGTTAAAGAAATTCTCTTTATTCCTAGTAATTTTTTCATGAAAGGATAATAGATACTCATGAAATGCTTCAAATAGATGAGAATCGATTGAGATGATCATGTTTCTGTCTTTATTATGTGTTATTTTAGTTGATTCTCAGATGTTAAAGCAACCTTGCATTCCTGAAATAACCCAGTTGATGATGGGATATAACCTTTTTTATATGTTGCTGAATTTAGTTAGCCTTGAACCAATAAATCTCTCAGCCACTGCTGAGGGGTTTTGTACATGGGTGTGGGGACAAGCCTTCATTACAGTATACAACTCTGCCTTGGCCTTCACTTCCTGCTTCCACAGAGTCTTAAATTAAAACAGAAATGAGAGATTAGGACAGTCTAAGGTCTTTCCTGGACACATTCACAGCCCTACATATGCACATGTCCTTTTAGATAACAAGAAATATGTGACAAATTTTCAAAGCTTCTATGAACATATTGTTATTATTATTATTCCCTAGATTTTCCTTTTCAGTTTTCTGGTCAGCCTCTTGTTTGTACCAAACGGTGTTGACACCTTAGGCAGCTATCATCCACCACAGTTTTGTTGAATACTTGATGTTAATTGTTGCTGATAAATAAATATACTGGCAATAGTTCTATTTGCCTTCAGTGACCTCTGAGTCAAGTTAAATAAAGACAAATCCTGTGAAGAGGGTTTTTGCAGGGAACAAACAGGTCCAAAGTAACAACTGTTGGGGTGCTTGAGTGGCTCAGTCAGTTAAGCACCCGACTCTTGATTTCCACTCAGGTCATGATCTCAGGGTTATGGGATCAATCCCTGCATCAGGCTCTGTGCTGGGCATGGAGCCTGATTGAGATTCTCTCTTTTTCCCCACTTCCTCTGCCCCACACCCCATGTGCTCTCTAAAAAACAAACAGGGACGCTTGGGTGGCTCAGTCAATTAAGCATCTGCCTTCAGCTCAGATCATGATCCCAGGGTCCTGGGATCGAGTCCCACATGAGGCTCCTTGCTCAGTGGGGAGCCTGCTTCTCCCTCTGCGTGCCACCCTCCCTCCTTGTGCGCACTCTCTCTCTCTCTCTGACAAATAAATAAATAACATCTTAAATAAATAAAAATAAAAACCAAACAAAAAAAGTAACAACTCTCTGGGAATGGGGCTTTGAGGGAGCTCTAATTAACTGTGTTAGACCATATGACCTATGGTCTAAATCACTTATGCTGTGTTCTGTCTTGTCCTTCTTTCTGCTTTATCTGTTTCAGTATTGCCATCTTTTATTCATGTGCCTTGTACCTCATTGACGCTGTGTCATGCTATAAACAATATACTATTAAACCATCCATTGAGTTGTTAATTCCAAATATTTCATTTTTTCAGTTCTAAAATATTTGAGGATGATGATGATTTAGATTCCATTAACTGGTGAAAATTTCCATTCTTTCATCTCAGTTGACCATTTTTTCTCTATTATGAACATATCAGTTATAATTATTATAAGCTCCCCATCTATAACATCAGTATTTGATCATCTATTCATCTATTTCTACTGTCTATTCTTTAGGTTTTTTATTAGATAGTCATAACTTTTTGTTTATTTTTCATTTGTGGGTTTTTTCTTTTTTTACTTTTCATGTTCTTTTAAAAAAGAAACATTTACTGATGCAGAACTTGCGTCCTGAAAAATTCACCTTTCTCTTAGCTCTTAATCATTTGGCAGATACTGTATATAAAAGAAGTGTAGAGGCTGCAAATGGTGATATATTCTTTACCAGATATGATCCTGCCTTTTCTCATCAAATTTGGGGCTGGTCATGTCCATCTGATCTAGGATTAAGCTCATTTAGAGCAGGGTGAAAGTTTCAAAACACTCAGATACTTTTGGTTAATCATCATTAAACTACAATTCTGTAGACCTTCAGGACTTTTAATTGAACATCTTTGGGTCTTTGTCTATAT
This sequence comes from Mirounga leonina, assembly GCF_011800145.1. Taxonomy (NCBI): domain Eukaryota; kingdom Metazoa; phylum Chordata; class Mammalia; order Carnivora; family Phocidae; genus Mirounga; species Mirounga leonina. The sequence continues at coordinate 80,833,353 of NW_023270451.1, forward strand.
TGAAAGACTATGAAGGCTTAGTTCTTCTTGAGATAATTTTTAATGGTTTTTTCTTTAGCTTCTGCCCAATAATACTTCAAAATTTGGCAGGTGTTTTGAGGGGAAATTCCTTGTCGGTTTTGAAGGCTCCTCCATCCTCTGACCTGATCACACTGTACACACCAAACATAAAATTTGATGGTTTTTATGGTCTACAGCACTTACCTTCTGACACAGGACTTGTAACCTTTACCTCCTATATAATATTGGCTGTAGATTCTAAGTGTGAATTCATTCATTCCAGAATCTTCATCTCTGGCTTGTTTTGCTTTTACTTAAATCCAATTTAGCTTTGACAAGGGAAGTTCTTAAACTCCAAAGCTGTGAAAGTCTATGGGATATTTCACTTTCCTTTCCAGAGTTTTCCTCCTAATTCCTTAGACCAGCACTGTGTCTGACAATTAATCAAAGTTGTGCAGTCCTCAAAAATCTTCACGTTTGGTCACTCCAGGCTCATACATCACTTAAAAGCTTTGCAGATTTCCCTTTCTCTAGCAACAGTTCACAGCCTCATCCTATGCCTATGCTCACATCTGCAAATATGTTCATCCTGAAAAGCAGCCGCTTATCTATCAGCTCACTTCTGAATTGTTATTCCCCCTGTGTGATTTTAGCTCACCTAGTCTTCTTAGCCTCAATGGGTATCTCATGTCTTTAAAAGTATAACTTGTCTGTTTGTTATCAGCATTAGAAAACAGAAAACTTCCAAAGAAAAAAACTTCATAACACACAAAAGAAACACAAATAGCATACTCCAATGAGAAAATGATATATCTCAGTGTAAAACTGAGATTCAAATAAATAAGTAATGTATCATCCTTCATCTATTAAACTAGCAAAATAAAAAGGAAAGAATGTTTCCTGCTGTTCTGTATGAAAATCTTTAACACTTGAAATAATAAAGCAGTATATTTTAAGAGCTAAATATGTTTGTATTCAAGTCAATTATTACCTCTCAAAAATTCTTAGAAAGTAATCTGATAACTATAAAAATATTTTCTTACAGGGTGCCTGGGTGGCTCAGTTGGTTAAGCCTCTGACTCTTGATTTCAGCTCAGATCATCATCTCAGGGTCGTGAGATCAAGCCTCAGGTCAGGGTCCACGCTAAGCATAGAGTCTGCTTGAGATTTTCCCTCTGCTCCTTCCCCTGCTCATTCTCTCTCTCTCTCTCCCTCAAATAAATAAATCTTAAAAAGAATACTTTCTTACAAGAATTATCATTATGTAGTTATTTAAAATACAGAAAAATTGACAAGAACCTAAATACACAAAACAGTGTTTAAATAAATTATATGAAGTTATTTATTTATTTATAAAGTGACTTTTATAGTGATTATTCTATTACTAAAATGGTGTTTTCAAGATTTTTGTAATGTCATGGAAAAATACTTGCCATATAATATTTATTTTAAAACATATTAACCCTATAATAATTTCAATAAAAAATGCAAAAGCACCTTAAATCGAAAATCAAGCTGCCTAAAGAAATAATAGGTTTTAAATATAATAATATACTAAAAGTGTTTGGTTTCATCTTGAGATTACAGTTTCTTCTTTATACTTTTTCTCAATTTTCAAGTTTTCTTCAGTAAGGTATGTATTGCTCTTGAAATGAGAAAAATAGTACAAAATTACATGAAAATAATTTGGAAAATTTCAATCTACATTTGACAGTTTGATATATATATAAGGACGATTATATATACTTATGTCTAATACCTTTTGTAGGGACCTCAGGGCTGAAAAAATATGCAACTGACAGGCAAAGAAAAGAGCAGATATATTTTTACATTATAAACAGTTTTTCATTTTTATAATAGCTCTTTTGATTTTGGTTAAGCTTAAACTATGAAACTTTCCTTGCAAAAGAAGGCATATCTACTCTAGTAAAATATTTAAAAAAAGATTAAAAATTGATGCGGCTCTGGTTATGAACGTTGAATCCTACCCACTGAATTTCCTGTTACCTGCTTCAAGCAGTTCCCAAGGAACCTCCCAGACAAGTATAGTATCTGAGAGGATAGAATAAATAACACTAGTTTAGAGTAACATTTTTATAGAAAGAAGTTTAGTAAATGTCTTATTTATTTATGATCTAACTCTACTTGTTAGAATTGTTCTACTCCATTAGATAATATCCTATGGAGGTAGTAGAAATGCTAAAAATTACAGGTTACAATAGATAGTTAAAAAATATTTTTAATATAATGACTCAGAGCATGTTTTATTTTATAATGGAGTTATAACTTAAAATTACTTCAAAATATGCACACAGATTTTTTTCATAGTGTTTAAATTTGTGATGGTAATAAAAAAGAAAGTAATGTAAGCCCTGAACTGTTTACAGTATTATCAGATGCAAATAATAAAGTAGGAGCTACCCTTTATTGAAAGATTATCCAGTGCAAGGTGTTATGCTAAATACTCTACATATGTCTTTTTATATAATTCTAACATCAATAATATGAGATAGAAGCCACTACCATTTGCTACTAACCCGTTTTATAAGAACATTGAATTGTAAAGAAATAAAGTAAATGACAAGTAATAAATGACCTAATCAGAATTTGGTCATAAATATTCTAAGAGACTGCACTCTCAACCCTGTGCTTTCTGCCTCCCCAACTCAAACTTAAAAGTATAGCTTTTCTCCTTTTTTCAGAGACAAGTTTTTTTAAAAAGTAAAAAAAAAATAATAATCTGCCTTATTTTTTTACTGCCTGTTTGGGATTTTAGCGTGAAACAGATGGTATACTTAAATTGGAATAATTCAAAGAGCTTAAAAGGGGGCCTATTTCTAAAGAGTGGGCAGAATATGTGGAAACCGCAGGAGATCATGCATTATTTCAGAGCTAAGAACAGCTGTTGTTACTACCCTGGGACCTGAAGCATTGTGGAGAGAATAGTTGCTTACCTCAACCCAGTAGCAGATCATGATGCCAACAGGGTGAATTTGAGAAGAACTATGACCTTTAACCCAGAGATACAACCACATTGAAATGTCCCTACAAAGAAGTGAGGCTTCATTAGCCATCCTGACCTCCTATTCAGGCTTCCCACTGGTTGAACATAAACTGAAGCCAGCACCCAAGAGTCCAGTAAACGTAGGAAAGAGTGGGAAGCTGTTCTGCAGGAACAGACAGAAGGTATTATCTGCACCCACATGTAACACAAATGAAAATAATTCTTACATAGTAACTTCTAATTTTTGGAATGTAATATTACAAATTTTAAATCAAAATAGGGGCATCTGGGTGGCTCAGTCGGTTAAGTGTCTGCCTTCAGTTCAGGTCATGATCCCAGGATCCTGGGATCGAGCCCTGCATCCGGCTCCCTGCTTGGTGGGAAGCCTGCTTCTCCCTCTTCCCCTGCTCGTGCTCTCTCTCTCGCTCTCTTTCTCTTTCAAATAAATAAATAAAATCTTTTAAAATAAAAAAATAAATCAAAATAAATTTTATATTCTACTTTTCTCAAATAACATTTTAATTAAAGTGCTGATATTTCTTAGTTTTGTTTTATTTCAATGAGAATTTTAAATCTAACCTTATAGAAATCATTGAGAAGATAACGTAAATGTTTAATTAATCTTAAGCAAAATTAGTCTATATTGCTTAGTATTAAGCAAAAATGACAGTGAAATTTTTAGCACAAAGATTTTTACTGTGCTGGCAATGTTTGTGATATAAAAGTTATCAAAAATATTTTAATTATTCACATTTTGAATATAATCACATAGAGGTCAACCCAAATGGCTAAATGAGGTATATATCCAATACTAATGATAGAATATTACATGCATAGGGCGCCTGGGTGGCTCAGTTGGTTGGGCGACTGCCTTCGGCTCAGGTCATGATCCTGGAGTCCCTGGATCGAGTCCCGCATCGGGCTCCCTGCTCGGCAGGGAGTCTGCTTCTCCCTCCGACCCTCCCCCCTTTCATGCTCTCTCTCTCTCTGTCTCTCTCTCTCAAATAAATAAATAAAAAATCTTTAAAAAAAAAAAAAAGAATATTACATGCATAACAAAAATATGAAAAAGTAATGATTACTTTATGCAGGACAGTGCCATAGCCCTTTCCATTCATCATGTCAATGCTTCCACCTTAAGTCCTATGAGATACATGGTGCTATTAGCCTTATTTTAAAAGAGGGAAATGGGGATTTAGACTTAATGATTTGAACACATACAACTTATTCATTCATGTCTTCATTATTTGAAATATTGTGATTCTGAACTATGAGCAACTTGAAGACAAGGACTGTGTCATTCATCCTTGCATTTCTTTCTATATTGCAGTGCTTGGTACATTGGAATGAATGGCATTTTCCAACAAGGAATGGCTCGTGCTTTTCAGAGGCAAGAACATACTTTTTCTTAGAGTGGAGGATCTTCACAGGACCTGGGAAAACCTGACACACTTGACTGAGAAGTTTCTTGAGGTGTCCGGAGAAGCTCAGCATCTGCCACCTGGTAAAAGTTAAATAAAAGGACTCAGGTGGAATTTTCCCAAGATTTAGTTTGAGACTTGCTCAAAGTTCCTTGATTGGAGTCCTCCCCCATGTGAATGGGCCTGAGGTCTCAGGAGGCGATGTTTCTTCCTGCCAACAACTTATTTTAACACAGACCTGTAATCTACTTACTTGAGGGGCAATGAAACTGGACAAAAATGCCCAGCCCTGTATAAAGACAGACTGAGAGTCACGGGATCTAGCCCTCAGTGTGTGAGCTTGCTCCTGCTGTGAGAGTTGTTTCCGCAGGGCATTCAGTCATGGAGCAGGTGCCATTTTAGGAAAGAAGGTGGACTGTCAGAGAATCCCTCCTTTTATCTGCTCATAATTGGCACCCTAGGTAATGGTGACTGAGAACCTCCAGGAAGGGAAGCTGGTTCCAGTTCTCTTGTAACGTGAGAGAACTTAACATATGCTAAGAACATCACTGACATGAGCACTGCCTTTAGAGATAAAGGCCATTCCTCCATCGCAGAGTTAATACACACCGAGTTAAACATGTGGAACCAGGATACAGGCAGCATGGAATTAATTTAATCCTTGTTCTAAAATGGCTAAACTCTGAGTAGCCAAAGGGCAGAAAAAATGGCAAACACTTTTATTATAGTGTTTATGAAGACTCATACTTTCTCTAAGCTTTTAGCATTTATTAATTTACTTCCTCTTCAAAGCATGAAGTTAGTATTAATCTTTACCTCCTTTTTAACAAAGGAAGAAGCTGAACACAGAGAGATTGAAGGATTTGCCCAAGATTACGCAGCTAGTAAGTAGTGGGACGGGTGAGATCCATACCAGGCAAATTCTTAAATCTGTGCTTTCACGCTATGTGAGATTACTTCTCAAATACCTGTACCTCCGGATAGGACCCTCTGAGTACCGGTGAGGAAATGTGCTTTGTGGAGTAAGACTGCCAGTAAGAGGCAGTATCTGAAGGAATCTTCTGGTGTATAAGTTGCCCAGTGGGTAATGTACCCACAGAAATCACAAAATGACCAATGGCTGAATCCCAAGTTTTATAGAAATTTCAATTAAAATGCCTTCTTTAAATTTTCAGAAGCCTCACATAAATTTCCACATTCCAATTTCTCTGGATCTGTGTCCTCATTCAGATTGACAGCACTCCTGTTGTTCAGTAACTGCTATTTTATTTAAACATGTACTATTTAAACATTAAGATGTTTATCAACATACATACGATGTGTATGATACATATAATAACTTAGACTAATAAGTGATATAACCACTATTGGACAATAGTAGTGTATCATATGAATGAGTGATTGATCTCTACGTTAATGATAAGGGAGAAGATACTTATCAAATTCTTACTGTATGCCAGGTCCTCTTCTAGGAACTTAAAATGAATTGACTCATTTGATCTTCTCAATATTGCCATGAGGCATGTAATACTCAGTCTCTATCATTTAGAGAGATATTACTTAAGACCCCCAACTGGAAAGTGGGGGAACTAAGATTTGAACTTCATCAGTCTTACTCTGACCTATGACATGATGCTGATAATTTAAAATTTTTTATCTTAATGCACTTAAATCAGTAAAAAGCATATTTCCCATGCTAAAATTTCTGAAACAACTGTCAGTCCTTTGAAGGGAAAAACCAAGTTCTATTAATATCTGCATCTCGGGGTGCCTGGGTGGCTCAGTTGGTTAAGCGACTGCCGTCAGCTCAGGTCATGATCCCGGGGTCCTGGAATCAAGCCCCGCATCAGGCTCCCTGCTAGGCCAGAAGCCTGCTTCTCCCTCTCCCACTCCCCTGCTTGTATTCCCTCTCATGCTGTCTCTCTTTCTCTGTGTCAATTAAATAAATAAATAAAATCTTTAAAAAAAATCTGCATCTCCATTCCATCTCAAAATTTGCTGCATATCATGTTTTTTTTTTTGGTAAATGACTAACTGAATCAGGGAATAAATAAAATAATTTGAAGCTGACAAACTTGAGGGATATAAAATTGTCAATAATGAGACTCATAATAAGAAAAAATAAAACATAGGAATAAACTACAGTTACTATGCTTTAAGAGAATTATCAGAATCCCCTCATTAATTATTTCAGGGGTCTTTGGGAATTTTTGAGTTTGTTTCCTTATTTGTATGGAAATAATAATATCTGACCTATCTCAGAGGGCTAAGAATGTCCCGGCATTAACACCTGTCATATATGATTTATACTGTACAGTATATTCCTCCAAATTAGGAATTCAATACCGCATACTTGAAAAATTGCTTTCTGAACTTAAACGATATAGTTTATATACTTTTAAATAAGCATATGATAGACAAGTAGAGATGGATGGTTGCATGGATAGATAGAACAAAAACAATAGGAGTTATATGGAATATTCCAGTAATTAATTGTAATAAGCTTGTATACTGTCAATTAATGTCTCCCCTTTCTCATTACCCAAACTTAAGTGTGCTAAAGTTTCCTGCTACCTCATTAAGTAATAAATCTTATTCAAATGCAAGAATTCCAACATAATCCTTATTGCTCTTTATTATTTAAAAGCCTTTCTTGACCAGACTTCTATTTATGTCATGTCATCATTTAGAATCCAATTCCACCTTAGTTGTTCTCCTTAACCTTCACTGTTTCCTACTCACTCTCTCCTGGTCCTACACTTCAGTACTTAGAAGAGTATGGGTCAACTAAACATTTTCCCATAGTCCCTCTTTCCAAACATTTTGGAAAAGAGGAAACCCCACTATTTTTCTCTCTGCCTCCCCACTCCCCCACTCTCCAGGTGGTATTTATTTATTCATATGCTAGTTCCAAAAATAAGACAAAATTTTCCTTTTTTCTCAATCATGTGATAAATTACCAGGTGATACACTCTTTCTTGTAGAAGCTTTCTATCAAAGCTTTCTAGGAGTTAAATACATTTTTATAGTATTTTCTTCTTCCATACAGTTACTTATTCACTCATATAACTTCAATAGCTGAAAAAGCACAGTTCCCCAACATAGAAATGCATTTAAAATATGTGAGGTAAAAAAAGCTATCAAGTTTATGCATTTGCTTTTGTGCGAAGCAGTGTAAAGATTTTTTATGCAAGAAATAATTTTGATTTAAAAATTGTTAAATCGAAAGCTGATATTATGTTCATTATTGAAAAAAAAATTCCTTCACAGCCATTTTGTATAATGAAAAGGTTTATGTTTCAAGAACAGGAAAATGAATACTTGTAACCTCAATTGTAAATTGAGAAATTGTATTAAATATTAAATGATTTTTCTTCTTTTGTAGAGAGAAAAAAATGCATCAGAATTTATTGCAGTCATTAAATAATGCATTAAAGTTACATTAAGGAACTTAGTTTTCCTTCATCCAAAGTCTGAAATACTCCAAACTTTGGATACCAAAAACTTGCCTCAAGGCACATTTAGGCTAAACATACATATCATCACAGCATCAGCAACGCAATTTTTAAAATATATTTTACTCAAACAAGGGCAAGTACAATAGAGCAATTAACAAACAGAAAAACAAGAAGGAACTGAAGGCAAACAACAATAAGAATGATCAAGCTGATGGGTTTGATTAGTTAAAAAATGCCAATTACTGAGGAGGGTGCAGAGTATAAAAAAAGAATTAAATGGTAAGCCAAGTTTCGTAGAATTACAGATGCAAAATACTTCTTTATGGTATTGTCTTTTTGTTAGTCTTATGGTATTTCATTAAAGTTCATGCAAAAACTTAGGTAAATCAAATCATAGCATTGCCTTGGTCTACATTATACTTTTAGTAATATACTCTCACATACAAAAAAGCTTTTGGCTTCAGAGTAAAATAAAAATGAGGAAAGTGAGTTTTTATCAAAGTTTATATTGAATATAAAAAGCATAACTTTTATGTGTTGCATTAATTAGGCATGCTCCAATTAAATAGCTCTCTGGAAGGTCTGTGCAGAGCTCCCTTGTTTGGTGCTTTCTAGGCGGTGCTGACTTGCCCTCAGGCTGGCCACAGCCAACAGGCAGCCCCAACCCTGCTCCTAGGGAGGACCAGTCTACCAGACAGTACAGGCTCAGCTCCAGGTATGTCAGACCACCCCAGAAGAAATCGTGGCAAGTAATAAACCCCCTTTCTGGTGACTACTGATTCATAGTGAATTGTTTGGCTATTTTCAACAATAAAGAGAAAAAATCATTAAAATAGTTATGTTACTTTAAAATGGAAAAAAACAAGAGAGTGAGCATCACGAGTAAGTGTATTGTGTTCTAGGCTTAGCTCCTTCTACTTCTATTAGCATTTCTATCTCCACATATATTTCCAGCACCAGGAGGCTTAGGGTGCTGGAGGAGGGATGGAGTCAGGAGGCAGAAGTAGAAAAAATATAATGCTTGTCTATGAAATGAAGGTAAAAACAAGAGCAACAATTGCTATTTTTTTGAACAACAGACTTCAGAAAGATGATTTGTATAATTTCTGCAAACCTGACACATTTATTTCAACATTTATTTCAACATTTCAACAACATTATTTCAGAGTACTCCCTGAGCCACAAATTGAAAAATTATAAAAAATAGGCAAAAAAAAAAACCTCTATAGCAAGACAGAAATATATTTTTCTATTCCCTCCCCATGCTCTTGCTTTTCCACAAAAGCAACCTCTATTGAGAGTTCATGCCCATCCTTCCACTCCTTCTCTATGGACATACGGACGCACGTGTGCAGTGATAGGTATGATTAGTTAGGAATAGTGTGTATTTGCACATAAATACATAATTACTCTCAATAAAATAGATTTCTGTTCATATAGAGCTATTTTATACCTTTATGGACTTGCACATTATTCAACTATGCATATCCCATAATTTATTAATCATTATCCTACTGATACTTAGTTTCTAATTTTTCATATAACAAACAATGGTGCAGTAACATAAATATACATTTGTGTGAATTTATGAATATTTTTGTATGGCAGACATAAGTATGCACATTTTCAGTTTCAACAGATTACTGTCAACTTGTCAACCTTAAAAGCTGTACCAGACAAAAAAAGCTCTACCAATTTATATTTCCATCAACTGAGTGTAAGAATACCTATTTTGGTAGAATGATTTATCATTGCAATTTATTATATTTTCATTTTCAGTCCCATAATCTAATTAATGAAAATTGAAAGCTATGGTCACATTTATTTGAATTACTGATTACTAATTGAAATATGTTTAAAATTTTTTTTTTAGAGGGCGCCTGGGTGGCTCAGTCGTTAAGCGTCTGCCTTCGGCTCAGGTCATGATCCCAGGGTCCTGGGATCAAGCCCCGCATCGGGCTCCCTGCTCGGCCAGGAGCCTGCTTCTCCCTTTCCCACTCCCCCTGCTTGTGTTCCCTCTCTCGCTGTGTCTCTCTCTGTCAAATAAATAAATCTTAAAAAAAAAAAAAATTTTTTTTTTTTTTAGATTTTATTTATTTTAGAGAGCAAGAGTGAGAGCATGAGTGGGGTAGGGGCAGAGAGAGGGAGAGAGAGAGAATCTCAAGCAGACTCCTCTCTGAGCATGGAGCCTGATGCAGAGCTCAATCTCACAACCCTGAGATCATGACCTGAGCTGAAATCAAGAGTCAGACACTTAACCAACTGAGCCACCCACGTGTTCCACGAATATTTTATAAACTCATTGGCCATTAGCATTTTTTAACTGAGAATTCTGCTTTTGTCCTTTATTATTTTTTTCAATTCTTATCCTTTTTTGTCTCAGGAGTTATAGGGACTCTATATAAATATTAAACAATTTATTGCAATATATGAATTTTTCAATGTTATCTTTTAACTATGCTTATAATGTATTTCATGTAGACAAGGTATATAAACTTAGGTTTAATTTTCTATCTCATTTAGGAAGGACATAATAGAGCCTTCTCTTATCCCTTGGATTATTGCCCAACTCCTGTTCATCTGATTCTGGCATCCTATTTCCAAGAAGGAAATCACCCTGACTCTAGATGGTTCAGGTGGGCAGACTCCACTCTGACTCCAAGGATTAGCATTAGTAGTGGACTTGGCAGGTGAGTCAACTGCATCCGAAGACTCACACGGGGAACACATGACCCAGGCCATGTGAAAGCAAGGGAAAATTAACCTGGAGACTATTGCTATTACATTCAATAAAGAGAAGAAGTCACAGGGCCCCTGAGTGGCTCAGTCAGTTAAGCATCTGCCTTTGGCTCAAGTCATGATCCCAGAGTCCTGGGATGGAGCCCCATGTCAGGCTTCCTGCTCAGCGGGGAGCCTGCTTCTCCCTCTCTCGCTCCCCTTCTTGTGTTCTCTCTGTGTGTGTGTGTCATATAAATTACTAAAATATTAAAAAAAAAAAAAGTCGCTTCTTCACTGGAGTCCTCAAGACTAGAACTTTCTATGGCCGTCTTGTTGACCTTCAGTAGACCTTGCCTGAAAACAAATCCAACACAAAGGAAAGCAATGCAGAAAGCTGTGGAGAAACACATGCCTGATGCCCTGCTTGGGTACTAGTATTAAGAGTGCTAAAAGCCGAGGCAATCCTGGCACTTTTCAGGTATGTGAGTGAATATGTTCTTAAATTGTTACATTTTGAAGTGTCAGTTTGAATAGTTTCATTCTGCCTTGCAAAAAAAAAAAAAAAAAGGCTCAACATATTTTTCATCCAAAGATATTTTTTTTAAATCTCCTATACTTTCTCCTGTAGTTTCATATACTTAATAGATTTCTCACTATATTTACAATACAAAGTCATTGTAAAAATATTAAGCAATAAAAATATAAGTGAGGAAGTAAAAAATGTTCTCAATATCCTGAAAGAAGTATCATTAATATTTTTAAAATTTTATAAATACATCCTTCTAGATACACCCCAGCCTCCCCTCCTCCTACATATTTTCACATATCTTACCCTAGGCGTGTTTTTAGTTGGAAATGGACATTCTTGTTTTTATAGCACTTTGGTATTATTTTTACTTACATCCCTTTCACCTTTTTTTTTTCCTTCTCTACCTACTACAGAACCAAATATTAACCTGGTGTATACTTTTCTCCATGTTCATAATGCCATTATTGATATACATAAGCACACATAAAATGAATTTCTGCCATTTTTGTGTAATAAATACATAACATTATATACACTTCTCTGCATCTAGCTCTTCTCACATAATAGTATCCAAGGAATCTCTCCCACTTGTGATGTAAATTATTCTTCATTTTTCATATATTTTAGTAATCAGCACCCCAATTTATTTCCAACCATTTTGTCTATACAAGAGATGCCATTTTGTCTTTTATTTCAATGTGTATATGTGTTTTAATATTTTAGTAGGTACATTTGAGGTGGTTTTTCCAAAGGCTGAAAAGAAATGTTTTCATGGAGTACTCAAGAGCAAGCCACTTTCCCTATTCTGCTACACCAGTAGGTGTCACCACTTTTAATAGCTATTATCAATATAAATATTATTCAGGCTATCTAGTTGTTACTTCTGTGTTTTCTTAATACTGAAATTGAACACATTTACATAAATGTTATATTTTGAATGAAAAAATAATATAAACATACTGATATCTTTTTCCAGTTTTTTTAGTTATGTTGATTTTCTTAAGAGTCCTAGACCTTTATTTTATTTTTATTTTTTAAAGATTTTATTTATTTGAGAGAGAGAGAGAGCAGGCATGCATGAGCAGGGGGAGGGGCAGAGGCAGAGGGAGAAGGCAGACTCCCCGCTGAGCAGGGAGCCGGACAGGACATGGGGCTCAATCCCAGGACACTGGGATAATGATCTGAGCTGAAGGCTGATGCTTAACCAACTGAGCCACCCAGGTGCTTCTAGACCTTCATTTTTAATATATACTGAGATACCATTCCTTTATATATAATGTGCTTATAATTCTTCTTAAACCCTTTGTATTTAACTTATATGATTTAATTTCTCACATTGTTCACATATTTTTTTTTCTCACGTAAGTTTGGAATATCAGGAGGTTTTTCAGCTCTTGTTGAGATCTGGAATTGGTAAGTAAGGCTTCACTTCCCCAGGATATTTCCTTTGACAACTCCACAAGCTACTTACATATGCCTTCTGTTTGCTGCTGTGTGCATGTCTTTGCAGGGACATATGCTTGGGAGTGAACTGGCTGGTCCTATGGTACATGTATATTTAACTTGTCAAGCAAAAGCCAAGCTATTTTTGCAAATATGTTTACTATTTTACATTCTTACCAGTAGTTAATAAGATTTACAAATGCTCAACAATCTTGCCAATGATTTGTTTAATTAAGCTTTTTATTTTTAGGCATTCTAGGAGATTTATCAGCTTGTGATTTTAACTTGCATTTTTTTTTATAATTAATGATGAATGACATTTTAAATCCTTATTTGCCCTTATATTTCTTCCTTAGTGCACAAAAATATATTTCTATTCAAAGATTTTGTCTAATTTCTAATCAAGTTGCCAGTTTTCTTATTATTGAAGTTTGATATTAATATTTCAGAATAGTTCTTTATCAGATATATGATCATTTTTCCCAGTTGTGACTTATCTTTGTATTAACAGAAACTTTCAAAAACCAGTTCTTACTTTTTATAAAACACAATTTATCAATTGTTTTATTCATTTATTACACTTCTAAGAAATCTTGGCGCAATGCTAGATCACAAATATTTTCTTTTCTACTTTCTCCCAGAAGTTTGGGCTTCCTATTTAGTTCCACAATCCATAGTATGTTAATTTTTGTAAGTGACTCAAGGTGTGGATTACTACACTTCTTATATATTCTTGTGTTTAATTTATTAAACTGGAGCCATCTTGTCCTGGACCTTTCTTATGTGGGAAGAATTTTAACTACAGATAATCGATAAATGGTTCTTTGTGTAATGTATTTCTTCCAGAATGAGCTTTAGTAATTTCTGTCTTTTAATTTGTTCATGCATCTAATATTTAAGTGGGCATTTTGTAAGCAGAATATAATTGGGTCTTGCTTTTCTATCCACATTGACAATCACTGTGTATTAATAGTTTATATCATTTAGTATGATCATTGATGTGGTTGGTTCTAAATCTATTGTTATTTATTTTTGTTTTATTTATTATTCTACTTTTTTTTCCCTACTGGAATGTATTCTTTTGGGTTAGTGTATTTTATGATTCTATTTTTCCTCCTTTAGTTATTGGCTATAACATTTTTTGTTTTAGTGTTTGCTTATGTTTGTATTATATACTTTAACTTATTGGTCCATTTTCAATGATATTATAGAACTTCATGCACAGTATAAGAACAACACATACCTGCATTTTTTTCCTACTAGCCATCATGTCATTACTGTCATACATTTATTGTCACCCATATGTCATAAAGTCCATAATAGAATATTATTTTTTATTTATTTATTTATTTTATTTTATTTATTTATTTGACAGAGACCAAGATAGTGAGAGCAGGAACACAAGCAGCGGGAGTGGGAGAGGGAGCCCGATGTGGGACTCGATCCCAGGACCCTGGGATCATGACCTAAGCCAAAGGCAGACACTTAACGACTGAGCCACCCAGGCACCCTACAGTATTATTTTTTAAACAGTTAATTATCATTTGGAGATTTTTACATAATAAGAAAAACCTATTTTATATTTATCCACATAGTTACCATTTTGGTACTCTTCATTTCATTGTGTGTATTATGATTTCTTGGTGTCATTACTTCTACTTGAAAATTTTCCTTTACCATTCTTGTATTTTAGGTTTGTAGATGATTGATTCTTTTAGCCAATGAATGTATGAAAATGTTTTTATTTTACCTTTGTTTTGAAGATACTTATGTAGGGCATGTAATTCTACACTAATTGCTTTGTTTGATTTGGTTTTCTTCCATCTTAAAGATGCTGCTCTAGGAACTTCTGGCTTGCCTCATATGAGAAATCTGTTCTTATTTTTATCTTTGTTCCTGTGTATGTACTGTTTGCTTTTCCTCTATTTTTTGATGTTTTCTTATCACAGGTTTTATGCAAAGTAGCTATGATATGGCCTTCAAGTAATTTTGTGAAATCATTGTGTTTGGGGTCCATTTAGCTTCTAAAATCTGTGGGATTTGTTTTCATTAAATTTGCACTATTTTCAAACTTTATTTTTCCTATTATTATTATTACTGTCTTTCTTCCCTCAATCCACTTGCTCTTTCTGAGACTCTAATTACATTTATAGTAAGCTGATTGAATTTGTCCCACAACTCAATGATGCACAATTTATTTTTTTCATTCTTTTTGTTTTTTAAATTTTGAATAGTTTTTATATCTAGGCCTTTAAGTTCATTGATCTGCAACTGGTCATTATTCTGAAAAGTCCAATCTACCTTTAATCCTATCCAGTGTATTGCATATCAGATATTGTAGTTTTCATCTCCAGACTAAATTTGCATCTTGTTACATTTCCATATTTCACTTTACATGCTCTTTTCCTTTAGCTTCTTATATATATAGCATACAGTTATAAGTGTTTTAGTGTTGTTACTAATTCTATAATCTGTGTTTCTGGGGTTATTTTTGATTGAATTTTTTCCTCATTATGGGTCATATTTTCTCTCTTTATTGCATATCTGGTAATTTTTGAATGAACACCTTGTGCCTATATACCTTTGCATTCCTATAAATAGCACTGAGCTTTGTTAATGGACACAGTGAAGTTACTTGAAAATAATGTGCTATCTTTCTGTCTTGCTTTTAAGTTTTATTAGGCAGGACCAGAACAGAGTTGACTCTAGGTCTAATTCTTTCTCCACTCCTGGGGCTAATCCCTTCTGAGTAGTCTACCCAAAGACCCATGAATTAAGAGGTTTTCCAGTCTGTGGGAATAGGAATTACTTGGCTCTGTGAACTCTGAAGGTTGTTTCCCTCTGTTTATTTTAGGTGGTTGTTTCCAGAGTCTCAAGTAGTTTTCTCACCATGAAAACTGGTAAGTACTCAAGGAGAACCCTGTACAGATCTCCACATTCCTTTCTCTATGCTGCGTTCTCCTCTCAGGATTCTGCCCTGTGAACGCTAGCCTCTTGTCCTACCCACACTCTCAATGCCTCCTCACCCAGAGTTCTCTGCCTGCATTTCACCTCCTGTGATAAAGCCTGGAACTTCTCTGCAGGTTTACTGTGGCAGTCCTAGAGCTCACCGTGTTTGTTTACCACCTGTTAGGGAACACTGTCCTTACTTGCAGAATCTCCAATGCCTTGAAAAGTGTTGATTTACATATTATGTCCAGATTTTTAGTTGTTTAAGTTGCGAGTGCAAATTCAGATGCTATTACTTTTTCTTGGTCATAAGCAGAAGTTTTTATAGTTTTTTTTTTTTTTTTTTCAAGATTGAAAGGTGATAAATCCCAAGAATCACTGTTGGGATGATAGAACTCTCGTTGTTAAATACATATGTAGATTATGGTAAAGAACCCTAATAAGCACATTTAACTTACAACTCCTTTATAGTTTGTATACACGGTTCTTATCAGCCAGTTATTCAAAGTCAGCAAGGAAGTAGCAATCAGTATTTTAGTGTTAGAAAATGTAAATGTAGGGCGCCTGGGTGGCTCAGATGGTTAAGCGTCTGCCTTTGGCTCAGGTCATGATCCCAGAGTCCTGGGATCGAGTCCCGCATCGGGCTCCCTGCTCTGCAGGAAGTCTGCTTCTCCCTCTGCCTCTCTCTCTCTCTCTCATGAATAAATAAATAAAATCTTTAAAAAAATAAAGAAATAAAAAAAAAGAAAATGTAAATGTATATTCTAATGAATAGAATATGTTTGGACTCTAGGCATTTTGGAACTACATAAGTGGAAAGACTAAAGGATATTCTCCCCAAGCATTTTATGGAAAACGAGACAAATTAAGGGCGATGAAAACAAGTTAAGCTGTGATTTTTTTTCCCCCAAATGTAAGCCATTAAAAGAAAAACAATTTGAAAGCTTTTTCTAAATATGCCTGCTCCCACTCCAGAAATTGTTTGTCAAATATTAATGTGTTTTCTACTTAATTTCATTAATACATAAATCCTTAACAAAAGAAAACTTAAAATGCTTCTATAAGGTATTGATTATTTTATTTATTTTCACGGTTTTATTTTTATATGCTGGAATTCCATAAAATTTGCAGAAAATTATGCAATTGACATTAAACATGGAACTATATTATTCTTTAGCAAGTCATGTACTCATATAAAGGACAAATCATTTGGAATTCTATTTGACATTTCAGTATTCTTATCTGTTTGGTAATTTAATTATAGTACAGTCTGGTTAGTGTTTTGTGTTTTCTTCAGTAAACAGTCCACTTATCTTTATTAACTTCTTTATACAGAAAATATTTTCATGGAAAAGACCAAGAAAATAAGAGCACTCAATTTCATAAAATTTAGTTATTAAGTACTTAAACTTCCTGAAATCAAAATACCATCTTTTGCTTGTTTGTTTCAGAGATATTAGAAATACTGACCCAGGAAATTAAAACTCCAGAAAGACTTACTCCTTGGTTTGGGATAAATTTATTAAGTAATTAAAAACTAGTTTTAAGCTTCTGGATAAAAGGGGAAACTACCAATTGTCCATAAGGTAATATTTGTTTTCTCACTAGGGTAAAATATAACAAAAGAATCAAAAACTAACAACCACAGATGGAGATTCACAGATAATCTAAGGCCAGGATATGGGAAAATGTTACAATTTTATCAAAAGTGAGATGGAGTTGGATTGAGGGGGGGAAGTACATAGTTTCAATGCTTGGTAAATTTGGTTTTTATTTTTTTTAAAAAAAGACTACCTGAAAAGGCAAACATTTCTAAACTTGTATAATTGGTCCTTTGATGCTCTAATGCAGAGATTTAAGGTGTGCACCAGAAATTCTCAATGAGGAGAGACGGCTCTGGCTTTCATCAGAATTAATTGAGGGGTTTTATTTTTCTAACTATACTCACCTGCCCAAAAGGCAACTCAGCATGATACAGGGGAAGCATTGCTTTTGGAACCTAATTATGTAGGCTTGAACCTTAAGTTTATAGCACTAGTCAAATTGATTACTTTTTGTACCTTAGGATCTTCAGCTATAAATGGGAATTAAAAATCATAGAATGTTTTGAAGTGGAATAGGTAATCTATGTAGGCTGCTTGGCACAGTATGACCTATAAATCCTCAATAACTGTTAAATATTAGCTATTACATTAATAGTAATTATCATTATCAGCCATGCAGAGCTACACTTAATAATGGAAGTGTTCCAAAACACACAGAATTGAGAGACAGAAAACCAGTTGAGAATTTCAACGATCGGTAAGAGAACTGGACATCCACTCTCCACAGCCCACCAAAGGATAAGTAAGGAAAGATGTAAAGAATGGATTTTCATCCTGGTATTTACTTTGCCTTACAGCACCCTTATTTTTGTACATTCATGAAATGATAGCCTTCAGCAGGTTAAGGAAGTTCTCCTTTACTGAGAGTTTTATCATAGATGGGTACTAGAATATGTGAAATGCTCCTTCTGCATGAATCAATCTAATCAGATGAATTTTCTTATCCTCTTGATGTGATGGATAAACTTAATTGATTTTTGAATGTTCGAACAGTCCTCATACTTGAAGTAAATCTCATTTGATTGTACAATTACTTTATGCATTGTTGGATTCCATTTGCCAACATTTTGTTGAGGAATTTTTATGTATATTGATGACAGATACTTTTGGTCTTAAGTTTTCCTTTCTTATAAGATCTTTATCTGGTTGTGTTATTAAGATAATGCTGGCCCCACAGATAAGTTAGAAGGTGCTTCCCCTCCTTTTATCTTCTGGATGAGATTTTGGATTATTGGTATCATTTCTTCATTAAATGTTTGACAGAATTCATAAGTGAAATAACCTGGAGCTATTGCTTTCTATTTTAGGAGATTATTAATTATTGATTCCATTGTGGCCAGAGAACATACTTTATATGATTTATGTTCTTTTAAATTAAGGTGTGTTTTATGGCCAGGATGTGATCTGTCCTATTTTATGGTCTTTGTGAGCTTTATAAAAATGTACATTCTGCTATTGTTGGATAGAGAATTTCTTAAATAATTAGATCAAGTTAATTGATAGTGCTTTTTATTCAATTTTATTTTTACTGGTTTTCTATTTTGTTTATCAATTACCAAAAAAGAGATATTAAAAAATATAATTAGAAGAGTGGGTTTATATCTCCTTTTAGTTCTCTTTTTACTTATTTATTTTGATGTGTTGTTAGGTGCATAGAGGTTTAGAGTTTTCTTGGAGAACTGACCTTTTTATTACTTTATGTCCTTCCTTAACTGAAGATTATACTTCTAAATTCTTGTCTGAAAATAATGTAGCTACTCAACTTTCTGTTATCATGGTATATTTCTCCGTCCCTTCACTTTCAGCTTCTGTGGGTCCTTATATTTAAAGTGTATCACTTCTAGACTGTGCTGTTTTTAATAGTGTCATGGATGTAATATTTTGCTTAGAGACTCATTTAACTGAGGTAAATATGAATACAAGAAATTTCTATATGAAATGACAAAAGAGAATTGAGTCTATGTTTAATGAAGTGTTTGGTCAATTACTATGGAAACCCTTTGTGACAGCCAATCTAGAAAAAATAATATTCTCAACTGAAAATTTATTTTTTTGCCAGTTTCAGCTAATACTCTTCATTTAACTGAGAATTCAAAATTACAAGGTTATCTCCTCTTGCCAATATCAATCTCACCATTATCCTCACCTTTATTATGTATATTAACAGTTTGACACAATACTCAATTCTGCCACCTGCCTTTGTAATTTTGAATTTATTAATTTAAGAGCTCTATTCTTTCCTTTAAAATTTTTGTGAGTTTATGACCTCATTAATTGGCTACTTAAGAATGCTCCTCTAGAGATTATTCAAGCAATTTTATTATATGGGAAAATAATTCAAATTTTTAAAACTATGAAATTTAGATCTATAAGCATCTAATTGTTACATATGACCAATTTTAATGAGCTTATCAATCAAGCTTATACAAACTCACCATCAAATGTACCATTACATTGATCTTTTATAAGAAATTACATTTTCATTCCACTATAGGGAAAAAAAGTGGTATTTTTACTTTAATTTTGTTCTTATTAGTATTATCTTCCTAGGTAGTCTTATTTTCTCAGGTTAATTTGTAATTATCTCTCATGTTCCACTAAAGATTTCCATCTTTCTAATTTGAGCAAAGATCTCTGCTGCAGAGTTCCTCAATGGTCTGCTAGAGATTGTGAGAGTTAATATCTGTTGAGATTAAATAAAGATGTATTTGTAAAGGAAATTTTCAGTATTTGAACTACATATATGTCTTAAAGAAACAATAGGGAAAAGAAATTCTTTGTGATATTGCTGTACATTTATTTTTCTCTTAGTTAAAATGATGGCAAGATAGTGTTTAGCCAGATCAATATTAAAAAGTTTCCACATGTTCTGCAGACATTACTACCCATTATAGCAATCCTACTGACCTTACTTTTCAACATAGCTCTCTATTACCAAGAATTGATGTCAGCATGTGAGGTGAGAAGTTTTTTTGACCTGGAGAATTTTTGTCTAAACATAATTTCTTTACTTTGTACATAAAAAGGCATAATAATGTTGAAAGCTTAGGCATCTTTATATTTATCCTTCAAAATAATTACTTTCATAGTTATTTTAGTATTTGTAAAACCTTTATTCTAATTCAGAATACATTGAAAATAAGCAGAGTTTCATTTTCATAATTACCTTTTTTGAGATATAATTGATATAATATTAATTTCAGGTATACAACATAATGATTTGACATTTGTATATACAGTTGACCCCTGAACAACATGAGTGTGAAATGCTTGGGTCCACTTTATATGCCAAAATCTTTTGATGTAGTACCATAATTACATTTTCTTTTATGCTTTTCTTAATATTTTTCTCTAGTTTATTGTAAGAATACAGCATACAATACATATAACATAGAAAATACATATTCATTGACTGTTTATGTTATCAGTAAGGTTTCCTGTCAACAGTAGGCTATAAGTAATTAAGTTTTTAAGGAGTCAAAAGTTAGACACAGATTTTTTTTTTTTTTTTTTTGACTGCTGGAACATTGGGGCTCAAAGGCTCTACATTGTTCAAGGGTCAACTGTATTGTGCAATGGTCATCACAATAAGTCCAGTTAAAAACCATCACCACACATAGATACAAAATTTTGTCATGAGAACTTTTAAGATTCACTTTACTAACAACTTTCAAATATACAATATAGTATTAAATGTAGTCATCATGCTGTACAATACATCCCATGATTTAATTACTTAATAACTTGAATTTTGTACCTTTTGATCCCCTTCACCAACCCCCCACAACCAACTCTGGCAACCAGCAATCTGGCTTCTGTATAGGTGAGTTCTTTTTTTTTTTTTAGAGTCCACATTTTAGTGAGATCGTATAGTATGTCTTTCTTTGAGTGATTTCACTTAGTGTTATGCTATCTAGGCCCATCTATGTCATCACAAATGGCAAGATTTTCTTCTTTTCATGTGTAAATAATATTCCATTTTATATCTATATACGCACACCATATTTTCTTTATTCATCCATCAATGAACACTTAGGTTGTTCCATGTCTTGGCTACTGTAAATAATGATGCTATGAATACGTAGATGCAAATAACTTTTCAAATTACTGTTTTTGTTTTCTTCAGGTATATACCCAGAGGCAGAATTTCTGGATCAAAGGGTAATTGTTTTTAATTTTTTGAGGAACCTTCATATTGTTTTCCATAGTACTAATTTTCATTCCCCTCAACAGTGCAACAATAATTATCCTTGCCAACACTTGTTATAGCCGGTCTTTTTATATTAGCCATTCTAGCAAGTGTGAGGTGATATCTCATTGTTTCTATTTGCATTTCTTTATGATGAGTGATGTTGAGCACCTTTTCATGTGCCTGTTTGTCCATCTGCATGTCTTCTTTGGGAAAATGTCTATTCGGATATCCTGCCCACTTTTTAATTGGATGCTTTTTGAATTGTAGGAGTTCTTTATATATTTTGGATATTAACCCCTTATCAGATGATTTACAAATATTTTCTCCCATTCATAGGTTGACTTTTCATTTTGTTTCCTTTGCTGTGTATGAAACTTTCAGTTTGATGTAGTCCCACTCATTTATTTTTGTTGCCTTTGCTTTTAGTATCAAATCCAACAAATCTTTGAGACCTAAGTCAAGAAAATTACTACTTTGTGTTCTCAGAATCTTAAGGTTTCAGATCTTATTTTCAGGTTTTAGATTCATTTTGAGTTAATTTTTGTGTATGGTGTAAGATCCTCATCTAGTTTCATTCTTTTGCATGTAGCTCTTCTGTTTTCCCAACACTATTTATTGAAGAGATTTGTTGTAAATTAACTGACCATATATGCATGGTTTTAATTGCTTTGCTTATTGGGGTTTTTTTCTGGTTCCATACAAGTTTTAGGATAGTTTATTCTATTTTTGTGAAAAATACCACTGGAACTTGATAGGAATTGCATTGAACCTCACAAAGAGATTGCTTTATGTAGGAAGGTCATTTTAACAATATTCTATCAATCCAGGATGATGGAATATCTTTCCATTTATTTGTGTCTTCAATTTCTTCCATTGATGTCTTATAAGTTTTGAGTGTGCAGGTATTTCACCTTCTGGGTTAAATTTATTCCTAGGTATTTTACTCTTTTTAATTCAGTGGTAAATGGGACAGGGGACTGTTCTCTTAATTTCCCTTTCTGTTCATTTGTTAGTATATAGAACCACAACAGATATTTGTATATTCTGTATCTCACAATTTACTGAACTCATTTATTCTAACAGTTTTGGGGGGTTAGAGTCTTAAGGGTTTTTTTTTTTTTTTTTTTTTAGATTTTATTTATTTATTTGTCAGAGAGAGACACAGTGGGAGAGGGAGAAGCAGGCTTCCTGCAGAGCAGGGAGCCTGATATGGGGCTTGATCCCAGGACCCTGGGATCATGAACTGAGCCGAAGGCGGATGCTTAACGACTGAGCCACCCAGGCACCCCAAGGGTTTTCCTTATATAATACCAAGTCATTTGCAAATAGTGACAGTTTTACTTCTTCCTTTCTGATTTAAATGATTTTTCCCCCCCTAATTGCTCTGGGTAGGACTTCCAATATTATATTGAATAAAAGTAGTGAGAGTGAGCAATTTTGTCTTGTTTCTGAATTCATATGAAAAACTTAGAGCTTTTCACCCTTGAGTTTGATATCAGCTGTGTTTGTCATATATAGCCTTTATTACGTTGAAGTACATTCCCTCTATACCCACCTAGTTGAAAGTTTTTATCATAAATGGGTATTGAATTGTGTTAAATGCTTTTTCTGCACCTATTGAGATAATGATTTTTCTACATTAATATCATGTATGACCCTGATTGAGTTATGGATGTTGAACCATCCTTACTTCCCTGGAAGTAATCCCACTTGATCATAGTGTATGATTCTCTTAATGTATTCTTGAATTTGTCTGTAAATAGGTTGTTGGGGATTTTTGCAGCATCATTGTCTGGTTTTGGTATCAAGGTAATGCTGGCCTCACAAAATGACTTTGGAAGTATTCTCTTATTATTTTTGGAAGATTTAGAGATGAATTAGTAATAATTCTTTGGCTAGTAGAATTCAGCGGAGAAGCCGTCTGGTCGTGGACTTTTCTTGTTGGGAGGTTGTTGATTACTAATTTAATCTCTTTATTAAGCTTTTCTCTTTATCATTCATTCTTGGTAGGTTGTAGGTTTGTAGGAATATATACATTTCTTCTAGGTTGTCCAACTTTTTGGTGTATAGTTGTTCATAGTAGTCTCTTATGATCCTTTGTATTTCTGTGGCATCAGTTATAAGGTCTCTCATTTCTTATTTTGAGCCCTCTTTTTTCTTTGTGAATCTAGTCCAAGGTTCGTCTATTTTGGTTATCTTTTTTAAAAGCCATGTCTTAGTTGCATTAATCTAATCTGCTTTATGCATCTTTATTTCATTTATTCCCACTCTGATATTTGTTATTTCCTTCCTTCCACCAGCTTTGGACTCTTAATTATTGATAGGTACCTATTTACTGCTGGTTTGTTAATTGTGTTCTGGTTGTTTTGTAGTTACTCTCTTCCTCTTTTCTTCTCTTGCTCCCTTTTCTGTGATTTTTTAAAAAGTATTTTTTTGGCAGAGAGAGCACAAGCAGTGGGAGCAGCAGGAAGGCAGAGGGAGAAGCAGGCTCCCTGCTGAGCAAGGCTCCCAGTGTGGGACTCTATCCCAGGACCCTGGAATCAGGATCTGGGCTGAAGGCAGACGCTTAACTGACTGAACCCCCAGGCGTCCCTCTCTTTTCTGTGATTTGATGATTTTCTATAGTGTTATGCTTAAATTTCTTGCTCTCCATTTTTTATGTATGTACCAATGGTTTTTGCTCTGTGGTTACCATTAGACTTACATAAAATGACTTATAACAGCCCATTTTAAGTTGATAACAAGCTAACTTTGAACACACTCTAAGCCTATACATTTTTACTCCCCTCCATGAACATTTTGTTTTTGATGTCACAATTTACATACTTTTAACAAATTGTTATAGTTACTTTTACCTTTTAACCTTCAGACTAATTTAAAAAGTTACTAATTTAAAAACTTGCCATCTTTATCAGTGAAACTTACACTTTCATATGTTTTTCTGTTATTAATTAGCACTCTTTCATTTCAGCTTAAAGAATTCCCTTTAACATTTCTTGCAAGGCCAGTCCAGTAGTGGTACACTCCTTTAGCTTTTGCTTATTTGGAAAACTCTTTACCTTTCCTTTAAATCTGAAGAACAGCTTTGGTGGAAAGAGTACTTTTGGGAGGCAGGTTTTTTTTTTTTTTTTTGGCACTTTTAATGTATTAGCCACTCCCTTCTGGCCTGCAAAGTTTGTGCTGAAAAACCTGATAGTCTTACAGGGGTTGGGGAGAGGGGAGCGGGAGTGGGGGACTGGTTCTCTCATATGTAACAAGTTGGTTTTTTCTTGCTCTTTTCAGATTCTCTCCTTGTCTTTAATAATGGTATGTCTTGATGTGGATCTCATTTGAACTCTGCAAAACTACTGGATCTGGATGTCCGTTTCCTTCCCCAGGTTACAAAAGTATTCAGCCTTTTATTTCTGAAAATAAGTTTTCTTCCCCTTCCTTTCTCTTCTCTTTCTGAGACTCCTATAATGTCAATGTTGGTCTGCTTAGATTGTCCTATAAGTCCCTTAAGCTAGTGAGTTCTACTGCCTTGTCTACCAGGTCACTGGTATTTTTTTCTCTTCTCTAGTCAGCTGTTGAACCCCTCCACTGTAGTGTTCAGTTACTGTATTCTTCAGTTCTGTGACTTCTATTTAGTACTTTCTTACACTTTCTCCTTGTTGAAATTCTTTGTTCATCCACTCTTCTCCTTCTCCTGCGCTCAGTATGCATCTGTTATTTGAATAATTTATCAGTTAAATCCTGTATCTCAGTAAAGTTTTTTTTTTGAGGTTTTGTTCTTCTGTTTCTTCATTTTCCTTGATTCTCTATGTTGGTTTCTAGGCGTTAGGTAAAGCAGCCTCTTCTTCCAGTGAAGGAATGTTTGAGCCTCATCATTCAACTATGTCCTAGCCTTTTGAAGTTAGCTCTCAAACCTCTGTAATTATACAAGCACTCTTATTTTTAGTGGCTCCTACTAATTTAGGGCTTCTAAAGATCTGTCAGTCAATGTCCTCCCAAAGGGGAGGATCTCAGCACCTAGATTCAGGTTGACTGGAAGTCAGACCCTCAAGTTACAAGTTTTAAATTATGCAAATATATATCTTTCAGTAGAAAACTGGGGTATTAGTATTCATGTCTGTTCCCTCTGCACAGAACCTTTAGGCGGTAGCCAGGGAAGATGGCAGAATAGGAGGATCCTAAGCTCACCTCATCCCATTGATACCCCTGGAAAACCTCTACATTGGTGTAAAGAACCCAGAAAATGTCCCCAAAACTGCCAGAACAGATTCTTCAGAGCTAGAGAAGAAGCAAGTAGAAAATGGGAGGGAGGGCAGAAACACAGTGAGGAACAAAACTGACCCATGGGACTGCCTAGGGGAGGGAGGGACATGGCAACACAGAGAAGGGAGAGGAACAGACCCCACCCCAGACACGTGGGACCCACACTGGGAAGATGAATCCCTATAATATTTGGCTTTAAGACCCTCTGGTTTTCAAAGTCCTGAGAGATCCAGGGGGCATGGGAGAGTTCAGCCTCTTAAAGAGCCAGAATAACAAATAACTCCACTGAGATCTAGCATAGAAGCAGCAGTTTAAAAAACACCTGAGATATACAGGAAGGAGATTAATTTACTAATCTCAGAGTGAGCACAGGAACAGCAGGAGTCTTTAGGCTGTGCAGCCCAGTTACACAGACACCTGTGGGAACCAATGCAAGCATTCTCTACCTAACTTGCTAACAGCATGCCTAGCCCCATCCAATCATTCTCAGTAGGAGTCCAAAGCAATTCCAGTCCCACAACCTACTGCTATATGCGTAAGACGTTATATACAACCATAATAAATCAAACCCTGTTAATAGATGTACAAAAATTAAAGAGAAAGGTATCCAAGTATATCACTAAAGAAAACCAACAAACCATGAAAGAACAAGAGACGGAAGCAACAGACAACTACAAAAAGACAAAAAAAAAAAAGTAAAAAAAAAAAAATTAATGGTGTAACAACACTGCTGCATCTCTGAATCAAATATGTTTTAGTGTAATTTTAAAATTATTTTATGGAACACACAAAATTAAAAGCATTATTATTAGCAAAAAGAAAAAAAAAGACACAGGGTGACTGAATGGATAAAAATGCACAACTCATCCATATACTGCCTACAAGAGATCCATTTCAGACCTAAAGTCCCATGTAGGTTGAAAACGAAGGAATGGGAACACATTTATCATGCAAATGGATGTCAAAACTTCTATCAGACAAAATAGACTTTAAAACAAAGACTGTAACAAGAGACAAGGGCACTACACAGGGGCGCCTGGGTGGCTCAGTCGTTAAGCGTCTGCCTTCAGCTCAGGTCATGATCCCAGGACCCTGGGATCGAGCCCCCTGCTGTGTTCCCTCTCTCGCTGTGTCTCTCTCTGTCAAATAAATAAAATCTTAAAAAAAAAAAAAAGGGCACTACACAATTGTAAAGGGAAAAATTCAACAAGAAGATAGATATAACAATTGTAAATATTTATGCATCCAATAGGACTAACCATATACATAAACCTATTAACAAACAAAAAAGTAGTAGTTGATAGTAACACAAAATTTAGTAAGGGACTCCAAACAGAAAACAAGGAAAAAATGCCTTCAAAGGACACATTGGACCAGATGGATCTAACATAAATTCAGACCATTCCATCTTAAAACACTGGAATACACGTTCAAGTGCACAGGAACATTCTCCTCAATGGGTAACATGTACAATGTGAGTCTCAACTAATTCAAAAAGACTGAAGTCATATCATGTAGCTCTTCTAACTACAATCCTATGAAATTAGAAATCACCCACAAGAAAAAAATCTGGAAAGAACACAAATACAAGGAGGTTAAAAGAACATGCTAGTAAACAAAAAAACTACTTAGAAAAGAAAATAAAATACCATGTTCCAATACTTAGGATACAGTAAATCTGTTCTAAGAAGGAAGATTATAATGATATAGGCCTACCTCAAAAAGCAAGAAAAATCTCAAAGAACCTACCCTTAAACCTAAAGGAGATAGAAAAAGAACAAACAAAACCCCAAACCAATAGAAAGAAAGATATAATACAGATTAGAGCAGAAATACATCGTAGGTAAAAAAAAAAAAAAAAAAAAAGAAACCCTTAACCAGACTCATCCAAAAAAAAAAAAAAAAGACTCAAACAAAATCAGAGAGAAATAACTGACACCACAGAAATACAAAGGATTATAAGAATATTATGAAAAATTATATCCTAACAAATTGAACAACTTAGAAGAAAATACCTAGAAACATGTAATGTCCCAAAACTGAATCAGGAAAAAAATAGAAAAGTTGTACAGAATGATTACAGCAATGAAAATCAGTAATCAAAAAATTCATAAAACCCAGGATCAGACAGCTTCACAGGTGAATTCTACCAAACATTTAAAGAAGAGTTAATACCTATTATTCTCAAATTATTCCAAAAAATAGACAAAGCTTCCAAATTCATTTTATGAGGCCAGAATTACCTTGATACCAAAACCAGATAAAGATACTACCAAAAAAAGAAAAAAAAAAAAAACCTACAGGCCAATATCCCTGATGAACATGGATGCAACAATCTTCAACAAAATATCAGCAAGCCAAATCTAACAATACATTAAAAAAAATCATTCACCATGATCAAGTGGGATTTATTCCTGGGATGCAAGGGTGGTTCAATATTCACAAGTCAATGTGATACATCATAATAAGAGAAAGGAGAAAAACTATATGATCATTTCAATAGATGGAGAAAAGCATTTAACAAAATACAACATCCATCATGATAAAAACCCTCAACAAAACTGGTTTAGAGGAAACATATATCAACATAATAAAGGGCATATATGAAAAACCCACAGTTGACATTAAACTCAAGGGTGAAAAACTGAGGTTTCTCCCCAAGATCAAAACAAGGATGTCCATTCACTTTTATTCAACATTGTACTAGAAGTCCTAGCCACAGCAATCAGACAAGAAAAAATAATAAAAGGCATCCAAATGGGTAAGGAAGAAGTAAAACTTTCACTATTTGCAGATGACATGATACTATATAGAGAAAACCCCAGACTCCCCTAAACAAATCTACTAGAACTGATCAATGAATTCAGTAAGTTTACAGGATACAAAATATACAGAAATCTGTTGCATTTCTATATACTAATGGGGGAGAAAGAAATTAAGAAAACAGTCCCATTTACAATTATATCAAAAATAATAAAATGCCTAGGAATAAAATTAACCAAGGAGATGAAAGACCTCTACTCAAAACTATAAAACACCTGTGAAAGAAATTGAAGATGATATGAACAAATGGAAAGATACTCCATGCTCCTAGATTGGAAGAACAAATATTATTAAAACATCTATACTTTAGTCAGTCTACAAATTTAAAGCAATCCTATCAAAATGCCAACAACATTTCTCACAGAACTAGAACAAGTAATCATTAAAGTTGTATGGAAATTTTGAAAGCCTCTGAATTGCCCAAGCAATCTTGGAAATGAAGAAAACTGGAGATAACCACAATCCCAGATATCAGGATATACTGCAAAGCTGTAGTAATCAAAACAGTATGGTACTGGCACAAAAATAGACACAGATCAATAGCACAGAATAGAAAGCCCAGAAATGAACACACAAGTATATAATCTTCAACAAAGGAGGGAAGAATATGAAATGAGAAAAAGACGGTCTCTTTAACAAATGGTGTTGCCAAAACTGGACAGCCACATGCAAATGAATGAAACTAGATCACTTTAATATACCATACACAAAAATAAACTAAAAATGGAATAAAGACCTAAATGTGAGACCTGAAACCATAAAAATCCTAGAAGAGAGCACAGGTAGTAACTGCTTTGACATTGACTGTAGCAACATTTTTCTAGATTGTCTCCTAAGGCAAGGGAAAGCAAAAATAAACTATTAGGACAACATCAAAATAAAAGGAAACAAAAAAGGAAACAATTCTAAAAGACAAGCTACTGAATGGGAAAAGATATATGCAAATGATATGTCTCATAAGGGGTTAATATCCAGAATATATAAAGCACTTTACAGGTCAACACACACACACACACACACACACACACACATCAATTAAATGGACAGAAGATGAAAACAGACCTTTCTCCAAAGACATACAATGGCCAAAAAAAGCATGAAAAGATGCTGTATATCACTAATCATTAGGGAAATGTATATCAAAACCACAAAGACATATCCCCTCATACCTGTCAGGATGGTTAAAATAAAAAAACACAAGAAACAGCAAGTGTTGGTGAGGATGTAGAGGAAAAAGAACACTTATACAGTATTGGTGGGGACATAAACTAGTGCAGCCACTATGGAAAACAGTATGGAGGTTCCTTGAAAATTAAAAATAGAATTATCATATGATCCAGTAATTCTACTACTGGGTATTTACTCAAAAAAGACAAAACACTCAGTTGAAAAGGTAGATACCCTCCCTGTTTACTGCAGCACCACTTACATTAGCCAAATTAAGGAAACAACTCTAGTGTCCATCCATAGATGAATGGATAAAGAAAAGGTGGTGTATATATATATAGATACAATGGGATATTAACCATAAAAAGGAAAGATATCTTTTCATTTCCAACAACATGGATGGATTAAGAAGGTATAATGCTGGGTGAAATAAATCAGAGGAAGACAAAGACAAATTCCACATATGTGGAATTTAAGAAACATGATAAAGGAACAAAGGGAAAAAAAAAGACCAAAAGAATTCAAATATAGAGAACAAAGTTTTTACCAGAGGGGAGATCCAGGGCATGGGTGAAATAAGTGAAGGGGATTAAGAAAACACTTATTGTGATGACCACTGGGTAATGTATAGAATTGTTCAATCACTATACTGTAAACCTGAAACTAATGTAACAATATATGTTAGTTATACTGGAAAAAATTTTTTAAGTAACTGTTTGTTTTTGCTACTGCCCCATTGAATCCATGAACATGAGCACCACTAGCTACCAGAGCCAGGCAATCTAGAGGTGTTCCCTGGCAGCAGTCACAAAAAATCTAGGTGCCAGATGAGTATACCAACTCCTTTCTCAAGGTAGAGTGAGGGAAAGTGCAAAGATGGTGACTTCAGGCTGAGCTTTAGGATGTGCAAATTAGCTTGTTTTATAGAAAGTCTTGCGAACTTTTCAGTTAGTTGTCTCTGTATGGGGCCCTGGGGCAGCTGTGTCTACATGCATGAACCCTTAAAAAATGATTCTTAATTAACTACAAGACCCCTTGGCTTTCAAAAATAGAGGACTTGGAGGCTCATCTCTCAGGTATAAATCTTAAAAGTTGGGGTGCTACATGTGGGGTTTAAACCTTTCACTCCTTAGGGAGAAGCTCAAGGTTTTATGTTCCCTCCTAACTGTGGGTCACCCCACATTGGGGTTAGAGTTAATGATGAGATTTTTGTCTCAGCCTCTCTTACCTGCTTCAATATGATTTTTTTCTTCATTTACCCAATGTGGAAGGTCCACTCAGCTAGTTTTGGGTTTTTCAGAGGAAATTGTTCTGAATGTAGCTGTAGATAAGGTGTGTCCGTGTGAGGAGGTAAGTTTAGGATCCCACTAAAATCGCCATCTTGTATCAGAACTCCTCATTGAATTTTTACTGTAGTAAATGGCTCCATTCCAGATTCAAATGACATGTATCCAACAGTTAAAATCAGCTTACCAAATTCCAGGGTTTTAAAGGTGAAATAAAACGAGCATTTACCTTCAAGGATTTCAAAGTCTTGGAATTAGAACCATATGAAAGATGAAAAACTAAACTGGAACAATGAAAACAGGGATTCTGAAAAAAAGATTGCTGTAAAAATATAAAAAAAAATCAGTTTATCAAGTGGAGAATGAGCCTTATCCACTTCTAGGATTCTTGTGCCTCACTCCTGCCAAAGGCAGTAGACACGGTACTAAAAGCACAGATCAGGGGGTTCACATCCCAGTCCCCGCAGCTACTGGCTGTATTGACCTTGGGTAAGTTCCTTACCTTTCCTAATGTGGATCTGTAATTGCAAGGCATGAAAATAACTTTGTATACCTTTTCTTGTATCTCATTTTATCACTCTCCTATCTCTTTTAATTACCTAACCCATATGTCACTGGCCTGAAATTAAATAAAATTTCTATATATATATGCACAAGTTATTATGGCAGAGAAACTCACTGGCAACCTGTGAGAAATTCACATTCTTGGACCTATCATAAAATCAATGAATCCCCAACCGTGTACCCCCTAAAGCTTCTAGGGTCCTTAAGTTACACCTGCCCTTCTAGTCCTGCTGGTGGCTGTCTCTAATGTTGAACCTCCACAGCATACTGATATTTTATTGGACATAGCTATTTTCCTATTGATTTCTTCTGCTCTTCTCCTTTTGACTTGAAGTGGGGAGACTTTTTTACATAATAGGTCATAGTACAGCTAAGTCTAGGCTGTGACTTTTAGAAAGCTTTCCTTATGTTTTGGGGCTAAGGGAAATTCAAATGGAGAGCAATGTAAAGCTGCTATTAAAAATAGTTTCTTTTAGAGTCCACAGTTCCAAATATAAGGTGGGGGTTCTTCTTTTCCTCCTTATTGTGGGTCCCACTTTAGTATCCGTCATTAGCCTTCTCCAAATGTCTTCACAGTTTTTATTTTAGGCCCTAAAATATGCAGGAAAACTCCCCTCATTCCAATATTCACTTTATTCCCTGACCATAATTAATATTACAAAAGTGATTACTCCAGTTTTTTCCCACAGACTACTTCTCCTGCCACTATATTCCATAGAATAAATTCCCAATAGTGTTAGAGTACACTTTCTGAAGGCCTTCATTATCAACTATTAAACTGTATTACATATTAGGCACAAGTCATCTAGCATTAGTTTGGGGAATGCACAAATGTTTAGAATATACACAAGCACACATACTTTTATAAAACAAACACTTTTGGCATACAACAAATATTTAGGGGAGGATTCCTTAAATTCGCAGTAGCATTTTATGCTAAATGCATTCATATACAAAATTATCAGACAGAAGTGGTAACAGATAACTCTTAAAAATATGCCCCTGGAATACTTCCCTGAATCTGAGTTATTCTAAGAACAATAGCAGGTAATATACTTTGACATTTACATGTAAAATTATAATAAAGAGATGTTTCCTATACATAGGAACTCTTAAGCTACCAAAATTAAATTTCAGTAATTACTTTAAAAATGGGAACCGTGCACAACCTCTAACTGGTATTTTCATTCTATTTAACACTCAGTTCTCATCAACACAGTGTTACGTTATACACATATTGGTTTCTGTTCCCAGTGTTTTCTTTTGCATCTCAATATTGCTCTATTTTCTGAGCTGCAGCTCCTTATCTAATTCCTTTCATGTATAACCACTTCTCACTTAATATGAGGTATAATCTTCAGCTGAATACTAGCATTAAATATAACATCTGGAAATTTGAGGGGAAACAATTATAGAGCTACAACAAAAAGGAAAATATAACAAAAAAGACTTAGTAGATAGCTCTGATACCATCTATCTACCACCTGATATTATAATACTTTCTACCTTTATGTTTATGGCTCCTCAAACTACACAAGTAATTTAATGAAATTCTGTTCAGGAAGCATGTGCCCATCACTTACTGTGAAGCACTGTGAACTGGCTTGTACTTAGACAAATGACAGAGATACACTGTTTACCATAAATGAGATCACATTTTAAAAGAGAATATGATTATAGACAAGTAGCTACATATAATTAAATACTCAGACACCAGGGGAAAGTATAGTGGAAAGTATAAGCCATAGATAGAGCAGCATATACAAAGGATTGTAGCACAGCAGGATAAATAAATTCATCTATAAATGTTCACAGTCTTTCCTCTTTATCAGCTCAGTATTTCACCCTTTTCTACCCTCTAAAGAGAAAATCACATGTGTGTGTTGGGTGCAGGAGGCACTCAAGATAAAAAACAAAAGGTTATTCTCCTTGAGAATTTATATATTACTTAGGAGAAGTGAAATGCTAGAGCAATTTCCATGATTCTATATGTAATGCAAAATAAAAAAGTGAGGAGACCAAAATATTAAGACAAAGATGTTTTGGATGAAAACAATTAATAAAAGCTGCTTTATGTAAGAGTGGCTGTGCATAAGCAATTGGACTCTCTTAATTGAGGAATGTTTGAACCTTCTGTAGGATCCATGGAACTTAACTACGTGAGCCATGAACTTGAAGGTGTTGCAGAAGCATGAGTGGGCATGAAAATGCACCACTGATACACTAGAAAAGTGTACATGTAGGGAAGGAAGAAGTGTTGAGAAGTGGAGAGAATAGAGAGATCATGAAATACTTGAATACATAAGATGGTGGTAGAGCACATGAGCAAAACAGAAATATTTTTTTTTTTTTTTAAGATTTTATTTATTTATTTGACAGAGAGAGCGAGAGAGCACAAGCAGGGGGAGCACAAGAAGGAGAGGGAGAAGCGGGCTTCCTGCTGAACAAGGAGCCTGATGCGGGGCTTGATCCCAGGACCCTGGGATCATGACCTGAGCCGAAGGCAGACGCTTAACCATCTGAGCCACCTAGGCGCCCCGAAACAGAAATATTTCTGAGACTCTCCACTGAGAGCATTGCAGTAAATCTCCAAAGTCTGTGGGCAGTGCCATAGGATGGTGAGAGATCTA
The DNA here is from genome assembly GCF_011800145.1 of Mirounga leonina. Classification (NCBI taxonomy): domain Eukaryota; kingdom Metazoa; phylum Chordata; class Mammalia; order Carnivora; family Phocidae; genus Mirounga; species Mirounga leonina. The sequence goes on from NW_023270451.1 coordinate 80,867,395, forward strand.
TCAAGATGTAGAAAGATTAGAATAAGGATAGAGAGCAAAGGAAATTCCCTAAGCGATGTAAAACCTGTTAACTATATTGAAAAACAGGAGAATTCACCATAATTTGCAAAGCTGGCACCTGATATATAAAGCAAAAAGAAATCTCTAGAGTCTTACTGTTTCTAAGATCTCAAGTCCCTCTCAGGAAATACCATAATTCATGACTTCAAAATATTCACACCTAGTGGGATAATTAATCCAATTCAACCTACAACAAAATTTAAACCCAAATCGCTGCAGATTAACTTTAACTCAGCTCTCTGCCTAAAGCTGTGACATGATAATACTAATGTGTCCTTCCTGAAGATAAATATTGCTTAAGTGATGATAAAAGGGAAGAAAGGTGTTAAACATGATTAAGGGAAAAATCAGTCAGTAAAAGCACACTCACAAATACCCAGATGAGACTTTCAAGTAACTATGATAAATGTTAAACAAGTTAAACATGAATTAACAGATGGGAAATTTCATCAAAGATAAATGAAACTTCCCTCTCAAAAAAATGACAATGCTACCTATGAAAAATTGTATATCAGAAATAATTCATTTGATGATCTTAACAGTAGTAGATTGAAGACAACAGAGGAAAGAGGCCATGAATTAGAAGGTCATTACAGATAAAATTAAGAAAATGTAACAGAATCTGAGACTTTTGAACATTAAATAAAATATAAAATATAATTGGAATGCCAGAAAGAATAATGACTAAGATTTTGCAAAATTAAAAAAAAAAATCAAACCTCAAATCCAAGAATCAAAGGAATCCCAAGCAGGATAAATTCAGGGAAAACCATACTAAAGCATATTATAGTTACACTTGTGAATAGGAAAGATAAAGAGTAACTTTTAAAAACAGTTATATTGGGCACCTGGGTGGCTCAGTTGGTTAAGCGACTGCCTTTGGCTCAGGTCATGATCCTGGAGTCCCGGGATCGAGTCCCACATCAGGGTCCCTGCTCTGCAGGGAGTCTGCTTCTCCCTCTGACCCTCCTCCCTCTCATGCTCTCTGTCTCTCATTCTCTCACAAATAAAAAATTAAAAAAAAATAATAATATATGACTAAATTTATCTATTTTTATTTAACTTTATGAAAAAAAATCTTTAACTTGTTTCTTTTCAATGCTGTTCCAAAGTAAATAGGGTACACACAACTGCATAATAAAGTCTGAAACAGATACTCTATCCCAGAAATTTTAAAGACAAAGCATTTTTCATATCTGTCATTTTAATTGGATGTTCATTTTGCTTTTTCAGGATAGGAATAAAGTAAGAATTAGAAAGTACTTGTCTTCTCCCGATATGAAGGAGTTACCTCCATTTGTAACAGAGAACAAAGAAACTCTAGTATCTTTTGAGTAGTGGCAGCACAAAGAAAGACTATGAAACAGGTGACATTTGGCTTCAGGTCCTTTTTATCACCTCTTGTCAGTACTACTTTTGACCACCTGCTGTTTGTGCTCTTTCCTCTTTGGGTATCATGTACTTGATCACAATCAGATCTTCCTGTACTTACAGTGCAGAATCAAAACATGGTACTAAATAACCATTTAAAATTCCATTGACAATAATACTGCACAGAAAAGAAAATTTTAGTTTAAAGTAATAACACTGATATAGTAAAATTAGAGAAAACTGACAAGGATGGAAGAGATTATTTTTAGTTGCCTTTTTTCTTGTACATATTCAAGGGAAGTATTATATGTAATTCAATATTACATTATATGAAATGCAATATAAATATGAGCCATGTGATTACTTGTTACATCTCAAGGTTTTTATGAAATTATTTATAGTAATCACAATAAGGTATTTTATACTTATTCATTATTAATTCAAGCCTATAAAATAAATTTTTAAAAAGATTTTGTTTATTTATTTGACAGAGAGAAATAGCGAGCACAGGAACACAAGCAGGGGGAGTGGGAGAGGGAGAAGCAGGCTTCCCACGGAGCAGGGAGCCGAATGCAGGACTTGATCTCAGGACCCTGGGACCATGACCTGAACCAAAGGCAGACACTTAACGACTGAGCCACCCAGGCACCCCTATAAAATAATTTGTAATGAATCATTTTATATAGAAGAAATCATAGGAGAAAAGTTTAAAACATATTTAGTGTCCTGATATTACAAATCCTTACTTTCTTAGAGGTTACCTGGGGACAACAATTCCTTTTCTAGAGTTTACCATGTAAGTTTTCCTTGATTTCACTAAACTCTACCTGCTTCTTGTAAAATATTGTTAGAAAATCAGAAGTTAAATAAGAATTTGAAGTTATCCTAAAGCAGGGACCCCTTTTGAATATTAATATGCTAAAATATGTAACTTTGGCTCTGTCCTACTCTGAATTTTTCCTTGTGGATTTTTAAAAAATCTATGTTAACATGATATAGATGAAACAAATGAGATGCTTTCTGTATTTAGTCAAGTCTTCCCTATCACCTCTCATAAAAACAGCTAATATTTTATAAAGAGAAATTATTAAATATCCCTTAGGCACCTTAACTGTCTCAAATACAGACCACCAGTTACAATGAAGAGCATCTCTTTGCTTTCTTCTTTTTTAATACATAGATGGAAAATTTTGAGAAGCCAATTAATCTCAAAAGATACATAGTGGTTTTATTAGAATTGATACTGAAATGATAAATTTATTTCCCAACAGCTGTTTAAAAAAGACATATACCTTTAGGAACAATGGCATAGTCTAATCTTATTTAAGATAAATTTTAGGTTCTATTATTTCAAATATTATTTCAGGTTCATCACATTTTTCTATAATTTAAATGATATAATATGCCCTGGAGGAAAACTAAGTTCCCAGTCAAATAAGACGGACCGGGCTTTTGAAACACTGTTATGTTAATATTTTCTCCATAAATTTATTATGAATAATGATTCATTTTCTTTGGAATTAAGGAGCTATAATGCAGTTCCATTTGTCTTCCTGGATAATATTCTCTTTCTCTTGCTTTGCAGCCTCAGTCCCCAGGCTATAAAGAGACACTACCTAATGAATTTTTATTTGGTAACTCTACAAACTTCTGAAATGGTACAAACTAAATTCATGTTACCAATGAAAGTGCTGGATGCCTACATACATACATATGAATCTATTTTTATAAGCTATAGGTAACTAGTATTTCTTCTGTCATCTAAATCAAAGGTGGTAAACATTAGTTTGATAGCTTGATCTTATAAAATTTGGGTTTTTTGGAGATGGCTAAAATCTATATTTTGCCACCTCTCACTAGGTTAAGATAGAAATTCATAATTGTCTCATTTTAGAAAGTATACTCCTGACATAAACTTGTTATTCTGTAATAGTACTCTCAGAGCTGAGAGTACAGTTGATATAATATTTATGAGGAAAATTGATGACCAGCTTCTTTAGTATTGAGTTTTCAAGTTGAAGAATAGTAGCCCTGACATTAAGAGCAAGGCTTAGTGGTGGACGATATATTAGTCCTGTGCAACCTACCACATACAACCCAAACTCATACACCTGTATATTTCAGTAATGCCAACAGCGAGGACAAAAGAAAAGTATACATGTTCTTCACGATCAAACTAAGTTTACAGATTTCCTTTACATTAAAAGTCATGATCAACAAATGTAATTTTCTTGAACATTTCTTTCTCAAGAAGCAATTACATTTTTATGCATCATTTTCATTTGAATATTGTATCCATCCTGTAAACTGAATTCATCCTAAAATTTGGCAGATTATAAATCTTCCATCCAACCCCATCAGCTCTTGCTCTCCTGAGTTCCTTGGCAAACCACTGACTTCTGTGTTTTCCCTCGTTGCATCATTCTCTTAGTGCTTTAACATTAAAAATCACAAATACATTTTATCCTTGTAGTAAATGAACCAATATGTTTCCAAATGCTCTAAAAATCAGTAAAAAAAGAAAAACTTGCAAATACATGGAAACACACACAATTAAACAGCCACTGGGTCAAAAAATCAAAAGATAAATTAGAAATTATCTCAAAGCAAATGAAGCAAAAACACAACACAGCAAAACTTGTGGAATACAATAAAAGTAATACTGAGAGGGAAATTTATAGTGAAAAACACATACATTAAAAAAGAAGAATTCAACCAACCTAACTTTACACCTCAGGAGTTAGAAAAAGACAAACTAAGCCCAAAGTTAGCAGAAACAAGTAAACAATAAAGATTAGAACATAAATAAGAATATAAAAACAATAGAAAAAAATGACAAAACTAAGAGATAGTTTTTGAAAAACAAAATTGACAAACCCTTAGCTAGATTAATGAAGAAAAAAAAGACTCAAAGAAATAAAATTAAAAATGAAAGACGAGCCATTACAATTTGATGCAACAGAAATAACAAAAAAAATCACAAGGGACTATTATGAAAAATTATACACCAATAAATTAGGCAATCTAGAAGAAATGGATGAATTCCTGGAACACACAATGTACCAAGACTAAATTGAAAAGAAATAGAAAACTTTAACAGACCAATAACAAATAAGGAGATTAAGTCAGTAATCAAAAGCCTCCCCAAACATGAAAGCCAAGAACCAGACGGCTTCACAAGTGAATTCTACTAAACATTTAAAGAATTAATACCAATCATTCTTAAACTCTTCCAAAAAAACAGAAGAGGAAGAAATACTTCCAAACTCATTTTATAAGGCCAGCATCACCTTGACAAAGGCACCAAGACACCAGAAAAAAAGCAAATTACAAGCCACTATCCTAATGAACATGAATGTAAAAATTCTCATCAAGATATTAGCAAACCAAATTCAATAGCATGTTACAAAGATCATGCACCATGACCAAGTAGAATAAATATCACATGATCATCTTAATAGATGCAGAAAAAAGCACATGATAAAATTCAACACCCTTTCATGAAAAAAACCACTCAACAAATTAGGTATAGAAGGAATTAACTCAACACTTAAAAGCCATATGTTAATACCCTACAGCAAACATCATACACGATGGTGAAAAATAATTTTCTCTAAGATCTCAAACAAGGCAAGGATGCCCACTTTTGTCACTTCTATTGAAGTGACTGGAAGTCCTAGCCACAGTAGTTAGATAAGAAAAAGAAAAAGCATCAATTATTTTCTTAAAATTTCTTATGTTTATCCTTCCCTCTGTATTAAAATTGCCACTGGCATAGTCTAGGATCTTAATACTCCCTACCCAGAATGCGGCAATGTTTCTACACTGGTGTTGCTACTGCCCAATCCTCAACTCCTAGGGTCTCTTCCTTCCCCAGGATTAGACTTCTAATGCTAATGACATTCATCCTCTTATTTAAAAAACCTGTCACAGCACCTATCATGTTGCAGATTAAAGGTCATGAGATTCCCATTGCATTAATGATATGCAATAATCTCTCCTTACTTTCTCTATTTATCCCTCAATTTTTTTTTTTAAGATTTTATTTATTTATTTGACAGAGAGAGACACAGCGAGAGAGGGAACACAAGCAGGAAGAGGGGAGAGGGAGAAACAGGCTTCCCGCTGAACAGGGAGCCCGATGCGGGACTCGATCCCAGGACTCTGGGATCATGACCTGAGCCGAAGGCAAATGCTTAACGACTGAGCCATCCAGGCGTGCCACCCACCAATTTGTAACATGAACCTTGTAATATGAGCAACCCAAGCCAAACCAGATTGAATCACTAGCCGTTCACTGAAAATATACCTATCTCCTGCCCAGTGTCAGACACAACATAAATATGTTTATAGATGTAACAATGTAGCATTATTATCAAAACAAAAGTTCAGAGAGACAAATACAGTGCTTACAATCTTCCAATATTCTAGCTTGTTTTGTTCTGTAAGTATATTTTTTGAAAACTCTGAACTTAATGTGTGGGCTGTCAGCTTATAGAATTCTAAAGGAGAAATTGTGACAAATAATGTGTATGTTGTATTCAGATTTTAAAACTGAATTGCAGATGGGATAATCATGTTCCTTTGAACATCTTTGAAATGTACATATACCAAGCAATTTAGACTTCTTTCTTAAATTCTGTAGCTCCACTTGCTGCAATTTTTCATGCTAAAAATCCTAAGATAAAAATAGCTGATGACTTAAGTAGAAAGCATATTTTGCAATACATCTCAAAATCCCTAAATTTCTGAATATATTCCCATATTAATGCTATTATTGAATATAAATACTCAGTTCATATTCATAAATTCTATAGTAATTTTGCTAGTGAAATACTGTTTGGTTTAAATTATAAATATTATGCATCAATAAAAATAGCCATTAGAATCCATGTTTTTTTTTTAATTTTTTTATTCTTATGTTAATCCCCATACATTACATCATTAGTTTTAGATGTAGTGTTCCATGATTCATTGTTTGTGCATAACACCCAGTGCTCCATGCAGTAGAATCCATGTTTTTGATGTTATAAATTACATTAGTAAATCTTTAAGCGATATTTCATTGATCTGATCACTATAAAGTTTATTTCCCATAAAGAAAAAATGTCATAAATAAAATATTTTGTATACTTAAAACCTGGTAAAGTAGTCATATATTAAAAGATGTATAAAATATTCCTTATATTTCCCTGTTCATTTTCTATTTGATATTTTAATAAAATAGTATAAAATGCAGACATTTGAATACATTGCATCAATTCCCTTAAACTGAGGTATTAAAACATAAAATGCATCTCTTAAATGAGTATTTTATTATCTCCCTAACTCCATTGACACATGTTAACTGTAATATTTGAACAATGTACTAATAGCATTCTGTGAGATGAGTTGTTCCTAAGAACTTTTTAACAGTCTCCCTCCCTAGACTAAAGGAAACAGCAATGATGAATAAGGAAGAGAAAGTGAAAAGCCTACCACATAGCCATGTTTTCTGGTTTGGAAGTATAAACTCCTATCTTTGTTAAATACAGGTACAACCCACAGAGTGTCTCTTTCTCTCTCTTTCACACACACACACACACACAAACACACAATTACACAATTATACAGTCTATTAAATCAGCTACAAGGCCATATACCTAGCCTTATATGTATACTGTATTTTGTCTGCAATGTGAATTATTTAAAAAAAAATAAAGCGGACACTAGTGGAAACCCTCTATGATATCTGTGGTGCAAACCCTGCTCCAGATTCTCTGCTCAGAAGCAGCTACTTTATGTCTCTATGAGTTTGATTGCTCTAAATACCTCATTTAAGTTGTATCATACAGTTTTTATCTTTCTGTGAATGGCTGATTTCACTCAGCATAATGTCTTCAAAATTAATTGATGTCGAAGTATGTGTCAGAATGTCTTTTTAAAGCTAAATAATGTTTTATTGTATGTGTATGCCACAAATTATTATCCATTCATCCATTGATGGACCCTTGTGTTGCTTCCATTTTGGCTAGTGTGAATAATGCTATGTTCACTGGTGTACTATCCTTCAGAAAATATATTTTTTGTTAATTCTACACATGTACACACCCTTGCCATGAAGATGAATACATGAATGTTGTGGGAGGAGATGTATAAGGGACAATCATTTTCCAAACTTGCCTGAATCCCAGTTGATCAAATGAAAGAATTGATCAATCGTGTATTTTATTATTACAGATTATGTATGGAATTTTTTCTGTTTGAAATTTGGAGAGTTGGAAAGTGTCTATTATTATATGGACTTTTAATGTTAGGATCAAGTAGAAACACAAAAAAAGAAAAAAAATGTGTATTTAACCAAGATTAATGCTATTAAACAAATAAGTTTCTTTCTTGCTTTTAAAGTACTGCTTTGTGGGGAGCTGGGTGGCTCAGTCAGTTGAGCTGCTGCCTTTAGCTCAAGTCATGATCCCAGGGTCCTGCAATCAAGCCCAGTGGGGAGCCTGCTCCTCCTTCTCCCTCTGCTCAGTGGGGAGCCTGCTTCTCCCTCTCCCTCTGCTGCTGCCCCTGCTTGTGCTCTCTCTGGCTCTTTCTCTCAAATAAATAAATAAAATCTTTAAAATAAATAAATAAAATAGAGAAACAGTTACAAAAATAAATAAAGTATTGCTTTGTGTTTGATTCTGGATTGAATTTATGCTATTTATGATATTTCCCCAGTTGTATAGCAAGATAAAGCTTGATGTAGTGCAAAAAATGAGCACTAAATGAGCACTATTATAGCAGTGATAAGCAGTGTTATCTTTTAAAATATGTTAATTGTAATGTATAAAATTGGTTTCATTAAAAAAGCTTAATCTTGTGAGTTGTTTCATTGTTTCAGAAAATTCCATTAAAAAATAACAGTAGAACCAATATAAAAAACAAAATCTAGTCTAAAATTTACTGCAGGGCATTTTCTTTTAAAGCCATGTCTGTGTTTGTTACTTTTCATAAAATAAAAAAATGAAAAGTGGACTCCATTTGGTAGAACACTAAAGTATGCTTATCAGGAAATTAATATATTGAAACATATAATGTTTTATGGAATTTGCCAATATGCACTTTAACAGAATTCCCAAAAAGTTTTATCAGAGTAAAGCCAACACCAACCCATCCTCATTCATAATGACTATATTCTGGGAGCCCATGAAGTGTGACATAGGAGTTACATATCAGAGAATTCCACTTGCTTGCTTAGCATATATTCTCCATTAGTTTTTTCCTTTAGGAAACTAAATATGTGGATATATCCTAGATTATAAAGTTTTATTTTCAAACAGAAACTGTTGGATTTTGCTTCCCAGGAATCTCCTTAAAGAGTGCTGACTCTGCTGAGTACTCTGTGTTATAGTCTTACCTCTCCCTCTTTGCTTTTGAGAACATGGATTTGATGACTAGAGCTACAATGACTGTCTCATGAAAATGAGTCAGTCCTTGTGTTTGGAAACTTATCAGAAAGACCACAGTACAGATAAAAAGAGACAACATTCCCTATGACACCAAAGACTCCATAAAAACCATATCAACCCGAATCTGCCTGTATCTGGGACCCTAGTACTTAAAAGAAACATTAAAAAATCTACTGTATTTTTTTGTTGTTGTAACTGTTCTTTTGATGTTATACAGAATAAATTTAATTCTAAGTGATATAAAAAGTTTTGTACCTGGACGTGTGCATTGCAATTAACAGATCATCAACCATGGAACTGATTGAAGGGAGAAGATCATAAGGCAAATACTAAGCATTCAGGTATTGTAAACTAGAGAAATAATAATTCTTGTTGTGTCAGCAAAATATGTGTTCAAATTGTTGCCTGATGTATATTGGAAGAGGAAGATAACATGCCAGCCTAGGCTGTAACATCACAAATATTGCTATCATAGAAGAAAATATAAGTATAGCACATGCTCAATTTTCTATGTTACTTTCAGTTAATAAACTAAAGTTAGAGCCAGGAGGGAAGTAAGCAGAGATCAAATAAATAAGGCTTGCAGAATCTATCTTCCAGTGGCTTGCAGTCTAATTTCACTCAGATTTCATTAATTTGGAATCTAGCCGGGGTAAAATGATGAATTCTACTGTATTTTAACCTGGTGCATTTATCGACTCCAGATGTTAAAGGGAAGCATTAGTAGGAGGTAATGTTGTGGTCAAACCCCTTTAAACAATTTTCTTACTGTTCTCTTGCTAAATAACAGGAGTAAACACACTGGTGAAGGTAGGAATAAAGAATGACATTCCTACTTGAGCCAGTTTTTTGAAGTGTATTCAAAATAGTCAGTGTAATTTTAATGAATAGGAGGTGGAAAGAATACAAAACTTAGTAAATAAAAAGTGAGAATATTCAGGCTTCACCATATCTGGATGAGAACTTTATGATTAGTAATATATGAAATTGATTAGAAGAAATACTAGACAATTTCTAATGTTTGTAAATACTTTTACAGCCAATAAAACAGCCTTAATTTCTCTAAAGAGAGTCCACACTCCACTGAACCTTCCCCAGAGGAGGTGTGAAGCTCCCAGAAATATATTTTCCATTGTTTGTGACAGACATAGAAGTAGATGATAACAAGGAACATCCCGATGGCAAGCCACACTGTGTGTGTGTGTGTGTGTGTGAGAGAGAGAGAGAGAGAGAGAGAGAGAGAGAGAGAGATCAATACATAGGGAAGGAGAAAGGGAGGGCTGGAGAAACAAAGAGAATATAGAAGCTGAGGTGCATTACATAATTTAACTTATTAATTATGAGCAAAAAAACCGAAAACCTATGAAATAATTAACACTATCCTCTTTTATTTTAACAGATTAGTAAGAAGTCTTAGAGAAGTTAAATAATTAACCCAAAGTAAAACTGTATATAAGTAGAAGAGCTAGTGGTGGCTAAATGCATAAGCTATATCCTTATATATATAAATTAAACTGGAAAAAATAATAGTAAGTATTGCCAAATGATGAGAGTATAGGTGATTTTTAAAAGATATGGACTTTTTAAAATTGTATGATGGGTATGTATTTACTTTAAATATTTGAAGGAGAATGAATTTAAAAATAATTCTAGTCAGACTTATATGTGCAAACTTAAATATTCTAGTCAAACTTGTATTTAGGCTCAGCACAGCTGACTGTATTAATATGTATGGCCATTGATATTGCATATATATTTGAACATGAGTTATTCTAGGATGCTTAGAGATAGCACTACTAAAAATATGTTTACATATTTAAGTTCACTGGATAGTGTCATATAAATTTCCAGGGAGCACAGTTGTTCCATATTATCCACAGCTATTGTTAGAGTTTTACCAGTTAGGTAAGGATAAAACAGTATTTCTTGGTTTTTAAATTTGAATTTATATGGTAAAAACTGAGGATATTTCTTAACAAGTTTATTTTTTATGCATGATTCTTTTTAATTATCCATTTTAATAGGACAATATTTTTGTGTGTTTTAAAGAAAATTTTAGGTATTCTGCCGTCAATCCTTTGTTGCAATTTGTTGGTCACATATGGATCATTTTGATTGATTTTTTCCAATTATTCAGTGTCTTGATTAATAGAAGTTCTTAAATTTAATGTCATCTAATATATCAAGTGTTTTCTTTTTGATTAATACATTTTTGCATCTTTCTTAGAAAGTCCTTCCCAGATGAATATATATTTTTAAAATATGCTTAATTCCCCTAGCAACAATTTGTAGCAATTCATATAAAATGTTTTCTACCAGAGAAGCTGATTAGAGACTCAATGCCCAAGATTTTTATTGAGGACAGTTTACGTCAACACCCTCTGCCTAGCATTTATCAAAATTCCAGACTCCCAGAAGAAAAGCAGATGTTCCACAAAAAACACAGTATGCACACAATTTGTGCACAGGAAACCATTCTTATTATAGAATGGTGGGATTCCTCCCAAAATTCAAGTTCCCAGACACAAGCCAAAGTTCAACCTTACAATCATGCTTTTTTAAGAGTAGTAGTCTCGGGCTATCTATGTTAATTTTGGGGGTGGGGTGGGGACACATTTGGTCTTTAGCAATTTGATAAAAATAATATTTTTTCTTATTTACCTCTCTTCCTTATGTACTCTGCCACACATGAAGCAGTACTCACATCCATCTCTCCTTGGATTTTAGGCTAGTTGATTGCCCTGCAGTCTCAGCTCTCTGATTGAATGAAGAAAAGTCTTTCCTTAGATTTTAGGCTAGTTGATTGCCCTGCAGTCTCAGCTCTCCGATTGAATGAAGAAAAGTTATTAATTTGTATATTTTCTGACTTTTTTTGTAATTACAGTGGGAGTGATGCTGTTGTCATCTTTCTACACCATAAGTTGAATCCAAAAGCACAGTGGATTTTAAATTTTCTAATATATTTGGACTTTTTAAATGTTACCTGTCAAATACTGACTTTTAACTTTGTTACCCTATATTCACAGATGAAGGTTAATAGAGCACTAATTCATTGAAATGTCTTTAAACTTTCTTATGGTTTAACACATGGACAATTTTTGAAATGTATATTTTTAAATGGCTCAGCATAGAGTGTGATATGACCTGTTAAACTGTTGTCTTGTTCACAATATTTCTATCATTTGCATTTATATAAAAATATGTTAACATTAACAAAATAATAATTATAAACATTATTTAATCTGTTGTTAATATTGCATAGACGATGCTGATGTTCATAATGATAACACGGTAATACTATCAAACTATAATATAGAGTCAATTCTCGTTATTTGTGGGCTTCACATTTGCAACTTGTCTATTCACTAAAATTTTGTCCACAAATCCATACGTGTACCACCTTCATCATTCATGGACATGCATATGCACAGGACTGTAACACATTTAATCATCCAATAAGTATGTGTGTTCCCAGCTAAGGTCAAGCAAGACAATGTTCTGTTTTCTTGTTTCAGTTCTCATGCTATCAAAAGTATCCTTTTTCTATTTGGTGCAATGCTTGTCACAGTTGTGTTTACCGCTGATTTCACTCCTTAAAATGGCCCTTAAGCATAGTGTTGAAGTGCTGTCTATTATTCCCGAATATAAGTCCTATGATGTATGTTATGGAGAATATATGAGTTACACTGCTGTTCACTGTGAGTTCAATGTTAATGAATCAAATATATATATTAAATAAGGTGTTGTTAGAAATACACATAAAACAAGGTTAGAGACTGTTTGGTGGATGTAAATATTATGACCAGAAGCTTGCAGGAACCTAACCCTGTATTTCCTCTAGGAGCCATGTGTCAGTATTCACTGTAACTTTATAGAACATAATACAAATAATGAGAATCAACTGTAAATTGTAAAATATTCCATTATAATGGTTAATTTATACATTCTGAAAGAAGTAGGGAGCCCCTGATTCACAATTGCTCTTAATCCAGACAACTATAGAAAGATATCAGTGTCATTCTCGAACAAACTTCTTTACCTTCTGAATCAATATGTCATTTTAACAACTAAAAATTAACCGTAACATCTTGAATTCATCTAATAGCTGGTCCATATTCAATGTTGTCCCAAAGTAAATCTTTAATAATGGTTTGTTGGACCTTGATCTGATCAAATTAGTATGTATGTAAGTTCCACATATTGAACTGTTTTTCATAAATGTTATGTTTCTTCCAATCTATAGAACTCCTTCTCAACCATATTTTTTAATTTATTGAGGTTTTGAAAAGAACAGGCCAATTTTCCTTTAAAAAATTGCCAAGTCTTTTAAGCATCCGCCTTTGGCTCAGGTCATGATCCTAGAGCCCTGAGATCAAGTCATACATCAGGCTCCCTGCTCAGTGAGGAGCCCGCTTCTCCCTCTGCCTGCTGCCCCCCACCCCCACTTGTGCACACTCGTGCTCTATCTCTCTCTGACAAATAAATAAAATCTTTATACATACTTACCTACCTACCTACATACATATATACATACATACATATAGCCAAGCCTTCTGCACATCTTTGATTATTTCTTTGGAGTACAGTATAACTCATTTATTAAATCCTTGTAATGTGTATATAAACTGGTCAGCTACATTCAAACTAAGAATACACCATAGGTGATGCTGTGTATTTCTTATTCAAACACAACAGGACAACAGGAGGCATACAATATCTTAATGATGCTCTATTAATCATGCTATATACAAATTTTATAATTTAATACAATTCATAAAGGCTAAGAAATTTCAAAAATTGTATTTCTGATCATACAATTGTTTATTTTAAGATTTTATTTATTTGAGAGAGAGTGTGCAAGCGGGGGGAGGGGCAGAGGGAGGGGCAGAGAGAAGAAGAGAGAATCTGAAGCAGACTCTGTGCTGAGCCTAAAATGGGGCTTGATCTCACAACTCCAAGATCATGACCTGAGTCAAAACCAAGAGTCGGGCTCTTAATCAACTGAGCCACTCAGACACCCCTGATCATGCAATTGTGAAAGGTGGCATATTCAAAGAAAAAAGACTGCTCTGATAAGTAACTTATAGAAGATGACAAAAAATTTTATTAGGTCATGAGCCTAGCAAGAAATGCAATAAGAATGAAAGATTCCCTTTACTTGAAACAGATAATATAACATCATCATCAACAACAGCAACAACAACAACAAAGACTTAGTAAAAAGGGGGAAGTACAACAAACTCCTGTACTTTTACCTTCATGAGATTCTGAAGGGCATAACTAAAATAAGAAAGGGTTAACTGCAGGTCCTGAGAAATGAGAAAGCATGGAAAAAATCATCTAAGCATTTCAAATTAGATAAAAGTCCCAGGCCAAAGGATTTACATTCTTTATAACATTAAAATAATTTGTATATAGGCTATCACAGAGAACACTGCAGAAGTGATTTCATACACTATCCTTAAAGAAGATAATATTTGAGAGGTAATTAAGCACTGAAGAGGGACTATATATATATATATATATACACATACATACATATATATATATATATATATATATAAGCATATATATGTAATAGAGGTAGTACTCTAGCTCTTATTCATATAAGGAGTTAAGACAGGCAAGAATTAATTCAGTTTCCTCACTTGTGAAGCTACATAATTGAGATAGTTTTGTCATGTATGAGTAAATCTGCATCAATTTTTTGAATTTTTATAATATGAAAATGAATTACTTTTTTTTTTTAAAGAGGAATAAACCTCTAAAGATGAGCTATGTGGGGTGCCAAACCATTGATAATGAAATGTTAAAATTGAAAAGTACAATGAGGCTAGAAAATTGATTCATTGAAGAGCTTATAACTTTCATCAAATTACAAAATTTTTCCAAAATTTTTTTACAAAAAAATTTCTGTGTATGGGTCAGTAATTTGACAATGAAGGAGTCCTACAAATCTCAATAATGTTATATTTTTATATGAAATATTATGCTTCATAACATAATTTAACTGAAAGCTCACAGAGAAAAACACACAACAAATGAGGAGGGTAATCATAAGCTTAGAAAAGGTTGACCTCCAGGTACTATGTAAAGCAATTCCTATTTCTAATCTGAGTATGTATTTAGGGAAGGAAGAGGATATTTTTCCTGAGAAAAGTAAAACAAAAAGCCATTTATTTCAGATAATGTTGGGGTAAAAAAATATCTATTAGTAATTTTAGTTTTAATGGAAGATTTAGGATAATCACCACATAAATTCAGAAGGTATCTGTCTCTTCAAGGCCCCCTTATCCCTCCTCTTTCAGAATGTTCCAGATGAAGCAAACTCTCCCCACACCTTCCCCACATTTTCTCAGGCTTATGACTGTCCTCTTTTCTTGCCCTCAATTCCCAGTGAGATTTCAAAACTTGATTAAAAGAAAATTGACTTCAGGAAAATGCTTCTTTTTGGATAAATTAAAGAAATAAAACATGTCATCTGTACCTTCTGAATTGCAAGAGTTCAGATATCCTGGATATCATTCTTGGTGATGATTTTTGGATTCAAAACTACAAGCAAAATAAACAAGTGGGACTACATCAAACTAAAAAGCTTCTGCAGAGCACAGGAACTCATCACTTAAATGAAAAGGCAACCTATTAAATGGGACAAAATATTTGCATATCATATATATGATAAGGGGTTAATATTCAAAATGTATAAAGAACACATACAACTCAAGAGCAAAAAATAGATAATTCAATTAAAATATGGGCAGACAACCTGAATAGACTTCTTTCCAAAGAAGACAGAGATGGCCAATAGGTTCATGAAAAGGCATTCATTATCACTAATCATCAGGGAAATGCCAATCAAAACCAAAATAAGATATCACCTCACACCTGTTAGAATAGCTAATGTCAAAATGACAAGAAATAACATGTGGTGACAAGGATATGGAGAAAAGCTAACCCTTGTGCACTGTTGGTAGGAATGTAAAGGGGTGCAATTACTAGGGAAATAGTATGGAATTTCCGCAAAAAATTAAAAATAAAATTACCATATGATCTAAAAAATCTCCTTCCTGGTATATATCTAAAGAAAATAAAAAATCTAACTCAAAATAAAAGAAAACCAAAGCTGGTGGCATCGCAATTCTGGATGTCAAGCTATATTACAAAGCTATAATCATCAAGACAGTATGGTACTGGCACAAAAACAGACACATAGATCAATGGAACAGAATAGAAAACCCAGAAATGGACCCTCAAGTCTATGGTCAATTAAACTTTGACAAAGCAGGAAAGAATATCCAATGGAAAAAAGTCTCTTCAACAAATGGTGTTGGGAAAATTGGATAGCCACATGCAGAAGAATGAAACTGGGCCATTTTCTCACACCATATACAAAAATAAACTCAAAATGGATGAAAGACCTAAATGAGAGACAGGAATCCCTCAAAATCTAGAGGAGAACACAGACAGCAACCTCTTTTACCTTGGCCAGAGCAACTGCTTGCTAGACACGTCTCTAAAGGCAAGGAAAACAAAAGCAAAAGGAAATATTGGGACTCCATTGAGATAAAACGCTTTTGTACAGCAAAGGAAATGGTCAACAAAACCAAAAGACATGAGTGGGAGAAGATATTTGCAAATGACATATCAGATAAAGGGCTGGAATCCAAAATCTATAAAGAACTTATCAAACTCAACACCCAAAGAACAAAGAATCCAGTCAAGAAATGGGCAGAAGACATGAACAGACATTTCTCCAAAGAAGACATCCAAATGGCCAAAAGACACATGAAAAAGTGCTCAACATCACTTGGCATCAGGGAAATACAAATCAAAACCACAATGAGATGCCACCTCACACCAGTCAGAATGTCTAAAATTAACAAGTCAGGAAATGACAGATGTTGGCAAGGATGTGGAGAAAGGGGAACCCTCCTACACTATTAGTGGGAATGCAAGCTGGTGCAGCCACTCTGGAAAACAGTATGGAGGTTCCTCAAGATGTTAAAAATAGAGCTACCCTATGACCCAGCAATTGCACTACTAGGTATTTACCCCAAAGATACAAATATTGTGATCCAAAGGGGCACCTACACCCCAATGTTTATAGCTGCAATGTCCACAATAGCCAAGCTGTGTAAAGAGACCAGATGCCCATTGATAGATGAATGGATAAAGAAGAGGTGGTATATACATTTAATAGAATATTACTCAGTCATTAAAGAAAATGAAATCTTACCATTTGCAATGACATGGATGGAACTAGATGGTATTACACTAGCAAATTAGTCAATCAGAGAAAAACAATTATCATATGATTTCACTCATATGTGGAATTTAAGAAACAAAACAGAGTATCATAAGGGAAGGGAGGGAAAAGTAAGATGAAATTAAAGAGGGAGACAAACCATAAGAGACTCTTAACTACAGAAAAACTGAGGGTTGCTGGTGTGGAGGTGGGTGGAGGGATGGGGTATTTGGTTGATGGGGCATTAAGGAGGGCACTTGATGTAATGAGCACTAAACTCTACCTCTGAAACTAATAATATACTATATGTTAATTGAATTTTTTAAAAGAAGATATATTCACTCCTTTGTTCATTGCAACAATATTCACAATAGCCAAGGAAACAAGTGTCTATCAATGGATGGAAAGATACAGAAGATGTGTATGTGTGTTTGTGTATGTGTGTATATAAATGGAATATTATTCAGTAAAAGTGTTATTACTCTTATTATTTCATAAGAAGGAAATCCTGACATTTGTGACAACATGGAAAGACTTTGGGGGCATTATGCTAAGTAAAATAAATCAGAAAGACAAATGACATATGATCTTGCTTATATGTAGAATGCAAAACAAACAAAAAAATGAGTTCATAGATACAGAGAAGAGATGAAGAGGTTGACAGTTGCCAGTGTTGGGGGGGGTAGAGGATAGGTAAAATGGGTCAAAGTGGTCAAAAGGTATGAATTTCCTGTTATAAAATGAATAACTCACGGGGATATAATGTACAGCCTTTGACTATAGTTAATAATACTGTATTGTTTATTTGAAAGTTGCTAAGAGAGAGGATCTTAAAAGTTCTCATGACAAAAAAAAATTTATAACTAAGTGAGGAGATAGATGTTAACTAAACTTATTGTGGTAATCATTTTACTATATAAATATTGAATCATTATGTTGTACACCTGAAACTAAGTTAATGTTATATGTCAATTATATCTCAATAAAAAAAATCAGAAAAAACAACACACACAAAACAACTTTTAAATAAAGTTAAAATATATTTGCCATTATCAAGACCTATTTTCAAACAATAAAAGATTGATGATAGAATTCAAAGTGAAACTAAAAATTTTTCAATATATCCTAGTTTTATAAATTTGAAGAATCAGGGGCGCCTGAGTGGCTCAGTAGTTAAGTGTCTGCCTTCAGCTCAGGTCCTGGTCCCAGGGTCCTGGGATTGAACCCTGAATCAGGCTCCCTGCTCCACCGGAAGTCGTCTTCTCCCTCTCCCACTCCCCCTGCTTGTGTTCCCCCTCACTGTGTCTCTCTCTGTCAAATAAATAAATAAAAATCTTTAAAAAAATAAAAATAAACAAATTTGAAGAATCAATGTTTGTAGAATGTTAATTTTCCTCAAATTGGTCTATAAATTTAACATAGTCTCAATCAAAATCCCAACAAGAATTTTTAAAAATATTTGTGTTTTTTGTAGAAACACATGGATTTTAATTTTTTTATGGAAAGGAGTGGAACTAGAATAACAAAAACAATTTTGTGAAAAGAAGTGCAGTTCATAATTTCATGATTTACTATAAATTACAGTTACCAGCATGATGTGGTAATTTTGAAAGTATAGACACAAGGATCAATGAAATAGAATAGAAAGTCCAGAAGTAAACAAATACACCTATGGCCAATTGATTTTCTATGAATTTCAAAAAAACAATTTAATGGTGAATATAGAATCATCAAAAAATGATGCTGGAGCAAGTGGATATCAATATGCAAAATAATGATCCTTACAAGAATTAACTCATAGACCTAAATAAAAAACTAAAAATCTTTCAGTTTCTAGAGAAAAAACATTTGGTTTGAGCACAGATGTCTTAGATATTACAAAAATGATTATTTTTAGAATTTTTAATTTCTGTTTTTTTAAAAACTTCAATATATTTAAGTAAATAAAATACAAGCCACATACATAATATTAAAAATTGTTTTTGCTTCTAAAACTATCTCAACTTGCATTAGAAATAATATATGTAACAACACATGTATGTAAACCTAATTCCTCTGTTGCCTAAAGGCTGCCTGTTGAAACATCCCATCCCAACACACGTTAATTTTATCAGAATTTCTTTTGAATTAATCCTAAACAAATGATACATATTGATGAAGGAAATATCCTTGAAAAAATATAGTTTTAGTTATATAACATTTTAAACCATAATAATGCATTTGTATTTGTTATTATAGCATCCTAAATATGTTCACATTTTTCCACAAGTACATATCATTTCTTTGCCATGGTTTCTATCTATGGCCACTGCTCAGAAACATTTTGCTTCACTTATCTCAGATTTATTGGCTTTTTATTTTAAGGAAGGTTAGTTTGTTGCATGAATGACTTCTGGATAAATGAAGCACTCTCATCTTTGAATATATTATAGTTAGCATATATGTCTGATTTCTGAAGGAAATATTTTCATAGAAGCAATACAATCAAATATGGTGATAACCAAAATAATCATTTCAGAATAATTAGAGATATATCTTCTTTTGTCATTTTTATTTTAACTTCATCATATAGTGTCATTGACAATATAATAATTTAGAATTAATCTCCACAAGCTTTCATGAATCATGTAGTTAGTTATGGTAAAAAAAAAAAAAAAAAGGATTTAATTAATTTCTGGGGTAAATTCCAGATCGTCATAAAAACTTGGAAGGGGACCATTTGTATATTTAATTAATAAACTGTCACATGCACACTATGGTTTCTATTCAAAATGAGCACTATAATACTGATCATTGCTCAGTGTGAAATTCCTGCCAAGTGTAATCACAAGGAAATCCTCAGGATGAAAAATGAGTATAAGGAAGAATCAGTACTGCCTTAGAAATAATTCAATGAAAATAATAATAACAACAGATTAGGACTAGATATATTTCTACATGATTCTTATAGACTATTTGCTGAAAATAATCAGAATCAAATATTAACTGACTCTAAAATGACAAAATAGTCACTTGTTTATCATTTCAGAACTTTTCGTGGAAACACACATAGTCCATTATTTAGCAAATATTTACTGACCACCTAATATGTATCATTAACTATTCCAGGTACTTGAGTTACATCATAAATAAAACAAAAAGATCTCTGCCTAACTTAGCTAATACTTTGTTTGGTAGAAAAACATAATACCCTAAATATAATAAATAATTTAAAGATATGGTATATTAATAGTTAATAAGTGCTTAAAAAACAAAAATAGGGTAAGGAATATAAAATATATGTAAATGGGGCGGTGGTGATTTGCAATCTTTTTTTTTAGATTTTATTTATTTATTTGACAGAGAGAGATAGCAAGAGAAGGAACATAAGCAGGGCTAGTGGGAGAGGTTGAGAAGCAGGCTCCAGACTGAGCAGGGAGCCCGATGTGGGGCTCAATCCCAGGACCCCGGGATCATGACCTGAGCTGAAGGCAGGCATTTAACGACTGAGCCACCCAGGTGCCCCATTTTGCAATCTTAATTAGGGTCATCAATGCAGGCTCCACAAAGAAAATGGTATTTGTAAAAATTATTGAAGGAGGTGAGAGGGGTAGTCATTAGGATAGTTGGGAATAGAACAGTACAGGAAGGAAGAATGCTATAGCCAAATCAAAGTCAGTAATGGGGAGAGTCTAGGAGGACAGGTCAGAGGGATCACGGAATCCCTTATCTGGTGGGGATTTGCAGGCCATTGTATGATTTTTGGATTTTTCTGAGGGAGGTGAAAATCCACTGAAGAAAGGAGTAATATGATTAGACATATGTTTTCAAAGGATCTTCATAAATGACACAGACTATAGAGTAGCAAGTATGGTTGCATGAAGACTAGTTAGGATGCCCCTATGCTAATAATGGCAGGAGATTTGATGGCTTGGACCAAAGTGGGAATAGGAAATGTAGAGAAGTAGCCAGATTCTGCATATATTTTTAAAGTATCGAAAACAGCATTGGATGTGGTGGATAAGAGAACAAGTACTAAGAATGTCTATAAAATTTTTGGTGTGAGCAATTAGAAAGAATAAGTGGCCAGAAACTGGAAAGAGAAGAGAAGCAGTGCTTTTGTTGTTTGGAGGAATTCAGCAGTTCAATTTTAGGCTTGCTAAGTTTAAAGTGTTTACCTCCAAATGGAGGTATCATATACGTAGTTGGGTATATTAGTCCAGGTTTAGAAAAGGAGTTTATATTTTGAAGATAATTTTTTTATTGTATTCAAAGCCAATGGCTAGATAAGATAACCAGAAACATGAGTGTAGATAGACAAAGGGGAAAGCTATATACTAAGAACTGGGGTACTTCTACATTAAGTGGTTATGAAAAAGAGAAGAAAGCAAAGAAATTTTACTTATTATAATTTCTATTAGTTGGGTTTCCCCAGAGAGAGGATTCAGGTATAAGTAACTTACTTGTAAAATAAAGGAAATACTGGTGGTGGCAAGGGAAAATAATAGGAAGGAAGATAGAGGAACCCATAATTACATGTTATTAACTTAATTGCTATCATGGATAACAGGAGTTTCATTTCATATGTAAATCTTGAAATCATTGTAAAATAGTTGGCTCAGAATTTTCCCATTGGTGGCAAATCTAAATTTCTAAGCAGTGGAAAGGAAAGTAAATCTACATCTACATGCTCAATAATGAAGCAAAAATATCAAGAATAGACACAATCTTAAAAGCTACCAAATAGCCAAATGATTATCTACACAGGGACAATAATTAATCTTAGACTTATTTTCAATGAATAAAGATACCAGAAGATAAAGTATTTTCAAAGAACAATAATTCTCTACTATGAATTTTATATCCAGCAAAATTATCATACAAGTCTCCGGGCAACATAAAGTCATTTTTGAAACAAATCTTGACAAAGCATCCTAGATGCAAACTCCTACTAAAAATCAATCAGAGAAATGACTTCATTTATACATGGAATTTAAGAAAGAAAACGAATAAACAAAGAAAAAACAAGAGAAACCAAGAAACAGACTCAGCTATAAAGAACAAAGAGATGGTTACCAGAGGGAAGGTGGGTGGGGGATGGTTGAGATAGGCAAAGGGGATTAAGAGTACACTTATGATCAACACTGAATAATGTATGGACTTGTTGAATCACTATATTGTACACCTGAAATTAATATAACACTGTATGTTAACTATACTAGAAAATTTAAAAAAATATTAATGAAAGAACATCAACCTAAAAAAACAAAACAAAACAAAACTAAAACCAGAAATAATGTATAGACTATTCTATTCAAAAACAATGCCAAGTACAGGGAAAAAATTAAAAGGTAATAAAGTTTTAAAAGCTAATTTTTAAATATGGAAAAATATGGTAAAAATAAAAAGTATAGGGGCGCCTGGGTGGCTCAGTCATTAAGTGTCTGCCTTCAGCTCAGGTCGTGATCCCCGGGTCCTGGGATCGAGCCCCACATCGGGCTCCCTGCTCGGCGGGAAGCCTGCTTCTCCCTCTACCACTCCCCCTGCTTGTGTTCCCTCTCTCGCTGTGTCTCTCTCTTCAAATAAATAAATAAAATCTTTAAAAATAAATAAATAAATAAAAATAAAAAATAAAAAGTATAAAGTACTACAATCCTAACACGTTTTGAGATGTATTCACTTCATTAAGCTAGAAGAAGCCTATTTTACCATGGAGGAAGAAAGAAATGTCTGCTTTTCATAACTGTCTTGACTTTCTTATTTAAAACGCATTCTGAATTTTGAAGAAATGAAGTAGTTTGTAGATTTCAGATATTTCTTCCTTTAGTCACCTTTGATTTCCCTTTGTTACAATTTTAGCTGTGAATTAAAAAGTTGTTTTCAAAAGGTTTTTGTTTAAATTCCATTTCGTTGACATACAGTCTAATATTAGTTTCAGGTGTACAATATAGTGATTCTACACTTCCATACATCACCCAGAACTCATCACCACAAGTGCATTCCTTAATCCCCATCACCCATTTAAACCATCCCCTCACCCATCTCCCTTCTGGTAACCATCAGTTTGTTCTCTATAGTTAAGAGTCTGTTTCTTGGTTTACCTCTCTCTCTTTTTTTCCCCCTTTGCTCATTTATTTGTTTTGTTTCTTAAATTCCACATACAAGTGAAGTCATATGATATTTGTCCTTCTCTGACTTAGAGTATTATGTTAAAATGACTTTCTAAAGTAATTTGTCTGGGATTTTTATGTACTGGGTTGCAAGAGAAATTATTACAATACCTAGGAAACATATTACAAAAGCTTAAATCTTTTTTTTTTTTTAATCCTGAGTACCTAGTATTATGTTTTTACAGCCAATGGTAATTTAGATATACCAATAATGTGTTTAATAATTCTCTTGTTCCTTAATACTTCTAGTTTACAGTCCTTTCTGAGTTTAATTTTATTTTAACTGGAGTGTAGTTTTATTTCCTTTTAAATTATGCTTAGGGAACAATATCCTCTCTGTATTTGCTCATCTAAATATTTTTGTTATTTTACTCAAATGTAAAATTCTAGGTAGGAAATTATTTTACAATACTTTGAACATATCATTTTATGGACTTTTGGCATCTTTTATTAAAAGGTAGAAATATATAGTTAGTCCAACTTTATTTTCTTTGATGTAATCTGTTTTTCTCTGTGGTAGCTGTTCAGGTTTTGTCACTGAATTTCTATTTTACTGGGATTCTTTTCCAATTGCAAATGCCTTCTTGGTCTTGTTTAGGAATCAGTCTCTTCAGTCTGAGAAGTCATTCCCCCACCCCTAATATTTTATAATACATATACAAATTTCTCTTCAAATATTGACCTTTTTCTCACTCCACATTTAATTCTCCAACTCTTACTGCTTTATTCCTCTGTTTCTTTTCCATTTCTCTTAAGACACTGATATTTTCATACATTTTTTATCTTTGTGCTGATTTGGTGATTTTCTCAGAAATTTATCATTTCTGTTCATAGTTTTGCTAATTAAATCTTATTAAAATCCACTGAGGTTTTTCTTTTTTGTAATATTTTATTTTATTTTATAAAATATGTTTTGAAATATGAAAAAATGTAACCTGTAGATTGCCTTTTCAATTTACTTATCATTTTCTTTCCTGTGCAGAAGCTCTTTAGATTAATGTAGTTCTGCTTGTTTATTTTAGTTTTTTGTTTTGTTTTGTTTTCCTGTGCTCTTGATGTGTTATCCAAAAATATTTCCAAAACTAACGTTAAGGATCTTTTCCTTTAAGTTTTTTTTCTAGGAGTTTTATGGTTTCAGGTCTCACATTTAATCCTTTGATCCACTTGAGTTCATTTTTGTCAGCAGCGTAATGTACCAATCCAGTTTCATTCTTCTGCATGTGGATATCCAGTTTTCTCAGCCCCATTTATTGAAGAGATTTTCCTTTCCCTATTTTGTGCTCCTGGCACCCTCGTTAAAAATTAGTTGGCCGTATATGCATAGGTTTATGTCTGGGCTCTCTATTCTAATCTACTGGTATATATGCCTATTTATACCTGATAAGGGGTCAATATCCAAAATATATAGAGAACTCATACAATTCTACAGTAAAAAAAGCAAATAAGCCAATTAAAAATGGGCAAAGACCTGAATAGACATGTTTCCAAAAAAGACATACCAATGGCCAATAGTATATGAAAATGTGTTCAATATTACTAATCAGGGAAATGCAAATCAGAATCACAATGAGATATCTATTACCTCACATCTGTTAGAATGGCTATCATCAAAAAGAAATGAGATAACTAATGGTGAAGATATAGAGAAAAGGGAACCCTTATACTGTTGGTGGAAATATAAAGTGGTATAGCCATATTAGAAAACAGTATGAATATTTCTCAAAAAATTAAAAATCAAATTGCCATAGGATCCGGCAATCCCACTACTGAGTATATATCCAAAGAAAGAGAAATTAGTATCTTGAAAAGATATCTGTACACTCATGTGTGTTGCAAAATTATTCACAACACCGAGATATGGAAACAAACTAAATGTCCTTTGACAAATAAAGAAACTGTGGTAAACATACACAACTGAGTATTATTCAGCCATAAGAAAGAACGAAATTTTGGGAGGGGAGCTAAGATGGCAACATAGTAAGAGGACCTTAGGCTCATCTTGTTGTCCCTGGAACAGAACTAGATAACTATCAAATCATTCCCAATACCCCAGAAATCAACTTGAGGACTGACAGTACAAACTCCACAACTAAAGGGAGAGAAAAAACCACTTTGAAGAAGGTAGGAAGTACAGACATGTGGTTTGAAGGAGAAATGGAGCAGGGGTGCTGCAGTGGGGAGGGAACTGTGGTGGCAGAGAAAGGTGAGAAAGAAAGGAGCACACAGGGAAATGTACAAGGAGAACATTATCCCAAAACCACTGCCTGGAAAAATGAGAGCGGCTGAGTTTTATGAATTCTTGCAACCAGCAGGACTTAAAGACTGGAGTTTTTAAGTCTTTAAAAACCTGAGATGCCTCTCCAGGGACAAAGGAGATAGCTGGCACCATTTCCCTTCCCTCCACCCTCAGTATGAATGCAGAGCCACCTGCAGTAAACAGCACATTGTTGACACTGGCTGCCTAACCTGCTTACACAAAGCCCCACACCTCTGCACTCTGGTGTGACTGCATCTTGTCTGTCAAGCTTGCCTCAAGGCCAGCACAGTGAGCCCTCCTCCAAAGACCAGCAGAAATCCTGCCCATGCCACATCTCCTGACCAGAGAGTTCTGTAGGGCTTCAGTTCTAGTGGAAGTAGTATCAGCTCTCATTTAACAAGCAGACCAGAGCATGCCTAGTTAAAACTCACCACATTCTGGCCAAGGACAAAACACTGCCCACTGCAGGCAGAGAGTCTCTGCAGATGACTGGCCTGAGGGAAAGAGCAGTCAAAACATGATAGCAGAGTGCATGCCACACACATCAGAGACACTCCCTGAAGCACCAAGCCCTAACTATATGACCTCTTCTTTATAAAGCCATTACTGTCAGGAGCAAGAAACATAATGGGCTTTTCTAACACAAAGAAGAAAGCAGAGACTTAGAATACCAAGCCAGAGGAATCATCCAAAATGAAAGAAGAAAATAAAGTCACAGGCGAGATCTAAGTGAAACAGATGTAAGTAACATGCCTGATGGAGAATTTAAAACAAAAATCATAAGGATACTCGCTGGGCTTGAGAAAAGAATGGAAGAGTTCAGGGAGGCCCTTTCCACAGAGATAAAAGAGTTAAAAAATAATCAGAAATGAAAAATGCAGTGGGGTGCCTGCGTGGCTCAGTCAGTTAAGCATCTGATTTCAGCTCAGGTCACAATCTCAGGGTCCTGGGATTGAGCCCCTGCTCAGCGGGGGGCCTGCTTGTCCCTCTGCCCCTCCTCCTACTTGTGCACACACACTTTCTCTCTCTCCCCCAAATAAAATCTTAAAAAAGAAATGAAAAATGCAGTAACTAAGAGTCAAAAGAGGCTTGATGCAATAAACACAAGGATGGAAGAAACAGAGGAACAAATAAGTGATTTGGAAGATAAAATAGTGGAAAATAATGAAGCTGAACAAAAAAGAAAGAGTTATGGAACACAAAAATAGACTTAGGGAACTCAGTGATTCCATCAAACAATAACATTCGTTTTATAGGAGTACCAGAAGAAGAGAGAGGAAAGGGGGTGAAACTTTATTTGAGGAAATAGCTGAAAACTTCCCTAATTTGGGGAAGGAAACAGACATCCAGATCCAGGAGGCACAGAGAATTCCCATCAAAACCAACAAAAGCAGGCCAATACCAAGATGTATTTTAATTAGCAAGATATCATGATAGAGAAAAACTCTTAACAGTATCAAGACAAATGAAGTCCCTAACTTAAAAGGGAACACTCATAAGGCTAGCTGCAGATCTTTCCACAGAAACTTGACAAGCCAGATGACATGTTATAATCAATGTGCTGAATGGGAAAAATCCAAAGCCAAGAATATTATATCTAGCAAGGCTATCTTTCAGAATAGAAGGAGAGATGGTTTTAGACAAACAAAAACTAAAGGAACTCATGACCACTAAACCAGCCCTGTAAGAACTATTAAAGGGGACTCTGAGTGGAAAGGACAGACCAAAATTGACAAAGATGAAAGGAACAGAGAAAATCACCAGAAACAATGACAAAGCAAGCAATAAAATGTCACTAAACACATACCTATCAATAATTACTCTGAATATAAATGGATTCAACACTGCAATCAAAAGACATACGGTGTCAGAATGGATAAAAAACAGACTCATCTATATGCTCCTTGCAAGAGACTCATTTTAAACATAATGACTCCTGTAGATTGAAAGTAAGGGAATGGCAAACATTTATAATGGAAATGGACATCAAAAGAAAGCTGGAGTACCAATACTTATATTGGACAAACTAGATTTTAACCCGAAGACTGTAACAAGAGATTAAGAAGGGTACTATATCATAATAAAGGGGACAATCAAACAAGAATATCTAACAATTGTAAATATTCATGCACCCAACATGGGGGCACCCAAATATATAAAACAATTAATAACAAACATAAAGAAACTGATTGATGGGGCGCCTGGGTGGCTCAACCAGTTAAGTGTCTGATTCTTGATTTTGGTGCAGGTCATGATCTCAGGGTCCTGAGATTGAGCCCCAGGTCAGGCTCTTGCTCAGCAGGGAGTCTGCTTGAGATTTTCTCCCTCTTTCTCTATCTCTGCCCCTACCCCTGGCTCATGCTCATGCTCTCTCTCTCTCTAATAAATAAATAAAATCTTAAAGAAAAGAAACTCATTGATAATAATACAGTAAGAGTAAGGGACTTTAACACCCTCACTTACATCAACAGACAGATCATCTAAGCAGAAAATCAACAACAACAACAACAACAAAACCAATGGCTTTGAATGACACACTGGATCAGATGGACATAACAGATATATTCAGAACATTCTGTCCTAAAGCAGCAGAATACACATTCTTTCCAAGTGCACATGGGACATTTCTCCAGAATAGATCACATACAGGTCACAAATCAGCCCTCAACAAGTACAAAAATATTGAGATTACAATCTCAATTGTATATTTTCTGATCACACCACTATGAAATTTGAACTCAACCACAAGAAAAAAATCTAGAAAGACCAAAATACATGGACATTAAACAACATGCTACCAAAGAAAGAATGGGTCAACCAGGAAATCAAAGAAGAAATAAAAAAAAAAAAAAGAAACAAATGAAAATGAAAACACAATGGTCCAAAACCTTTGGGATGCATCAAAAGTAGTCATAAGTGGGAAATATATAGCAATACAGGCCTACCTCAAGAGGCAAGAAAAATCTCAAACAACCTAACCTTATACTTAAAGGAGCTAGAAAAAGAACAAATGAAACCTAAAGCCACCAGGAGGGAAATAACAAAGATGAGAGCAGAAATAAATGATATAACACACACACACACACACAGACACTAGAACAGATCAATGAAACCAGCAGCTTCATCTTTGAAAAAAATAATAAAGTTGATAAACCTCTAGCCAGACTTATCAAAAAGAAAAGAGAAAGGACCCAAATAAACAAAATCACAAATGAGAGAGGAGAAACAACATCACAGAAATACTATTATAAGACAATATTATGAAAAACTATATGCCAAAAAATTGGACAAATTGGAAGAAATGGATAAATTCCTAGAAACATATAAACTACCAAAAGTGAAACAGGAAGAAATAGAAAACTTGAATAGACTGATAACCAGCAAAGAAATGGAATCAGTATTCAAAATCTCCCAACAAACCAAAGTCCAGGGCTTCACAGGTGAATTCTACCAAACATTTATTTTTTTTTTAACTTTTTTTTTTTAAGATTTTATATATTTATTTGTCAGAGAGAGAGAGAGAGAGAGAGAGCACAAGCAGGGGGAGCAACAGGCAGAGCAGGCAGAGCAGGCAGAACAGGCAGAGGGAGAAGCAGGCTTCCCACGGAGCAGGCAGCCCGATGTGGGACTCGATCCCAGGACCCTGGGATCATGACTTGAGCCGAAGGCAGACGCTTATGACTGAGCCACCCAGGCATCCCTCTACCAAACATTTAAAGAAGAATTAATACCTATTTTTCTCAAACTACTCCAAAAAAATAGAAATGGAAGGAAAACTTCCAAATTCATTCTATGAGGCCAGTATTACCCTGATACCAAAACCAGATAAAGACTCCACTGAAAAAAAGAACTATAGGCCAATATCCCTGATGAATATGGATGCACAAATTCTTGGTAAAATACTAGCAAACTGAATCCAACAGTATATTAAAAGAATCATTCACAATGATCAAGTAGGATTTATTCCTGGGCTGCAAGGTGGTTCAATATTTGCAAATCAATCAACATGATACACCACATTAATAAGAGAAAGGATAAGAACCATATGATCTTTTCAATAGATGCAGAAAAAGCATTTGACAAAGTACAACATCTATTCATAATAAAAACCCTCAACAAGGTTTAGGTAGAGGGAACATACCTCCACATAATACAGACCATATACAAAAAACCTACCACTAATATCATCCTCAGTAGGTCAAAATTGAGAGTTTTTCCTCTATGATCAGGAACAAGAAAGGGATGTCCACTCTCACCACTGGTATTTAACATCATAGTGGAGGTCCTAGCCACAGCAGACAACAAAAAGAAATGAAAGGCATCCAAATTAATGAGGAAGAAGTCAAAGGTTCACTATTCACAGAGGACATGATACTCTACATAGAAAACCCAGAAGACTCCACTATAAAATTGCTAGAAGTGATACATGATTCACTAAAGTCAAAGGATACAAAATCGACGTACAGAAATCTGTTGCATTTCTATACAATAATAATGAAGCAGCAGAAAAAGAAATCAAGAAATCAATGCCATTTGCAACGGTACCAAAAACCATAAAATACCTAGGAATAAACCTAACTAAAAAGGGAAAAGATCTGTACTTTGGACTATCAAACACTTACAAAAGTAACTGAAAATGACACAGAGAACTGGAAAAACATTTTGTGCTCATGGATTGGAAGAACAAATATTGATAAAATGTCTATATTACTCAAAGCAGTCTACACATACAATGCAATCCCTATCAAAATTCCACCAGCACTTTTCACAGAGCTAGAACAAACAGTCCTAAAATTTGTATGGAATACCAAAAGACCCCAAATAGCCAAAGCAACCCAAAAAAGAAAAGCAAAGCTGGAAGCATCACAATTCTGGACTTCAAGTTACATTATGAAGTGACAGTGATCAAAACAAGATGGTATTAGCACAAAAATACACACATAGATCAATGGAACAGAATAGAAAACTCAGAGATGGACCCACAACTATATGGTAAATTAATTTTCAACAAGGCAGAAAAGAATACCCAATGGAAAAAAGACAATCTCTTCAACAAATGGTGTTGGGAATACTGGACAGAAATATGCAGAAGAATGAAACTGGACCACTTTCTTACACTATACACAAAAATAAGTTCAAAATGGATGAAAGACCTAAATGTGAGACAGGAAACCATCAAAATCCTAGAGGAGAACACAGGCAGTAACCTCTTTGACATCAACCATAACAACTTCTTATTAGATACCTCTCCTGAGGCAA
Source organism: Mirounga leonina (assembly GCF_011800145.1). Classification (NCBI taxonomy): domain Eukaryota; kingdom Metazoa; phylum Chordata; class Mammalia; order Carnivora; family Phocidae; genus Mirounga; species Mirounga leonina. Next base: position 80,898,169 of record NW_023270451.1, read on the forward strand.
GGGGAAAAAAGCAAAAATAAACTATTGGGATTTCATCAACATAAAAATCTCCTGCATGGTGAAGGTGACAATCATTGAAACTAAAAGGCAACCTATGGAATGGGAGAAGAGATTTGCAAATGACATATCTGAGCAAGGGTTAGTATCTAAAATATATAAATAACTTATAAAACTCAACACCCAAAAAACAAATAATCCAGTTAAAAGATGGGCAGAAGACATGAATAGACATTTTTCCAAAGAAGACATACAGAAGGCCAAGAGAAACATGAAAAGATGCTCAATATCACTTATCATCAGGGAAACCCAATCAAAATTACAATGAGATATCACCTAACACCTGCCAGAATGGCTAAAATTAGCAACACAGGGAATGAGGTGTTGGCAAGGATGTGGAGAAAGGGGAATTCTTGTGCAGTGTTGGTGGGAATGCAAACGGGCGCAGCCAACTGTGGATAACACTATGGAGATCCTTCAAAAAGTTAAAAATAGAACTACCCTAGGATCCAGGAATTGTACTACTAGGTATTTACCCAAAGGATACATAAATTCTAAATCAAAATGATACATGCACCTCTATGTTTCTACCAGCATTATCAACAATAGCCAAATTATGGAAAGAGTCCAAATGTACCTCAACTGATGAATGGATAAAGAAGATGTGTTATATATACACAGTGGTATATTAGTCATAAAAAAAGAATGAAATCTTGCCATTTGTAACAATGTGGATGGAGTTAGAAATTATTATGTTAAGTGAAGTAAGTCAGAGAAAGACAAATACCATATGAATTAACTCATACTTAGAATTTAAGAATGAAAACATATGATCATAAGGGAAAAAAAGAGAGAGACAAACCAAGAAACAGACTCTTAACTATAGAGAACAAACTGAGGGTTTCCAGAGGGGAGGTGGGTGAGCGGATTGGTTAAATAGATGAAGGGGATAAGTAGTATACTTGTTGTGATTAGCAATGGGTGTTGTATGGAAGTGCTGAATCACTAAATTGTACACCTGAAACTAATGTTGCACTTTCTATTAGCTAACTGGAATTTAATTTTTTTAAAAGGAAATTCTGCTATTTCCAACAACTGGATGGATCTAGGGGGCATTACACTAAGTGCAGTAAGTTAGACAAAGACAAATACTGTATGGTATCACATGTGGAATCTTAAAAAAAAATATTATAGAAACAGAGAATAGAATGGTGCTTGCCTGTGCCTGAGGGGGAAGGAGGAAATAAGATGCTAGAGGTCAGAGGGCACACATATTCAGTTACAAGAATAAGTTCTGAGGATCTAATGCATAGCACAGGGACCATGGTTAATAATATGATATATATACTTGAAAGTGTTTTAGAGCAGATTTTTTAAAAGATTTTATTTATTTATTTGACAGAGGGAGAGTGAGAGAGCACAAGCAGGGGGAGCAGCAGAGGGAGAGAGTGAAGCAGCCTCCCTGCTGAGCAGGGAGCCCCATGAGGTGCTCCATCCCAGGACCCCAGGATCATGACAGAGCTGAAGGCAGATGCTTAACCATCTGAGCCACCCAGGTGTCCCTAGAGCAGATCTTAAGCATTCTCACCACATATCCTAAAAAAAAATTACCTATGGTAACTTTGTGAGGTGATGGATGTGTTAATTATCTCAATCTTGGTAATCATTCTACAATGTATATGTATATCAAATCACTTTAAATATACACAACTATATTGTTAATTCCTCAATAAAGTTAAAAAATATAAAACACTGTTTCATATTCAACCTTATTGCCCTTATGTCTCCCCTTACTCTTCCATTTTCAATATGTAAAATGATTTCAATAGACAATATATGCATAACATTCTCTTTCACATTGCTCTATTATTTCCCTATTCCTTGGCTAATTTTGCCACTTTTATCTATGTTCCAATTAAAATGAATTTCCAGTTTCTTAATCTTCCTAATAGAGACCATGATCACCAGCACTCCAGAGTTATATCTTCATGATTTACTGGAACAGTAAGACTTGAGTGGGGGACGCCTGGGTGGCTCAGCCAGTTAAGCATCTGCCTTTGGCTCAGGTCATGACCCTAGGGTCCTGGGATGGAGCCCTGCATCCAGCTCCCTGATCTGCAGGGGGCCCACTTCCCCCTGTCCCTCTGCTTCTCCCCCCTGCTTGTTCTGATAAATAACTGAATATAATAAAATTAATTAAATACATAAATAAATACATAAATAAAATCTTAAAAAAAAAGACTGAGTCGAATTTGGGGGCCTGGGTGACTCAGGCAGTTAGTCTTCTAACTCTTGATATCTGCTCAGGTCATGATCTCAGAGTTGTGGGATTGAGCCCCGCATCAGGCTCCTCACTCACTGTGAAGTCTGCTTGAGATTCTCTCTTTCCCTCTGCTCCTACCCCCTCACTAGTGCACCTATGAACTGAGTGGAATACTTTAGAGTTATTTCTAAAATCCAAGGGGACACATATACATCCCAGCTTTAGGAGATGACAAGTTTGGGGAGGGAGAGAATCACTGGAAAGGGATCTGAGTGTTATGGGAACCTATTCTTACCAAACAGATAAGAGCAGTGGTATACCATCCAATAGGTGTTTCAATCAAAGCAGATATAAGAAATTTCTATTGTAATTTTGGGTGAAAATAAGTAATTTGATTGGAGGGTTGCGATTATATAAAGATCACTCTGAGTTAGATTATGAGAAATAAATTCAAAGTAGATTCCTGTTGTTTTTAGTGATAAGTTATTTTAGTAACAGCATGGGTATAATTGGGGGGCATTACAGGTTTCTGAGCAGAGAAACAGCGTGAGAAGCCTCAAAGTCCAGATTCAGGGCATATTCTTGCTTTACTTGTCTTAATACTTTAATGATGTTGCCCTTGATCTGGGTTCTTCTCACTTTTCTGATACATCCTCTGAAGTATGACAGATTTCCCCCTCAGGCTGATTCCCCTGAAGGTTATGGAATGGCTATAGAAGTTCTAGGTTTTATATCCAGACATGAGAACATCCATAGCAAAGAAAATAATCTCCTATTAATCACTTTTCATCACATCTGACTTCATTCTCTGCACTATTTTTCCAGAGCTTTATATATGGCATTGAATTGGTTTTAACTTGAGAAAAAAAATTATATTGATATATTGCTACTAAACTGAAGCATTAGAAAAATATTAGAAATGAGTGCAGTAATATATCAATCAAAAATAGACATATAAGATGCCAAATAAATCTTTGAGTTTAATCTTTTGTGTGTGTGACAAAAACTTGGCCTCAGCCAATGCCTGCATTGCTACCACTTAATCATCAAAACATTTACCTTAAAATGTAGTTAATATAGAGGATTAGCAGGGAGGAAAAATGATGAAAATGGAGAAATATTGAAAACAGGCCATGAATGGTGGTGATTATGCTGATGAAAAGTCTGCTTTTTGTACACCCTGTTCTAGCTCCTTTGAATATTTTTATGATATATGTAGGAGGATGATTCACCAAAGTAATTAATCATGTAATGACTACACTTGTGTGTTCAATTACAGTCTTTATGGTTGATTACTCTTTGTAATAAATACCATTACTAGCTCTTTTTCACTCCTTTTGCCCTGGGCAAGAAGGCCAGGACATAAATGGAAAAGACAAATGTAACCAACATATAGATGGAATACTTTTTCTGAAGCAGGATATGAGGACATATTAATTTTCAATGTCAGAAATATTAGTTTGCTTAGTGAAGCTAAAAGCATATAAACGTTCACTAAATGTACAACTCCAATGCAATACCATCAGCTCTTTACCATCACATTTCAATTTTATTATTAATATAAATAATTTTTAAATGATTTTTTTAAAAGTCTCTTTACTTTTTCTCAAATGGTAGAGAAAACATTTTGTGCATTCCCACAAAAAAATGCTTTTAACGTTTAAAGCCAAAAACCATTTGTAAAATCAACATCATTATTCTTAGGATAGCCTCTCATGAAAACATTTTATCAGACTGAAGTCTGATCAGACTAAAAGTCTGATTACATATATGGCTCTTAAACACATTGAGATTATAATTTGTCCCAATTTAAGAAGGAAATGCAAGCCCTCAATACCCTCCACCCCAACTTGTATAGCATACATTCTTTCTTCATTTGGAATGGCATTTGTTCAATTTCTTTGACAAATGTTTACTGAGAACTGCCCTATCTCAGGCACAGTTCTTGGTGATGAGAAAAATGCAATAAACAAAACAAGCAAATATCTCTGGCATTGTGGAGCTTAAATTTTAGTGTAATAAAGCACAGATAACACATAAAATAAAATCTGTATTTGAATAAATTGCAGTGAGAATTTTGGAGGAAAACAAATCAAGTGATGTCTAGACAGTACATGAGGTTGCAATTTTAAATAGGGTGTTAAGAGAATGTTTCACTGTGGAAGTTATATTTTAGTAAATCTGTCTACTAAAATCTTTAATATCGTTTCTCCCTTGTGATAGGATCCCAACCAATACAGAATTGGTGTCAGCAGTTGTCTTTGGAAGCCATACCTGAATTATGGAATTTTTGGAAGGGGTTAGTCATGGTCTCGCTGAACATTTGCTTATGTAAAATAGGGTAATAATAATCTATGGTGTTTACTGGCACACACTAATTCAAGTTGTTACCTGTGGTTGACTGTGATATATGACAAAGGAAGCAAGATCCTAAGGAGTTCAGATGATTAACTTATCAGCTCAGGTCATGATTTTAAAACTAGATAGCTTTCATGGTAGTACTAGAATAATTTATTTTTTGCAGCCTCAGAGCCAAGAGTTTTGACTATCAGACAAAATTTAATTGTGCTGGTTACAGAATTAGAATTCTGATTTACTTCATAATCTTGCCCAGTTTCTCATATGAAAGTTAAGGCTTTGACTGAAAAGGATAGAGACCTAGACACTTAGAATGAAGGTGTCTGGTAGGGCTCCAGTGAAACTCAGAATCTTGTGTACCCAGTTACCCTGAGCCTCCCTTGCCAGTGAAATTAGCTGTCCATCTCTGTCTAAGAAAAGTTGCCTTTCTTTGCTGAAAACTCTTTGTTAAACTCACCTGGGTCATATGTCTTGTAGGAAGATACTTATTTTCCTCAAACTGACCACCATTACCCATGGTTGGCACCAGATCCATAGCTGAAGTCAAGTATCAGCATGATCCTTGGGCCAGGTACAAACCATGATCCAAGAAGAAATAGCTTACACACAAAACAATTCCAAAATTTAACAAATATATGTCAAGAATATCTTGGGAATACATATGAAAGAGGAACCTAAGGGCATTAGACCAAGGTTAGAATAAAACACTAGGACATGCTTTTACTAGAGATTCTGGATTTAATGTGTTAGCTCATGCAGCTGACAGTAGCTCCATCAGCTACCTACTTGGTTTGACAGTAACATGGATTTAAAGGTAGCATATATTTAATGAGGTTGGTATGATAGACCTTCCCAGGCATGATGTGGAAAAAAGAGTCAAACAACTCCAGGAGACAAGAAGGTTGAAGTGTATTTAATTATTTTTTTTGCAAACTTCACACCAACCCGCAACTATATCTCAACAAGAGTCACACAGATCTGAGCACAAACAAATGAAATAAAATTCAGAAAAACAGTAGAAAAGATGAATAAAACTAAGAGCTGATTTTTATTTATTTATTTATTTATTTATTTATTTTTTAAAAGATTTATTTATTTATTTGAGAGAGCGAGAATGAGAGAGAGTACATGAGAGGGGGGAGGGTCAGAGGAAGAAGCAGGCTCCTCGCCGAGCTGGGAGCCCGATGCGGGACTCGATCCCAGGACTCCAGGATCATGACCTGAGCCGAAGGCAGTCGCTTAACCAACTGAGCCACCCAGGAGCCCCTAAGAGCTGATTTTTAAATGATAAACAAAATTTACAAACTTTTAACTAGACTAATTAAGAAAATAAGAGGGAAGACTCAGTATATAAAATCAGAAATGAAAGAAGAGATCTTATAACTGATACCACAGAAATACATAGGCTCATAAGAGACTACTATGAATGCACACCTAATAAATTTCATAATGTAGAGAAATGGATAAATTCCTAGAAACATACAATCTACCTAGATTGAATCTTGAAGAAATAGGAAGTCTGAACAAACCAAAACAAGTAAGAAGTTTGAATTAGTAATCAAAAACCTCCCAAAAAAGGCAAGTCCAGGACAAGATGGTGAATTCTACCAAACATTTAAAGAATTAATGCCAGTTCTTCTTAAGTTCTTCCAAAAAACTGCAGAGGGAGGAACACACCCAAACTCACATTACAAGGCTAGCATTACCCTGATAACAATGCCAAACAAAGAGACTATAAGGAAAGAAAACTACAGGCCCATATCCCTGAAAAATATATATGCAAAAATTCTCAAATATTAGCAAACCAAATTCAACAGCACATTAATTTGTTCTGTGTGCTGCAAGGGTCTAGAAGTTATGACACCCCCCTAGCAGTGCACACACCTGGGGCTCCTGTGAGAACTGGCTGATTATAAGACTGTGCAGTAAATGTACAAGATGAGTCTGGAGTATCTTGTAGTGCCAACAGGTAAGAAGTTGCTCCCCAAATTTCAATGATGGGAGCATGGCAAAGGCACAAGCAGCCAACTGAGAGTTTCCAATGGCTAAAGTTAGAATAATTTGAGCAACAATTAATAAAGCAGTGTTGGATTCTAATTCAAAGTATAAATACCCATGAGTTTGTATCAGTAAAAATGATTGAATAAGGGGGAGAAGAGAGAAATATCCCATGGAGATGAATTTCAAACTATATAGATAACTCCATACCATTCTCAAGGTGTACCGTAACTCCCCACTCCTTATTTGTGGGCTGTACATAGTTACTTCCTTCCAAAGAGTAAAGTATGAGATGGAGATGGGGGTAGTAATTTTGTAGTGGAGAAACCTAACACTATCTGACCTGGTTAATCAAGGTCATTATTAACATTAATAAATCATATTGATTTGTGTACTGCTTCCATGAGTGACAAAATGGTGCTTTTCCTCTGTAATTTTTGTCCCAAATTCACATCACCAGTCTAATCATGAGAAAACATCAGAAAAATTTCAATAGAGGGGCATCTCTAATATACCCAACCAATACTCCGAGAAACTATCAAGGCCATCAAATGAAAAGAAATTCAGAGAAACTGTCACAGCCAAAAGGAACCTAAAAAGACATATAACACATGAATGGATAAAGAAGATATGGTATATATATATACACAATGGAATATTATGCAGCCATCAAAAGGAATGAAATCTTGCCATTTACAATGACATGGATGGAACTGGAGGGTATTATGCTGAGTGAAATAAGTCAATCAGAGAAAGACATGTATCATATGACCTCACTGAGAGGAGGAATTCTTAATCTCAGGAAACAAACTGAGGGTTGCTAGAGTGGTGGGGGGTTGGAGGCATGGGATGGCTGGGTGATAGACATTGGGGAGGGTACATGCTATGGTGAGTGCTGTGAGTTATGTAAGACTGTTTAATCACAGACCTGTACCTCTGAAACAAATAATACATTATATGTTAAAAAAAAAAGAAGATAGTAGGAAGGGAAGAATGAAGGGGGGGAAATCGGAGGGGGAGACGAACCATGAGAGACTATGGACCCTGAGAAACAAATTGAGGGTTCTAGAGGGGAGGAGGGTGGGGGGATGGGTTAGCCTAGTGATGGGTATTAAAGAGGGCACGTTCTGCATGGAGCACTGGTGTTATACACAAACAATGAATCATGGAACACTACATCAAAAACTAATGATGTACTGTATGGTGATTAACATAACATAATAATAAAAAAGACATATAACTAAATGTAATGTGCTATCTTGAATGGGATCATGGAATAAAAAAGGGGCATCAACGGAGAAAGGGGAACCCTTCTACACTGTTGTTGGGAATGCAAGCTGGTGCAGCCACTCTGGAAAACAGTATGGAGGTTCCTCAAAAAGTTGAAAATAGAGCTACCATATGATCCAACAATTGCACTACGGGGTATTTACCCCAAAGATACAAAAGTAGGGATCCGAAAGGGTACATGCACCCCAATGTTTATAGCAGCAATGTCCACAATAGCCAAACTGTGGAAAGAGCCAAGATGTCCATCGACAGATGAATGGATAAAGAAGATGTGGTATATATACACAATGGAATATTATGCAGCCATCAAAAGGAATGAAATCTTGCCATTTGCAACGACATGGATGGAACTGGAGGGTATTATGTTGAGCGAAATAAGTCAATCAGAGAAAGACATGTAACATATGACCTCACTGATATGAGGAATTCTTAATCTCAGGAAACAAACTGAGGGTTGCTGGAGTGGGGGGTGCGGTGGGAGGGATGGGGTGACTGGGTGATAGACACTGGGGAGGGTATGTGCTCTGGTAAGCGCTGTGAATTGTGCAAGACTGTTGAATCTCAGATCTCTACCTCTGAAACAAATAATGCAATATATGTTAAGAAAAAAAAGAAGAAGAAGGTAGCAGGAGGGGAAGAATGAAGCAGGGGAAATCGGAGGGGTAGACGAACCATGAGAGATGATGGACTCTGAAAAACAAACTGAGGGTTCTAGAGGGGAGGGGGGTGGGAGGATGGGTTAGCCTGGTAATGGGTATTGAGGAAGGCACGTACTGCATGGAGCACTGGGTGTTATGCACAAACAATGAATCATGGAACACTACATCTAAAACTAATGATGTAATGTATGGGGATTAACATAAGAATAAAAAAAATAGGAAAAAATAATAACATTTAATTAAAATTATTAACTGGATGTAATTACCAATATAGTATTAGGACATACTTATTTTGATATTTACAGGAAGTAAACAGAAAGTTTTCTTCTGTGTTGTTTACTTAATAAAAATGGAAATAAAAAGTCATCTCTAAAAAAAAAATTTCATTTTGGGGTTTCACAAAATCTTTGTTCTATCAAGAATATTTCTTTGTAATAAAAGTATAATTTTTATAATAAATTGAAAAAAATTAAAAAATAAATAAGTAAATTAAAAAAAAGGGGGCATCAATAAAAACTAAGGAAATCTGAATAGAGTATGGACTTTAGTTAATAATAATAAATACTAGTTCATTAATTGTAACAAATGAATTACACTAATTACTGTTAATAGGAGAAACTTGGATAAATACATAGGAATTGTCTTTATATCTGCATGATTTTTTTCTGTAGATATAAAACTGTTCAAAATAGTCTATTAAAAATAAAAAGGAAGCTAAGACCATTTGAGGAAAGACCCTGCAGCATTGTCACAGTATAAAACAAAGATCATCCTCCAAATCTTCCTCCAAAAGGACTTAAAACAATTTACTAGAATGACTGTATCCTGAGGAGAAAGAGATGCTGAGACTTTTCAAAGATGATTAGACCCTGGCTCTGAATGGACGCTAACTCCTGAGCACCAAAAATGCTACAGCAGCTCATTAGACAAAGTGTGTAGTTTTGGAGTCAGGTTATAGATGGCATCTTGGTTCAAGCTGAACGCATAGTGGGGTCAGGAAGTGACCCAACTTGTGGTTATGTCCTGAATGTATAGTTAAGATAGACATATTTCACAATTCTCAGAATTTCCATATTGGCTCTCTGACCCATGGAGAAATGGACAATGTAATAGGAATGCCTAAGTGGAATCTTCTGGAATTTTTTCACTCTAGCAATATTGTAAACCAGAAGCATATCTCATTCCTACAGCATTGCAGAAATTAGTGCCCACTATCAAGGGACCTTAGTAAATGTACAGTAATTTGGGTGAAATGGTCTATGGGTAATATGCATAACTTCTTAGAATTTCAAGATGCTTCTGTTCAATGGACAGCAAATATTATGGGAGATAGGGACAGTGCTAAAAGTTCTAACGTGAAACTGTATGGGTTTAGAGATTCTATGCTGGAGGGAACAAATATAAATGTAAAGTAACAAAGTGGGAAAAGTGACTGGAGAGATATTTCAGAGAATAAGTAGGCTTTACCTGATGCATATTTTGAATGGATACTATGTGTGAAAAGATCATAATGTGTTTGCCCTTTAAAGGTATTACCTGCTAAGCCTGCCCTTCACCCAGTTTTCACTGGCTATGCTAATTGGAAACTTTTGCAATTGCATGAGCCCTCTTTGCTAGTAAATATTAAGCAGTCTTTTAGTCTATTCAAGCTGCTATAACAGAATACCATAAACTGGATGGCTTATAAAAACAGAAATTGATTTCTCACAATTCTGAAGGTTGGGAAGTCTCAGATCAAGACACCAGCACATTTAGTGTCTGCTGAGAGACTCCTTCCTGTTTCACAAAGAACACTTTTTATTATAACCTCATATGACAGAAGAAATAAGGTTGCTCTCTGAGATCTCTTTATTAGGACACTAAAGCCCTTCCTAATAATCTTCCAAAGTGACATAACCACAACCCAAAATCTCCACCTCCAAATGTCCTCAGATTGGAGATTAGGTTTCAACATATGAAGGGGTGTGTGTGCTAAAACATTTGGTCTATAGCAAACAGAATTCCATGTGAGCCTTCAGTAGTTTCATAGGTACTACCCAATTGACATGATATTCATGGGTCAGAGACAAAGGACCTTATTACTCATATTTGTATTGTTTCCCCCTTGTGATGCAGAGCAGCCCGGATGAATGCTGTATGTGTAGTGGGTTTTCATAATAGCTGAGCAAGTCCAAGCTTAGGAAACTCCAGTTTTTTTATAATAGGCTGCAAGAAAACCTGTTCAACCTTTGTGTTGGAAGAAGACATTATCTAAGAATATTTGATTGACAATTTACTCAAAAGGAACTTAAAAGTAGAAATGCCTGTGTACCTTGAGTTAGAAAAATTTGTCGTCAATACTGAAAACATTGTGATATATATGTAGAGTGGACTATTCAACAATAAAAAGTAACAAAATACTGATATATGCAATAACATGAATGATTCTCATAGAATTTATGCTGGGTTAAAGTATTTGAACATAAAATGTACATACTATTCAGGGATATGTGGTTATAGGGATAAGCAAATGGGGTTTATTTCAGTATGCAATTCCTTTTCCTCTTCTATAATTTATGGAGTTAGATGAGAGAGAAATTGATCACAGTGGGGAGAGCAAGAATGGGATTACAGCTGAAAAACACAGGCAGGTGATTTAAAAATGTAGATATATAAATAAATAATTAATATACTTTTCATGTTTAACCTCACAAACTCAGAAGCCAAATAAAGCCAAGTGTAACCTGTACCTTTCCCCTGCCATATTACTGATATTTCTTAACACTAAAGGTTAACTGGTACAACATTTCTAAAAAAATATTAATATAAATCAAAGTTCTTAACTGTATTCAAATTTTGAGCAAGCAATTTTGCTTCTGAAAATCTGTTCTATCATTCTGCTGTATTTGTGAATAAAGATTTACGCACAAAACTGATCACTTTATTTATATGGTGAAAAATAAAACATAAGTTTTCCAAAAAAGAAGGAAATACTAAATAAATTGCTGTGTAATCAATAGAATAACGTGCACCAGTTGAATAACTTTTATTAACCATTTTAGTAGCATATTGAAGTGTTTGCGGTATGGCAGTAAGTGGGGAAAAACAAAAATGATACTGAATTACATATTTAACTTCATATATTTTCCAAACAAGTTTTGCCATAAATGAATTTTTAATAATAAAATTTGAGGCATGAGCTTAACTGGATGAAAAAAATATATGTTCACAGAAGACTGTATAAAAATATATGGAGACCTCTACTTGAAATTGCCATGTTTACTTTTTTTTAATTTTCATGTATTTTAGTTTTTTATAAAAGGTAGCCTCCAAACGTTATAAATGAATTATAACATATTATTCCACCTTAAAATCATAATTAGTAGTACTTAAAGAAAAATATTTTAAAGTCAGCAAATAAGGAATTTTTGCATTATTAAGTACTTTTTAATGCAAAAACTAATTATATCAGGATACATAACATTTAACAAAAATAGCTCTAAGAAATTAAATAATTAACTATAATCAAATGATATATAATAATAACAATAGTACTAACTCTCATTTGTATCCAGTATTTCTACTTGCACCTATTTTCTCTGAGCCTTGTTAAAAACTGTAAAGGGCATGAGACTTTTACCTGACACATAAGCTAAAAAGTATGCCTTTAGCGGTTCCATAGATGCTGGCAAATGATATGATACTCACGAGTCAGAGACAAAGACTTTATTACTCACATTTGCATTGTTTCCCCTTGGATTATGGAGCAGCACAAGTGCATGCTGCATGTGTAGTGGGTTTTCATCATAGGTAAAGAACCACAAGCTTAGGAAATCCAGCTTTTTATAATGGGCTATAAGAAAACCTGCTCAATATTTGCCTTGGAAAGAGATATTGTCTTTATTATACAGATCAGTACACAAACCTGCCCTCTACTCCAAAGAAGAATGCTATCTCTATCTTCCAAGACTGTGCCGTACAAACATCCTTGGAAAGATAATCCAGAAGAAAAAAATCCAGTGCCTCTGTTCCTAAGATTCAGAAATGTGAAGCCCATTAACTGTCTTTCAACAAACCTCAATTTCCTTAGCTACAAAGTTGCTTTAAAATTTTGTGATGGAGGGAAGATGGTGAACTAGGAGGATCCTAGGCTTACCTCATCCCACAGATACACCTAGAAAGCACTCATATCAACATAAATAGCCCAGAAAATGACCCAAAGACTGGCAGAACAGACTTTCCACACCTAAATGTAAAGAAGAGGCCAAACCAAAGAGGGTAGAAAGGGTGGAAGCATGATGAGGAGCCAAACTGACTCATGGGACTGTCCTCAGGAGGGAGCCTGAGGCAGGCTCAGACTGGTGAAAGGAGCAGACTGCATCTCAGGCACCCCAGGCATGGGGGGCCTGCACTGGGAAGGCAAATCCCCATAATATTTGGCTTTGAAAATCAGAGGGGCTTAAATTCATGAGTTTTTACAATCATTGGGTCTTAAAACCTGGAGCTTTAAAAAATCAGGAGGTTCAGCACTGGGAGAGCCAGAAGGCAAGAGGGAACTGAGTGTCTGCCATTAAAGAGACAGAATAACAAACAGGCCCTACTAAGTTACAGCATAGAAGTGGCAGTTGAAAAATGCCTAGGGTGTACAGGAAGATTTTTTACTAATCTTAGAGCACTTGCGGGGGAGGGGGGGCAGGGCTTTTTAGGAGACTTTTCCAGGGACAAAAGACCTGGCAGCACCATTTTCCTCCTCTGCCCCCCAGCCTAGATACAAAGACTACCTGCTGGACCAAGCATAGCCTCAACACTCTCCATCTAGCTTGCTACAGTACACTGCCTGTGCTCTTCTACCAACAGGCTCCCTCCAATCTGCCCTCAGCAGGAGTTTTCCAAAGCAACTATAGGTGCCCACCCATAGCAGAGGGGCCCAACCTTGCTAACACCACATGCCTTACCTCTGTCTCCTGTGGACCTGTGTCCTCCAACACTCCCTTGGCAGGAACCCATGAGAAACAGTGCCACAAGCATGGCAGTGTGCAAGCAGCCCCAGAGGAGCCAGCAGCATCATAAAGTGACTCCTCAGCCAGGAAGAAAGGAAGAAAACCACACCACATCAGTTCAACTGCAGTTCCAGCAGTAGGTTGGGGAAGACATATGGTTTGAAAGCAGGCTCTACCCACCAATGAAAGCTTCTGAGGAGACAACACAGGGTAAGTGTCTTGCAGTTCAATGATACTGCATCTCTGGCAAATGACTGGTCTCACTCAACTCAAGTCATAGTTGGTCCCAGATGGCTAATTAACAATATAGACCAAACCCTGACCACAATAGGCAAAGAGAGTTATCACAGATGACTGAACAAAAAGCAAACATGGCTCAGCCACATAAGTAGGGTGCAGGCAACACACATAGGAAATACCCCTGAAGTGCCAGGTTCTGGGGATCTGGGGACATTGTACTGCAGGGTACAACAGGACCACTTCTTCATAAGGCCATTTCTTTCGGGATGCCTGGGTGGCTCAGTCATTAAGCGTCTGCCTTTGGCTCAGGTCATGATCCCAGGGTCCTGGGATTGAGCCCCACATTGAGCTCCCTGCTCAGCGGGAGACCTGCTTCTCCCTCTCCCCTCCCCCTGCTTGTGTTCCTTCTCTCGTTTTGTCTCTCTCTGTCAAATAAATAAATAAAATCTTTAAAAAAAAAAAAGGCCACTTCTTTCAAAAGCAGGAGACAGCTGACTTTCCTAACACATAGAAACAGACACAAAGATTAAGATAAAATGAGAATATGGAGGAATATGTCCCAAATAAAAGAATAGGACAAAATCACAGCAAGAGACATAAATGAAACAGAGATAAGAAATATTCCTGATAGAGAATTTGAAGTAATGGTCATAAAGATACTCACTGGTCTTGATAAGAGTGGAAGACCTCAGTGAGAACCTTAACCAAGAGACAAGATATTAAAAATCACCAACCAGAGATGAAGGATCAATAACTGAAATTAAAAATATACTAGATGGAATAAATAGTGAACTAGAGGAAGCAAAAAAAAAAAAATCAGCAGTGTGGAGGACAAAGTAATGGAAAGCAATCAAACTGAACAGAAGAGGGAAAACATAATAAGAAATGAAAATAGACTTAGGGAACTCAGCAACACCATTAAGCACAATATTTGCATTCTATGGATCCCAGAAGAAGAGAGAGAGAGAGAGTGGAACAGAAAATTTATTTAAAGAGATAATAGCTGAGACCTTCCCAAGTCCGGGGAAGGAAACAGGGATCCAGATCCAGGAGTCACAGAGAGACCCCAACAAAATCAACCCAAGGAAGTCCACACCAGGATACATAATAATTAAAATGACAAAAAGTGGTGATAAAGAGAGAATTTTAGAAGTGGCAAGAGAAAAGAAAACAGTTACATACAAGGCAAACCCCATAAAGCTATCAGTGGATTTTTCAGCAGAAACAGTGCAGGGCAGAAAGGAGTGGCATAATATATTCAAAATGCTGAAAGAAAAAAAACCCCTACAACCAATAATACTCTATCCAGCAAGGAGAGATAAAGAGAACAGGAGAGATAAAGAGTTTCCCAGACAAAAAAAAAGTGAAAGTAATACATCACCACCAATCCAGCCTTACAAGAAATATTAAAGGGGACTCTTTGCATGGAAAATGAAAACCATAAATAGGAGTAAATGTACAATTCACAAAAGCAGTAAAATTAGGTATATCTATAAAAATCAGTCAAGGGTTTCACAAAATAAAAGGATGTAAAAATATGACACCATATACCTAAAATTAGGCAGAAAGAGTAAAAATGTAGCGCTTGGAGAATGGGTTCAAACTTAAGCAATCATCAACTTAATATAGACTGCATATACATAAGATGTTATATATAAAACTAAGGGTAACCACAAATCAAAAACCAGTAATAAATATGTGAAAAATAAAGAGAAAGGAATTCAAGTATATTACTTAAGTAAGCCAGAAAACTATGAGAAGACAGCAAGAGAATAAAGGAACAGAGAATTATGAAAACAACCATGAAACAAGTAACACAATGACACAAAGTACACTTTGAATATAAATGGACTAAATGCTCCAATCAAAAAAATATAGGGTGACAGAACAGATAAAAAAGCAAAACCCACCTATATGCTGCCTACAGGAGACTTTTTTCAGACCTAAAGACACATGCAGAGTGAAAGTGAAGGGTTGGAAAAGCATTTATCATGCAAATGCAAGTGAAAAGAAAGCTGCGTAGCAATACTTATATGAGACTAAATAGACTTTAAAACAAAGTCTATAACAAGAGGCAAAGAAGGACACTATATGATAACAAAGGAGAGAACCTAACAAGAAAATAAAATCGTTGTAAATATTTATGAACCCAACATGGGAGCACCAAATACATAATGCAGCTAATAACAAACATAAAGGAAGTAATTGATAGTAACAAAATAATAATAGGGGAATTAAACACCCCATTTACATCAATGGATAGATCATCCAAACAGAAAATCAACACAGAAACAATGGCTAACACATTTGTATGACAACTGGACCAAATGGTTCTAACAGATATATTCAGAATCTTTCATCCTAAAACATCAAAATACACACATGAGGCCACAAAACATGTCTCAACAATTTCAAAAAACAAAGTCATACCATGCATTTTTTTCTGATCACAATGCCAAGAAACTAGCAATCAATAAGAAAAAAGCCTGAAAAGAACACAAATACATGGAAGCTAAATAACGTGCTACTAAACAATAAATGGGTCGATCAAGAAATCAAAGAAGAAATAAAAAAAAAATGCATGGGGCAAGTGTAAATGAAAACACAACTGTCAAAAATCTCTAGGATGTAGCAAAAGCTGTTCTAAGAGGGAAGTTTATAGCATTACAGACCTGCCCCAAGAAGAAAGAAAAATCTCAAACAACCTAAACCTATACCTTAAGGAACTAGAAAAAGAACAAAACTCAAAACCTGTAGAAGGAAATATAATAAAGATTAGAGCAGGAATAAATGAAACAGAAACTAAAAAATGGAAAATACAGAACAAATCAATGAAACCTGGAGATGGTTCTTTGAAAAGATCAATAAAATTGATAAATATTTGCCAGAGTCATTAAAAAAAGAGAGGGAGTACTTAAAATCAGAAATGAAAGAGAAGTAACAACTGATATCACAGAAATGCAAAGAATTATAAGAGAATATTATGAGAAGGTGTATGCCAACCCATTAGACAACCTAGAAGAAATGGATAAATTCCCAGAAAAGTGTAACCTCCTAAAACTGAATCAGGAGAAAATACAAAATTTCAAGAAACAGAATACCAACAATGAAATTGAATCATTAATCAAACAACTCCCAAAATAAAAGTCCAGGACCAGATAGATACTTAGGTGAATTCTACAAAGCACTTAAGAATTAATGCCTATTCTTCTGAAACTATTCCAAAAAACAGAAGAGGAGAGATTGCTTCTGAATTCATTCTTTAAAGCCAGCATTACCTTGATACCAAAACCAGATAAAGACAGACAGACAGACAGACAGACAGACAGAAAGAAAGAAAGAAAGAAAGAAAGAAAGAAAGAAAGAAAGAAAGAAAGAAAGAAA
>NW_023270451.1:80915346-81166763 GCF_011800145.1 Mirounga leonina
AAAGAAAGAAAGAAAGAAAGAAAGAAAGAAAGAAAGAAAGAAAGAAAAAGAAAAGAGAAGAGAAGAGAAGAGAAAGAAGCAAAGAAACAAAGAAAGAAAAACTACAGGCCAGAATCTCTCATGGTCATCAACACAAAAATCCTTAACAAAATACTAGCAAACTGAATCTAACCATTTATTATAAAATCATTCACCATGATCAAGAGGGATTTATTCCTGGGATGCAAGGGTGATTCAATACTCACAAATTAACCAATGTGACACATCACATCAGCAAGAAAAAAGATAAAAATCATAAGGTCAATTCAAAAGATGCAGAAAGAGCATCTGATGAAGTACAACATCCATTCATGACAAAAACCCTCAACCAAGTAGGTTTAGAGGGAACACACCTCAATGTAATAAAGGCCATATATGAAAAACCCACAACTAACATCATACTCAATGGTGAAAAAGTCAGAGCTCTTCCTCTAAGGTCAGAGACAAGACAAGGATTTCCACTCTCACCACTTTTTTTTTTTTTTTTAACATAGTCCTGGAAGTCCTGGTCACAGCAATCAGATAAGAAATAAATGACATCCACATTGGTAAGGCAGACGTAAAACTTGCAACTGTATACTATATATAGAAAACCTTAATGACTCCACCAAAAAACTACTAGAACTGATAAATGAATTCGGTAAGGTCACAGGTTACAAAATCAATATACAGAAATCTGCTGTGTTTTTATACACTAATAATGAAGTAGCAGGAAGGGAAGTTAGGAAAACAATCTCATTTACAATTGCACCAAAAGGAATAAAATGCCTAGCAATAAACTTAACTAAGGAGGTGAAAGATCTGTACACTGAAAACTATAAAGCACTGATAAATGAAATTGAAGATGAGACAAATGGAAAAATATTCCCTGCCCATGGATAGGGAGAACAAATACTGTTAAAATGTGCATACTATTCAAAGTTATCTACACATTTAATGCAATCCCTATCAAAATACCAACAGCATTTTTCACAGAACTAGAAAAAACAATGCCAAAATGTCTATGGAACTACAAAAGACCCTAAAGAACCAAGGCAATCTTGAACAAGAGCTAAACTGGAGCTATCACAATCCCAGATTTCAAGTTAAATTACAAAGCTGTAGTAATCAAAACAGTATGGTACTGGCACAAAAATAGGCACATAGATCAACAGATCAGAATAGAGAGCCCAGAAATAAATCCATGATTATATGGTCAATTAATATTTGACAAAGGAAGGAAGAATGCAGGGGGAAAAAGACAATCTGTTCAATAAATGTTGTTGGGAAACCTAGACAGCTACATGCAAAAGAATGAAGCTGGACCACTTTCTTACACCATACACAAAAATAAACCCAAAATGGAATAAGGACCTAAATGTGAGACCTGAAACCATAAAAATTCTAAAAGAGAGCATAGGCAGTAATTCCTCTGACACTGGGCATAGCAACATTTTTCTAGATATGTCTCCTGAGGCAAGGCCAACAAAAGCAAACTATTGGGTTTACATTAAAATAAAAACCTTCTCCACAGCAAAAGAAATAATCAACAAAGCAAAAGACAACACAGTGAACAGAAGAAGATATTTGCAAATGGCATATCCATAAGAGGTTAATATCCAACATATATAAAGTACACAATTCAACAGACAAAAAAGAAATAATCCAATTAAAAATGGGCAAAAGACATGAACAGACATTTCTCCAAAGACAACCAAATGGCTGACACATGAAATCAGGGAAATGCAAATCAGAACCACAATGAGATATCACTTCACACCTGTCAGAATGGCTAAAATCAAAAACACAAGCACAATAAGTATTGGCTAGGATGTGGAGAAAAAGGAACCCCAGTGTACTGTTGGTAGAAATAGAAGCTGGCATAGCCACTTTGGAAAAGAGTATAGAGGTGCCTCATAAAGTTAAATATAGAATTACCATATGCTCCTGTAATTACACTACTGGGTATTTACCCAAAGAATATGAAAACACTAATTCAAATGATATATGAATTCCTACATTTATTGCAGATTATAATAGCCAAATTATGGAAAGAGCCCAAGTGTCCATCAATAGATGAATGGGTAAAGAAGAAGTGGTGTACATATACTCACACACACCCACATACACACATAATGGAATATTAGTCATAAAAGAGAATGAAACATTGCCATTTGCAACAACATGGATGCATCTAGAGGGTATAATGCTAAGTGAAATGAGTCAGAGAAAGACAAATACTATATGATTTCACTCATATGTAGAATTTAAGAAACAAAACAATCAAACAAAGAAAAAAAGAGACCAACCAAAAAACAGGCTCTTAAATATAGAGAACATACTGGAGTTTACCAGGGGGGGAAGTGAGGAGGGATGGGTAAAATAGGTGAAGGGGATTAAGAGTATACTTATGGTGATAATGAGTAATGTATAGTATTGTTGAATCATTTTATTATAAACCTGAAACTAATACAATACTGCATGCTAATTATATTGGAATTGCAATTTAAAAATAAAAGAGACAGTTCCCAAACTTAAAAAAATAAAATTTTGTGACATTATCCATTGTTTGAATCAAGTAAGACAATGAGTCTCAAAATGTCACAGTGGCATATAAAAGAAATTCAACTTTTAGACTTACGTTTGATTTTTTTAAGGATCAGTAACCTTATCTAAGTAGTAGGCTCTCCCAGCCAATAACAGTGTGAATTTTAACAATATCTAGGTGGTTTTATGATAGGTCTCAGAAGATTGGCTTCATAATATTTACCACTGTGGTAGCTAACACTTGGTGAACTGTGTTAATAGCAAGAAAACAAATCCAAGAAGATAAAAAATATTGTAAAAATTGCTTCTAAGATGATATCTATTCAAAATTACCATGTGTTGTAGATTTGTTATGAATATTTCCCACAATTTTAATTTTATACACCTTAATAGAAATGTGCTTATCATAAGGGTACCCACTTTTATACCAATGTAACCATAAGCAAAGAACACATAAAGAGTATGAGTAATTCTGTTCAAGCTTTATTGTCCCAAGACACATATTCTATATTCTATAGAAATATAATTCCAAACACAGAAGTTGTTTTATGCTCACACTATTTCTTATTAATATTCCTTCCCTAGTCTATATAGTCACCCCTCCCACCAAGAACATAAAGAAAAATAAATTTTTCCAAACAGAAATGTCATAGCTCTGGGAAAAAATCCAAAATACCATTCTATTATCAATGTTTAGAATTTGGGGGAAAATAAAGCTTTTGGTTTATGAAAACATAGGGATGATGGAATGTTTAAACAGCAGTCTTACAGAGTTCAAACAAGAGAAAAAAATGTAATAAACTGTGACACTGATGTTCACTATTTAATTTGTCAGAGAGGGAGATGGGGTCTTCAAAATGTTTTTATAGTCATCTTTTCCTCTGTAAGCAATGAATTTGTACAGGAATTTTTATTTTTTTTTTTTTTTTTTTTTTTTTGGTAGGCTCCATGCCCAGCGTGGAGCTCAACACAGGGCTTGAACTCACGATCCTGAGATTAAGACCAGAGCCAAAATCAAGAGTCGAATGCTTAACTGATTCAGCCACCCAGGTGCCCCTGTACATAAATTCTTGAACATATTGAGACCATGTGGAAGATTCCAAGACAGAAATTTCTTGTAAGAGTTTCATCAGTGAAAGAATGGATTGGTATCTAGGATATCTACTAAAAGAAAAAATATGAGAACTAAACTGGCCAGATGATTCTGTTGTTTTTTTTTTTTAAGATTTTATTTATTTGAGAGAGAGAGAGAATGAGAGAGAGAGAGAGCATGAGAAAGGGGAGGGGCAGAGGGAGAAGCTCACTTCTTGCTGAGCAGGAAGCCCAACGAGGGACTTGATCCTGGGACTCCAGGATCACGACCTGAGCCAAAGGCAGTCGCTTAACCAACTGAGCCACCCAGGCGCCCTGACGGTTCTTTCTTTTGGAGAAGGAAATTTGGGTTATAAGAGGAACTCTGACATAAAAAAAAAAAAAAAAAAAGCATTATTATGGTTCAGACAAAATATGTTGGAAAAATTGGGGATTTTTAATGTAATCAATGCGTTGCAGAAGAGAATCAATTCAATAGTAAATTTGATAAAAATGACTTGTGAAGGGGGGAGTAAGCGTGCATACAACTTGCATTTGCATTAGCAGAGACAAGTTGTTACCATTACACATTTTCTAAAAAGCCTGTTATGTCTAGATTCTTTTAAGCAAAGTCACAAGGTTAGTATACAGCTATGGAAGCTACTTCAGATGTGGATTTTTTTTGTTTTTTGATTTTTAGAGAGGAAAGGGGGCAGCCTAGTGCAGAGCCTGACATGGGGTTCAATCTCACAACCCTGAGATCATGACCTAAGCCACAAATCAAGAGTCAGATGCTTAACCAACTGAGACACCCAGGCACCCCCAGATGTGATTCTATAAGTACAATACTGCACTTTGTACACAAACTCCTGGAAAGAAAAGAGCCTAATGTACTTGCCTCCCTAGGGACATAATTAATATGGAAGTAGTTATAGTTGAGCCAGATTTAAAAAAAAAAAAAAGACAAAGAAAATAACCCCACTACCTACTTTCTTTCTTGCCCACACCTACCAAATCCTATAATTACTTAAAGAGGAAGACCAAAAGCTGTCTTCTGACTTAGTCTTTCCTGGTGACCACATGTGGAGGTGGTCTCTTCCTGACTGTTCATGTCTGTTTTCACCTCTTGCTTCCATCACTGTTTTCTGCTTTGATTTTTACTTTTGTGAATAAAGCAGGTTTCACAATAGACTGCAGACTAAAAATTCCTATAGCACAGGGCCTATGTGAAATCAGTATTTTTTACCCTTAGCAGTACGTGGCATAACACATTGATAGCAGCTTAGAACTCCACAAATGACCTTTGAGATAACATAATTTAGACAAGAAAGCAAAGAATATAAGGTAAAAAAAGATAAATAAAACCACATAGATAAAAAGTGAGAAAACTAAAGGGTAGGGAAAAGACCATTTAGAAGTAAATTTAGCATGCACATATTAGGCGCGTTGCAAAAAAAATGTCATGTCTCCTTGTTCTCTTGGAACCATGACTCTATGGTTCTAACCTGATTACCATTAACAATAGTCTACAGAACCATCTAAGGACTGGTTGTTCAATTGCCTCATACACATTTAACCTGGAACAACTCTAAGATTAAGCAAAGAAATTGGTAATATTAAGAGTGTTACAAAAGAAATTTCTACAAATAGTGAAATATATGACTACTGTCCACACATGTAGTGAGTGAGTGGGTAAATACATTGAAGTGGACAAAGTTAAAAAAGAATGGTACCAGCCTATTTAGGACTTTTCTGTGGATATGTCCTCTGAGTTTGTTCATAAATAAGACAATTTAGTATATTTGAAAGATAAACAAAATTTCTGATAGCCTGATGTACCACATGTAGGCAGAAGCAAATAAAACATGTATATATTTATATAATTATATAGTAATAACTATATATTGTAAAATATAATACATTATATATGTTTTTATCTAATATAAATATCTTCTAATGTAAGCAAGGAAAAATCTATTATCTCTTCCTCTGGATTATAATTATCCTTTCATAGGCCTGCATTTGATACTATTTACACTGCCTTGTAATTTCTTCACATTCAGTCTCCTCTGTACATATTTAAGTTTCTCTGGAATGGAAGGTGTAGGGAGGACACTGCCTTAGAAATTAGTCAGTCCTGGGATGCCTGGGTGGCTCAGTCGGTTAAAGGTCTGCCTTCAGCTCAGGTCATGATCTAGCCAGCTTCTCCCCCTGCCTCTCCCCTTGCTTGTACACGCTCTCTCTCTCTGACAAATAAATAAATAAAATCTTAAAAAAAAGAAAAGAAATTAGTGGGTTTTTTTAAAGATTTTATTTATTTATTTGACAGAGAGAGATATAGTGAGAGAGGGAACACAAGCAGGGGGAGTGGGAGGGGGAGAAGCAGGCTTCCCATGGAGCAGGGAGCCTGATGCGGGGCTTGATCCCAGGACCCCAGGATCATGACCTGAGCTGAAGGCAGACACTTAATGACTGAGCCACCCAGGCGCCCAGAAATTAGTCAGTCTTATGTTCAAAACCAGTCTCTGCCCTTCAGTTGTTTAACTTCTCTAAGAATTAACTAATTATAAAATTTAAAAATCGGACAACTATACTTGTTTTCCAGGTTTGCTGAAACATATAAAAGGTGCCTAGCCATCAGGGAAATCCAAATCAAAACCTCAATGAGCTATCCCCTCACACCAGTCAGAATGGCTAAAATTAACAAGTCAGGAAATGACAGATGTTGGTGGGGATGTGGAGAAAGGGGAACCCTCCTACACTGTTGGTGGGAATGCAAGCTGGTGCAGCCACTCTGGAAAACAGTATGGAGGTTCCTCAAGAAGTTGAAAATTGAGCTACCATACGATCCAGCAATTGCACTACTGGGTATTTACCCCAAAGATACAAATGTAGGGATCCAAAGGGGTACATACATGCACCCCGATGTTTATAGCAGCAATGTCCACAATAGCCAAACTGTGGAAAGAGCCAAGATGTCCATCAAGAGATGAATGGATAAAGAAGATGTGGTACACACACACACACACACACACACACACACACACACACACTGGAATATTATGCAGCCACCAAAAGGAATGAGATCTTGCCATTTGCAATGATGTGGATGGAACTGGAGGGTATTATGCTGAGCGAAATAAGTCAAACAGAGAAAGACATGTATCATATGACCTCACTGATATGAGGAATTCTTAATCTCAGGAAACAAACTGAGGGTTGCTGGAGTGGTGGGGGGTGGGAGGGATGGGGTGTGGCTGGGTGATAGACATTGGGGAGGGTATGTGCTATGGTGAGTGCTGTGAATTGTGCAAGACTGTTGAATCACAGATGTGTACCTCTGAAACAAATAATACAATATGTTAAAAAAAAATGAGAAAATTTTTAAAAAGCTGGAGGAAGCAGGTGCCCAGGGGAGGCTGGGTCTGTTGCACTGTCAGAAAACCCTTCTGCCAGCACACACACAAATAAAACATGCACAGCAGAAGGAATGAAAAGAACCAGCTAACTAAGGAGAATCATACAGATTGTGTTTGCACCTGACAAAACTGCAAGTGGGCAAAGCATTAAATTCTTTTTTGTATTAAAAAAAAAAAAAAAAAAAAGGTGACTAGCACATAATTTCTCACTTAGTAGGTGCTTACAAATAAAATGCCACTAAAAATAACAATACAAATGCAAAGTACTTAGGTATAAAACTGGAAGCTAGGGTAATCACTTTATGGGAAAAAATTGTAAAATGTAAAACATTAACAAGGTCCTAAATAAATGGAGAGACATAGCACGTTCGTAAACAGAAAACACAATAACATAAATGTATCAATTCTCAATTGATATTAAATTCAATCTTGTTCCACTAAATTGTTCAAAAGGGTTTTCAGTAAAATTTAATTAGAAGTTTACATAAAAGAAAATAGCAACGAAACTCTGAAGAGGAGATAAAATGTAGGAGGAGAATAAAAGTAACTGGTTTGCTATACTATATATCAAGAATTTTTACAAAGCCATGGTAATTACACAGTGGTATTGATACACAGAAAGACACTAGAACAGTATAGAGGGCACTGAAAGATACATGTGCATAATAAATTTAGTATATGGTGATACCTCAATTGGCTGTAAATATAGAAAAATAAAGATAAATAGGGCGCCTGGGTGGCTCAGATGGTTAAGTGTCTGCCTTCGGCTCAGGTCATGATCCCAGCATCCTGGGATGGAGTCCCGCATCGGGCTCCCTGCTCCTTGGGAGCCTGCTTCTCCCTCTGCCTCTCTCTCTCTCTCTGTCTCTCATGAATAAATAAATAAAATCTTAAAAAAAAGTTATTTCAAAAAAAAAAAAAGAAAGATAAATAAATCCCTACATCACACCATATATTGATCACGTTCAACCTGGCATATGTGAAAACTAGGAGCTTAAGGACTGCTTAAGTCTTACAAAAGCATGGATAGTTTGAAGAGAAAAAGATTCTCAATTTTTAACTTCAATATCTATTCTTTCATAAAACTGCTCTGCCTGAGAATACATTTGAGGTGAAGGCATCATTGATAGTCTCCCCCCCGCCTTTTTTTTTTAGCATCCTTTACATTTTTACCTTTCTCCATGTTTGCAAAAGAGGGCCGTACCTCTCACTCATCCACAATTATTCTGTGGTATAAAACTGTCAAAGTACCAGATAAAGGAAGAAATTAAAATGATGCCATCATTGGACCAATACGCCATTATCCTGACCTGAGGCTTTCTCATTTCCTCTCTCTTATGCATATTTTTTTCTAAGAAAAAAGCTTAACATGAGAAATGTAATATTTTGTTCTCCCCCTGCTTCTCCCCTTGCTTGTGCGCTCTCTCTCTCTCTGACAAATAAATAAAATCTTTTAAAAAAGAAAAGAAATTAGTGGTTTTTTTTAAAGATTTTATTTATTTATTTGACAGAGAGAGATATAGCGAGAGAGGGAACACAAGCAGGGGGAGTGGGAGAGGGAGAAGCAGGCTTCCCACGGAGCAGGGACTGAAAAAGCCCCAAATTATTCCCAAATATTTCAAAATTATTGTCAAATATTTAATGCATCCCTCCTGGGGGAAAGTCTAGCAATACAGAGGAGAGGGAGAGAGGGAGGAAGGGAGGGAGGGAGAGGAGAAATGGATGAGACTGAATGAAAACTTAAGAAATGCTGATGATGTAGCCCTTTATTTTATCCAGACCACAAAATGATCCATCCATTTTAGAGTTGGAATTTAGAAGTTCAACGATTGCCAAGGGGAAGCTTATTAACACATTCACATTACTTTCTAAAGAAAGTAAATCTCACTTGGCTGATTTGTTTGACAAGGATTGACTTTGCCAATTAGGTTATATTGGAAATGATGATTTCCAATAAACAGGTTAACTATTGCTCCATTATTTTTGCTCAAATATATTTAAAACATGAGGTAAGATAAAAACATTAATTAAAATTATATATTGCACTAAGGGTATATTGAAATCATTTCTATTTTTATTTTCTTCTAATAAACTTTTAGTATATCAGGTTAAACATGTTGCCTCTAAATTGAGAAAGAATTAAAAGAAATAACTAATGGTCTTTTAAGAAGTCTTAGTAAAGTCTTTTAGGTATAATTCCTAGAAACAGTATGTGATTGATCTTCATGACTAGGTAACATACCTTTTTGAAAGTTAGGTCATTTCCAATTTCTTGCTATCAATAAAACTGAAGGAGGAGGTAATCAAGTTGTCAGCTGATATAACATTAAAAATAGGTTTTATGACTTTCTACTATACCTCATATCAGTGAGATCAAATGATACATGTCTTTCTCTGAAAAAAAAAAAAAGGTTTTATGAGAAACCACTATGTTATTTGAATATAATTTGAAAAATTTAAAGCACTGAGAAACAATGCTCTTACAGAGCTTGTTTCATTTGTATCTCCCCTTTTAGATACACAGATTTCCCCATCATTTGCATCTATACTAAAGAAAACTAGGGGGCGCCTGGGTGGCTCAGTTGGTTAGGCGACTGCCTTCAGCTCAGGTCATGATCCTGGAGTCCCGGGATCGAGTCCCGCATCCGGCTCCCTGCTCAGCAGGGAGTCTGCTTCTCCCTCTGACCCTCCTCCCTCTCATGCTCTCTGTCTCTCATTCCCTCTCTCTCAAATAAATATATAAAATCTTAAAAAAAAAAAAAAAGAAAACTAGGAAAAGTTCTCATTCTAGCAATTAATAATAATCATCCAGGCATATATGAACTAATTGGAAAAAAACAAAAAAGCTTCCTCTATCTCACAAAAGGTAATTTAGAGTTTATATTTTACTCCTTATCTTTAATAATTATTCAGATAACATCAAAATGTTTTTTGCTCATTTTTACACTCACACCTCATACTAATTCAAATGTAATGAAAAAATCCTGAAAAAAATTTAAATTGTAAAGAGCTTTCGACACACAAAAATTCTCAAAATATTATTTTGAATCATGTTGACATTTTCATTATAGTTATATATCATAGGTAATTAAAATAATTCGAATCAAAAAACATATTAAATATTGAATACCAGGAAAAATCTCAATGTTAAGTATGCTCTAATTGCTGAATTTTTTTAACTGGAGGACTGTGGGTATCAAACTGTCATAGTATTTTGATTCACTGGACACTTTTTTATTTTTAAGAGAAAAAGAGCACACATGAACATGGGAGGGGCAGAGGAAGAGAGAGAGAGAATCTTAAGCAGGCTCCACGCCTGAGTAGAGCCCAACACAGCATTCTATCTCATGACCCTGAGATCATGACGTGAAGCTTAACCAACTGAGCCACACAGTTGCCCCTGGATACTGTTTTAAAAGTGACATAAGTTCTCTACTGAATGCCAAAACTGACAAAATACCCCAAATTTTATTTTTGCAACTATTTACATTTATTGAAATATCACACATGTCAAATTAAAACTTTCAAAGCAATACATAAGTTTCTTTAGGGAATCTTTAAGAAAAATTTTAAGGCTGTGACCATTTCCAAAAGGTAATTTTATATAAATCAAGGAAATAAATGTAAAAAGCAAATGTGTAATCTTCTAGAAACAAAAACAAGAGAACATCTTTATAACTTAAAAAAAGGAATAAAATGTTTTATACGAGCACAAAAAGCAATTGTGAAAAAGACTGGCCACTTGAAAACAAAAAAATGTATGAATTTCTATTAAAATGAAAATGACAAACTAAAAATTAATAGAAAATAAACACAACATATATAACTAACACAGCTAAAATAGAATAAACAAGGGACTTCTGTAAATAATTCTAAAATTTCAACAAACTGGGAGTAACACAGATGAGGATGCACAAGTTGCCAAGAAATATTTGATAATTAACCTAACTTTAATCAGAAAATGAAAATTAAAGGCATTAAAAAAACTTTTGCAATCATCAGATTGACAAAAATTAAGAAAACTAAATGATAACAATGGGAATTCATGTTTACATTTATTCAATTACTTTGGAAAACAATTTGGCTTTTCTTGCATCTTACAACCTAGCAATTCCACTCTAAAGATACACTGGTGTATAACCAACAAGAAACACGTATAAGAATAATCATAATATGATCTCACTGATATGAGGAATTCTTAATCTCAGGAAATAAACTGAGGGTTGCTGGAGTGGTGGGGGGTGGGACGGATGGGGTGGCTAGGTGATAGACTTTGGGGAGGGTGAGCGCTGTGAATTGTGTAAGACTGTTGAATCACAGACCTGTACCTCTGAAACAAATAATACATTATATGTTAAAAAAAAAAAAAAAGAAGATAGTAGGAAGGGAAAAATGAAGGGAGGAAATTAGAGGGGGAGATGAACCATGAGAGACTATGGACTCTGAGAAACAAATTGAGGATTCTAGAGGGGAGGGGGCTGGGGGGCTGGGTTAGCCTGGGGATGGGTATTAAAGAGTGCACGTATTGAATGGAGTACCGGCTGTTATACGTAAACAATGAATCATGGAACACTACATCAAAAGCTAGTGATGTAATGTATGGTGATTAAGATAACATAATAAACAAAAGAATATTCATAATGAAAAAATATATCGAAAACAAAATAAGGTCCATCAACAGAAAAATAAATTGTCGTATATTCAAGTAATGGAATTATAAATAGCAGTTTGTTACAAGGGTAAATCCCAAGTGTTGTCACCATAAACGACAGAAAGGAAAGAAAGAAAGAAGGAAGGGGTAACTATGAGAAGTGATGGACATATTAATTAGCTTGACTGTGTTGAGCATTGCACATATATATGCATGTTGTGCAATTCATGTTTATGAATGTCAAACCATGAAGTTGTACATCTTAAAATATATACAATTTTTATTAATTATACCTCAGTAAAAAAAAAAAAAAACAGCAGTAATAAAGTGAATCAACTACATAATTACATGTCAACATAATGATCTCAATATTTTTTAATTTTGAAGGAAAAGAGCAAATAAAGCTATTTAAATATTGCATTTATATAAAGTTCAAAATTAAGGAAAATATGAACATTGTAGTCTTTAGTCTTTCATATGTGTTTGTACCACAAAGAAAAGCAAGGAAAATGTCACAGGGAAAGAGCATGTGCTATGCTCTATTTTTAAAACTGTGTTGAGTGATGTTATCAAGATGGTGATGCACGTTCCTCCAGACTTCAGTCCTCCACTCAAGAAGACCAACTAGCAACTATCCATGGACAAAACACCAGAATGAAAATCTGAGAACACAGGTGTGGGACTGAACACCCCCTGCCCAACAAGACTGAGAAGCACCACAATGGATGGAGGAAATTGGGACACAGAGATACACTCAGAAGACAATGTGAAGACACATGGGGAGAAGATGGCCCCTACAAGGCAAGAAGAGAAGTCTGGAAGAGATTCTCCCTCACAGCCCTCAGAATTCAACAGCCTTGATCTCAGACTTCTATTCTCCAGAACTGTGAAAAACCCTGCATGTAGTATCCATGAGGGTATATTGTTAATCTTTCTAACATGTTAGACATACCATTTTAAAACATTCAATATTTCATGGAACATTTTAGATCAATTGTATATAGGAGGAAAAAAAATAAAGAGAAAATATTCCTCCAGCCTGGGTTCAAGGAAGTCCTATATCAGCATTCTGTGTTAACCCCCAAAAGCAGAATAGTTTTGAACCTACAATTCTAGAGTAGGACACGCAACAATATGTCATTGCTAGACAAAAGGAGACATGTGAGCAAATAAAATTAGCCTCCAAAGGCTGAGGGAAATTTTTTAGCTCATTACTCAATCATTTTTGTGGAATTATTTGTCAATGGGTAACCTCCTTACTTAGCATTCAAGAAGTAATTCAAAACAAGAAATAACTCTAAACGTCTCTACTGATGTCTCTTCATCTCTGAAGAACAGGCATCATGTATGATCTCTGTGTTTACATTAAATCAAAACCAGCATATATAAGTGGAGTTAAATAAATGTTTTGATTCTTCACATTATCTTTTTTCAAACTATGTATAGCCACCTACTATAAATATCTGTAAAAACTTTGTAAATTCTAAATTCAATTTTGCTCCCTCTTTTTCTAAGCCTACATCAATACTGCTCTTGGGCATCTACTTGAAAAACTACAAATTTAAATCCCTATTTTGAACAAATAAAAATGCTCCCCATAAAGTCCATAAAAATTCTCCATCATAATATGTATTAATTATATCTAAGTGATAGCATTTTTGTAGATGTAAAAGGTGGCTCTTATGTCCATTCTTCAAATTTTGAAAGCTTCTTAAAAGTTTATCTCAAATACCTGTAATCTTTCTAACTGTTTGAGCATTGGTTCAGAGATAGTTCTCTTCTCTTCAAACAACTCCAACATTGATTTTGAAATAAAAGGTTCCCAATGGGACTCAGAAGGTTTTACAGTGACTCAGTGTGAAGCAATAAACCTAACATTTTAGGAATTTATTTTATAACCTTGAGGTGTCTTAGACATACATGCTTGTAACCCTGGTTGATAGATCCTGTTGACATTGAAGCATTCAATTTGTTTTATCTTTTTTCTTTAGGGGACCAACCTGATTCACCCTGAGAAACAAGTTTATTTGATTTAGATGGATCCTACTGCACCTTATATTTACAGGTCCAAACACACACAAGAAAGTGCCTTTTATTTTTTTATTTTTATGTTTTGCTTTTATTTTTTTAATTTTTTATTGTTATGTTAAGCATCATACATTACATCATTCGTTTTTGACGTAGTGTTCCATGATTCATTGTTTGTGCATAACACCCAGTGCTCCATGCAGAGCGTGCCCTCTTAATACCCATCACCAGGCTAACCCCTCCTCCCACCCCCCTCCCCTCTAGAACCCTCAGTTTGTTTTTCAGAGTCCATCGTCTCTCATGGTTCGTCTCCCCCTCCGATTCCCCCCTTCATTCTTCCCCTCCTGCTATCTTCTTTTTTTTTTTCTTAACATATATTGCATTATTTGTTTCAGAGGTACAGGTCTATGATTCAACAGTCTTGCACAATTCACAGTGCTCACAATAGCACATACCCTCCCCAATGTCTATCACCCAGCCACCCCAACCCTCCCACCCCCGCCCCACTCCAGCAGCCCTCAGAACTGGAGGGTGTTATGCTGAGCAAAATAAGTCAATCAGAGAAAGACATGTATCATATGACCTCACTGATATGAGGAATTCTTAATCTCAGGAAGCAAATGCCTTTTAAATAATTGTGACCTTTCAGACAATTCGTCTTGGTCTCAATTGCTTTAACAATTTAAGCCTATGAGAAAATAACTGTCTCAACAATCATCAAGAATATTATTAGCATTAAATTCATTTGAGGAATGTGCAGCTATAAAATGTCTTTAAATGTTTATTTAAATTGATACATTTTATATTTAAATTATTTGCTTGTTATTTATGTCATGCTAAAAACAAAATTTTTAAAGTGTTGAAAATTTTTTAAAAACACAGTAGAAAGAAAAAAAGCAAGACTTCCCTCATGTTCTTCAATTAATGCAAAATTTATAAAAGAAAAAAATGATCATTCACAAAAAATATCATCTAATAGTATTATGTTAAACCAAAATACAGTAAAATTGATAAAATAGGCATATATGTCAACATATAAATATACATAATATATATTTTCTCTGCACCAACTATTAGCTAGAAAATAAAAGATCCTATGTTTTATTATGAGACCTCTATCACATTACTGTAAAAAGCAATAACTAAGAAAAATTAAAAAGCAATGGGCAAGAAAGATATAAATAAAGGCTTTTTTTTTTTTTTCGATGGACAATGTGGATGGAACTAGCGGGTATTATGCTAAATGAAATAAGTCAATCAGAGAAAGACAATTATATGATCTCACTGACCTATGGAATTTAAGAAACAAGGCAGAGGATCAAAGGGGAAGAGAGGAAAAAAATGAAACAAGATGAAATCAGAGAGAGAGACAAACCATAAGAGACTCTTAATCATAGGAAACAAACTGAGGGGTGCTGGAGGGGAAGGGGCTGGAGGGAGGACATTGGGGAAGGTATGTGTTGTAATGAGCACTGGGTATTATATACGACTGATGAATCACAGACCTGTACCCCTGAAACAAATAATACATTATATGTTAATTAATTGAATTAAATTTTAAAAGAACAGAAATAAATAAATAACTTGAATAACTGGACAGATATGATGGCAAAATACTAGATGTCTATTATTTAAGTACAACTCCAACAAAATTTTGATCTATAAGAATAACAAATGAGTAACACCAAAAAAATTCTGTAAAGAGATACAAAACATAGACAAATTTTAGAAAAAAATTACACTTAAAGATACAATATTATTCCAGATAAAGAAGATTAACAAATGATGATAAAAGATCTTATGATACCATGATAAGAAATCTTATGAGAAATGGGCAGAAGACATGAACAGACACTTCTCCAAAGTCATACAAATGGCTAACAGACACGAAAAAATGTTCAACATCACTTGCCATCAGGGAAATACAAATCAAAACCACAATGAGATACCACCTTACACCAGTTAGAATGGCCAAAATTAACAAGACAGAGAACAGCAAATGTTGGCAAGGATGTGGACAAAGAGGAAACCTCTTACACTGTTGGTGGGAATGGAAGCTAGTAGAGCCACTCTGGAAAAGAGCATGGAGGTTCCTCAAGATGTTAAATATAGAGCTACCTTATGACCCAGCAATTACACTATTGGGTATTTACCTCAAAGATACAGATGTAGTGAAAAGATGGGGCTCCTGCACCCCAATGTTCATAGCAGCAATGTCCACAATAGCCAAACGTGGAAGGAGCCAAGATGTCTTTCAACATATGAATGGGTAAAGAAGACGTGGAATATTACTCAGCCATCAGAAAGGATGAATACCTACCATGTGAACTGAGGTGGATGGAACTGGAGGGTATTATGCTAAGTGAAATAAGTCAAACAGAGAAAGACAATTATCATATGGTCTCACATATATCATATGTGGAATATAAGGAATAGCTCAGAGGACCATAGGGGAAGGGAGAGAAAACTGAATGGGAAGAAATCAGAGAGGGAGACAAACCATGAGAGACTCTGGACTCTGAGGAACAAATTGAGGGTTGCAGAAGGGAGGGGATGGGGTAACTGGGTGATGGGCATTAAGGAGGGCAGGTGATCTGATGAGCACTGGGTGTTATACACAACTAATGAATCACTGAACACTACATCAAAAACTAATGATGTACTATATGTTGGCTAATTGAACTTAATAAAAGATCTTATGAGGACAATATAATTACATCAAATTTACACAAAATTTAAAAAAGAAAGCTTTATAATTTGTAAAACAAAAATGGATACAGTACTTTGAGGAATTGTCAAATCCAGCATCACGAGGAGAGATTTCAACACTATTCCCTCAATTATAGTTACATGCTAAATATACCAGATATTGAAGATATGTAAGACTTGAACAACACAATAAACAAGCCTTATCCATTGGTCATAAACAGAGC
Source organism: Mirounga leonina (assembly GCF_011800145.1). Taxonomy (NCBI): domain Eukaryota; kingdom Metazoa; phylum Chordata; class Mammalia; order Carnivora; family Phocidae; genus Mirounga; species Mirounga leonina. The sequence goes on from NW_023270451.1 coordinate 80,932,014, forward strand.
TAATTTCAGCTGTCATCTCTGGGCAGGGTATACATTCCCCAGCTGTTCTGACTGACTAAACCTACATTCTGGTTGGTTGGCTCAACACAGCATTGGTTTTCACATATTTTGTATATTGCTTCTGAACAATAGATAAAACCCAATATGAAAAGATTGTATTTTTTAATGAATATATAGAATGTCTAAAAATATTACCACATATATTAGCCCATCAAGCAAATATCAATACATTTTATAATATCAACTCATCAGTACTGTCAGACCATGTTTTCTTAATAAAATGCAATCAAATGAGAAATGAATTTGAAAAATAATACTGAATAATTATCAAATAAAAACACTTCTAAATGTCTCATAAATTCAAAAATAAATCATAACTAATTTTAATTAAAGAAAGTTTTCAATAAATGTGATAATTACTGACAATGGAAAAAAATATTTGCAAAGGGAAAACAGAGGCACAGGAGCCAACGCAGTCTTTAGGGATCAGAATATTTTTATAAATATTACTTCAAGAAACTCTCAAAGGAAGAGTAGAAGTTGCTCAGGAAAGGAGTGCAGCATATATAGCACGATAATTATTTACTTGTTTTTTATTTCTTTGTTTCCTACTTTTTCTCATCCAGAAGCAGTTATTTTATTGGGAACACTTAGATTTTTTTTAGGATTGTAATAAAAACGAGTCTTTTTTTCTTTTCTTAGAAATTCAAAAGAAACTTTTAAAAACTAGATTTTTAGATTACAAGACCCAGGCATTCAAAAGTTAAAATGGGTTCTTTATTCTAAAGCTTAACTCAAATGGTAAAATTCAATGTGCAGAAGATTGAACTTATTCTTTCTTCTGTAAGTCATGACTCAGTGGTTTTGTTCACTGATTATGTTGTTCAATTACCCAGAAGATGCCTGCAGTCTGGACAAAGAGGAGAGACGGTTTGTGGACCTTACAACTGGATGTCATAGCAAATACCATGGACAAGATAATGGTAATATATGCCTAATCTCAACAGACATAGAAAGCCACAGCAACAACAGATGCTGGGGCAGAAGATGAACCAGACTAAATAAATCCATCGAGATACATTGGAGAGGCCACCATTGGCCTCGGTAACAATTCAGGACTTTATATGCCCTTCTAATGCCACAAGGTTATAAACATTTTCCCTGTAGCTCAGAGAGAGGAATAAAAGGAACGATTATTAAGAGGGGACAGGATCTCTTAGAGTAAGTTTAAATTTTAAATTGACTAAGTTTAAATGCAATACTGATTGAGAAATTAACCTTAAGAGACTGTTTTAACTTGAATGGCATAGGGTTTCCTTAAAGAGGCCAGATTCTATTTTCCTGCGTTGAGTGGAAATGAGAGTTTAGGAACGAGTTGATTGCAATTATAGGAAAAAAAGTAAGAAAACTGCAGTTCTGCACATCAGAATAGTAGTGTATAAATTTAAAACACATGGTTCATGTAAAAAGTGGAAAGTGAGCACTTGGTATGGAAACTTGCTTTTTGAGTTTAACTGAATGTGAGATTTGGTTAACAAATCAAGAAGGGGAGCTTAGATAAGCTAATCAGAATAAATTATAAAAGACATATGTTATATGGTAGAATGTGGATTTCATTCTTTGGGCAATGGAGAATCGTTTAGGATTTTAAAGAGTGGAATAACCACATTATTTAAGAGTCAAGTTTATTGAGATATAATTTCCATAACACCACATTTTACTTTTACTGTACAGTTGTATGAGTTTGTACAAATGGATAGAGTCAGACATACCACCAGTCAAAATACAGAAGAATCCCATCCCCCAAGAAGTCCCTTGTCCTCTCCTCCATCCCCAGGTCTTAGTACCCAATGACCCATTTTCTATAGCTATAATTTTGCCTTTTCCAAAATATTTTATTAATGGACTCACACACTATGTAGCCTATTTAATCAGGCTGCTTTCACTCAGCCTGACACATTTGAAATTCATCCGTGTTGCTGTGTATCCTTAGTCTGTTTCTTTTTCTGCCGAGTAACACTCGATTGCATTAATACACCACCAGTGAAAGGCACTAGCTTGTTTCTAGTTTTTGATACAATGGATATAACTATAAACATGTGTGTGAACCTAAGTTTTCATGTCTCTTGATTAAATATATAAGATTGGGACTGCTGGATATGTCAATTATATGTTTAGTAGCAACTGCCAAAATATTTTCCAAAGTGGCTATGTCATTTTGCATCTGCACCAGCAATATATGAGAGTTTCAGTAGTCCTGGATCCATGCTGTTTGAATGTGTTTTTGATTTTAGGTATTCTAATAAGTTTGTAGAGGTGTTTTATTGTGGTTTTAATCTGTATTTTCCTAATGACTAGTGATATCAAGCATCTATATTTTGTTATTATATTCCTTTCCTGTATAGTGTCAATATTATTAATATTATTAATGTAGATGCTATTATATGCCATCCATATATGGTTTTGCTGAAGTGTCTTCACACCTTTTGCATACTGTATTGGGCTATTTGCTTGTCCTGTTATTGAGTTTTTAGAGAATCTTATATATTCCAGATGCAAATCCTTTTTCCTCTTTTTTTTTTTTTAAAAGATTTTATTTATTTATTTGACAGAGAGAAACACAGTGAGAGAGGAGCACAGGCAGGGGGAGTGGAGGGGGGAGAGGCAGGCTTCCCGCCGAGCGGGGAGCCCAATGCGGGGCTCGATCCCAGGATCCTGGGACCATGACCTGAGCCGAAGGCAGACGCTTAACGACTGAGCCACCCAGGCACCCCTCCTCTTTGTCTTTAACCAAAATTTTCTCCAAGTTTGTGACTTGTCTTTTCAGATCAGATATGTGTTTGAAAGAGCCTGGCTTCAAGTTTTACAATCAACTAAAATGGACAACACTGGAGGCAGGAAGACTACATGGTTGCATTTAATTGGAAAAACTGAACAGAATAAAATGATATTAAAGAGAGAGAATAGAAGCTGTTAATTTGGACTTCCCGGGAGATAAAGGAGGAATAAAAATATAAACTAAGCCTTTTTCCCCAAGCAAATGGAAAGAAAATTTATGAACTTAATAAACATATCCCCAAAAAAGACATTTTTTTATTTCTTTATTCTATTTTCATTTTTTAAAATGCAAGCTATTATATGAGCATTCATTTACTAGTGTCTAACTTTATTTTTACCATGATGCTTGATATGGTCAAATTTTTACCTGCACCATGGTTATTATCCTATTCTAGAATGTGAAAACTCCCCAGTCAATAAAATGTAATTTTCTTGATAGTCAGTCTTATTTGTGCATTTCACCTCAATGTGCCAGTTCCTAGAAGAATACTTAGCATATTGGAGGTACTATGTGATTAATGAAAAAAATGTGAATCTATGATTAATGTCATGTATTGATAGGTTTTCCACTCTTGACCATGTCCTGACCAATATTCTGATATCTTCATCAATCCCAGCTAATTCCATGTACATCCCCTATCCTATTTCTTCAACTTGGCTTAAATTTACATAATCCTTGTTCTTCTTTCCAATGCCACTAGATCTATATAGTGTCCTAAACTAATACTCATTGTTTCTCCTAAAATTTGCTTTTATGGATGTTAAATACAATTATAAATCTATCTGAGATGAATTTTTATCAGTTTCTGAATATGTTAGTCATTTCACCTATAGCAAACTTCATCTAGTATCCAAAAATCAACTCACTTTGGACAGAATACAAAAATTAAAAAAAGAAAAACAAAGAGAAAATCTCTAAAACTGTTTAATGTATTACCATGTGTTTCTGTCTTATCAGAAAAAAACAGTCATTATATTTCATTCATGTCAAAGGAGCTTATGTTACAAGGTAAGAATTATGGCCTACTCTACATTTTAAAGAGTTGATTGAAATATATTTGCAATATTTTTTTTCACCAAATTATCAGTGCATACTCTATTTGAATGGCACATGTTTTGAGAATTGTATATAAAGAAGTTTTAAAACAAATCTGAAGTCACAAAAACATCCCCTGAAAACACTAAAATTTTAACTCAAGAACAATCAAGTGCTTACAGAACTTTCCTTAAATTCCAATCTCTTAAGTTAGTTCTTTGGTCTATTTGATCAAACTATAAACTATAATATTCAGGAACACATGGCAAAATCAAATTAGCCAAGTAAATTCAATGGAGATTAGGGACATAAACATACTTAATAAGTAGCACAGATTAAAACAAATGTGAGTATCTTAGAATCAAGGCATAATTACAATTTATTCTGTTTAGTCTTGTGTCTGTAGCCTAATCCATACTGTGAAATATTATTGACACATTTAACATTAAAAGAAAAAGGAAAACACATAAATATTCTGTTGAATTATCCCACTATTTTAACTTGATGGATTTGATAAATGTTTCCTGTTAAAACTGTAAAATTGTGTTTATTCAGCTTTCCAGTCAAAATAAATGTTGTTCTCAAACTTACGGGTTCAGTGAAGCTTAGGGAAATCAAACAAAATCCTGCCTGCTTCATAAATTATAACTAAAACCTGTGAGGTAATGGAAACCGTATTTATTCTGGAATGATTCTTGGTGGCAATGTGAAATGCCCATGCAAACAGAAGTTGAAAAAGAGCACAGTCTTATTTTCATAAACTAGGTGGGCCCTCTCAGGGTAAGGATAACCCCACCCTGTATTAAGAGAGTATCAAAGTCAGGAGTGGAGCTATCTTTAATCATTTGTTCAAACCTTTTTCACATAATCTGCTCTGATACTTTGGAAGTGCATCTGCATTACATTCATAAATTTTTTAGTTCATAAAGATACTGACTTTTATCCTCAATATTCTAGAATACACCATAAAGAACATGAATGCCAGAGTTATTTATTTTTTAATACATTACCAGCCTCTGGAACTGTGTCTGGTGGACAGGTGTTAAATAATCATGTGATAATGAATGAATGAGTTTTATCTCTGATTGAGGAATCTTAAAATCTCCCTATTTTTTTAATTACACATCATGCAATTATCATTAATTAATTTACTATGTTAGGGTAAATTTTTTAACCTTTGATTACTTTTTTATCAAAAAGGCAAAACTCAGGTGCCTGGGTAGCTCAGTTGGTTAAGTGTCTGCCTTTGGCTCAGGTCATGATCCCATGGTCCTGGGATCGGTTCCCGCATCAGACTCCCTTCTCCACAAGGAGTCTGCTTCTCTCTCTGCCCCTCTCCCCACTCGTTTTCTCAATCTCTCTCTCAAATAAATAAATAAAATCTTAAAAAGAAAAAAGCAAAGCTCAGTTATCAATGAAAATGCCCACTACTACCTGGCACAGCAAAAATACAAACTCCTAAGTATATTCATTTAGGGGCTTATTTATATCCATGTCCATAACACATATGCAGCTATGCAAGTACAATTTCTTTTTTATTTATTTATTTTTGTTTGTTTCAAAGTTTCACAAGATCATAATTGTCTCTGATAAATTAGCAAGTGAAAATAAGAATTGAAGCTGAATATTGAGCAAAATTCACTCCTGGTACTGATTCCTACTAAAATGTCTAGCACGAATTAGAGGAAAAAAAGAAAGATAACTATATGAATAATTAATGTACTTTTTAATATAAGCAATAGATACTTGAACAACTAACTAGAAAACAGCATTTCATGGGCAAGAATGGATGAACAACCAAACTTCAGAATTTATGCAGCTTAATTAATTTGCGCCAATTGATTAATTTGTGCTGAGTAACGTATCTGGGAGAAGAAATATAAGAGAGGGTTCCATGCAAAAGTTTAGGCCTTAGCAAAATTGTAAAGATAAATAAGATAGAAACACAATGTGGTATTAAGTTTGGAAAATTAGATACTATGCAATATTGCTAGGAAATAAGAGTATAAATGGAAGTAGTATGAAATTGCCCTGGAGTCTAGGTAGTGGTAAGATGATGGAGAAAGTTACGTATCTCGTTACAAAATACGGATTTTCAATATGGATATTTCATTTTCAAAAACTAAACATAAAAACAACTATATAGTATGCTAGAATGAGATGAATGCCATTGAACATGTTTTTATGAAAGGAGAGCAAGGGAAGGTAGATGGATAACACTAATGGTTACAATGTCCCTGCACAGATTAAAATTTTAAGAAGGTTGATTAGAGCAGGGGTTTTTGACAAGGTGACATTTGACCACTGATAGGAAGTGAAGTGGTTAGCTATGAAAATGTCTGCTGAAACAGTATTCTAGAAAGAAAGAACAAGTGCATAGTGCAAAAAACTCAAGTTCAAACTCCCTAATGTCAGCATGTGCCTGGTATTTTTAGGGATAGCAAGGAGGCTTGGGTAACTGGAGGAAATTGAGTAGGGAGTATTAAATAATCTGGTTTTACTAGGAACAATGAAGCCAGATCATATGGGATCTTGTAAACCATAGTAGATATTTAGGAATTTATTCTAAATTAAATAGGGAACTATTACAGGTTTTTAGTAGAGAATGTTTAGCTTTTGATTTAAAAGAACTGTTCTGATATGTTAAGAACCAACTGTACAGAAGCAATTCTAAAAGCAGAGAGGCCAGTTAGGAGGTCTTTGCAGAAAATCAGGGGAGATGATGGTCTCTTTGAACTAAGGTGTCAGCAGTGGAGATGGGAAGAAATGTGCAGATTCTGTTATATTCTGAAGGTAGAACCAGAAATATTTTCTTACAGATTGGATGTGGTGTGTTAGGCACTAAAAAGAGTCCAATTTGAGTACAAGGTTTTTAAGCCCCTCCAGATGAATGGATGGAATTGCCTCAATTGAGTATAAAATGTCTGCAAGTAGAATGCACTTTGAGTTAGAATATCAATGTGGGGCATGTTATGTTGCAAAGACCTCTTAGACATGTAATTAGAAATGCTGAATAGGCACTTGAATATATATGCTGGAGGTCCATAGAAATATGGCCTGGAGATAGAAATTTCTGGGTTATTTGTATATGGATGATAAGGCTGATGATATTACCAAAGAAGTACATAAATATGTGAATACTATCAAGGTCTGAATACAGAGCACTTCAACATGAAGAGGTCGTGGAACAGAGGAAAATCCAGTAAAGAGGTCTGAAATGGAGTAAGAGGAAGAGAAATACAAGAGTGTGGTATTCTGGAAGTCAACTATAGAATGTGTATGAAGGGGAACAAAATGTTTAACTGGGTCAAATGCTGCTGATAGGTCAAACTAGAAAAGGACTGGACCCTGAGAGTTGGACTTAGCAGATGAAAGTCATTTGTCCCTCTGGCAATGCATGTTTGGTGGAATCCTATGAGTAAAATATTACTGATTTGGATTTAAGAAAAAAAGAGATATTTCCCCTTCCCTTCCTGAAATCATTAGGAGGGGCTTGACAAGGTAAGTATCTTCATTGGTAGGAAGATAGTTACAATGGCTGAGATCAGGGTGGCAGATCCTGATCAAGGTGGAAGAGGTGTTTTGTGGGAAAAGGGTCTAGGGTACTGGAGCATGTGTAGCGTTTTGAGGGCATCCTTGGGAAAAGGCATCCAGCACTAAGTGTCAGCCTAAGGGTGGAATGAGGAAAACAGTTATATATTTGACAGTAGAAATAGCCTAGGGAGGGTGTTAAAGCCAAGTGGCATGAGGAGGGCATATATGCAGGGGAAGAAACAATGATGGTTAGGAGAGATAGGACACATACAAGGGGACTGCTAAAAAAATACTTTAACATTCATGGGAACCAGGTTCCTCACCATCAGAAAATGAGTAACGAATAACCCTAGAATAAACCCTGGTATTAGATTGACATTGTAGGTATTAGTGTGAACTCAGTTTTCAATATACAGCAACGGATATATAGAGAAATAAAAAAGCATAAAAAGGTGTACACACATGCACACACACACACATTCCAGTTCTATCTGCTGAAGGGGCTTGGACAGAAACACCTGTATAAAAATGAGGAGACCTAGCACCTGGATCTTGGTCTCCTAACATTTTCTACTAAAAAACAAAGAGACAGCTTGAGGAAATAGGTAATTTAAGGGCTGAAGCAGTTAAATGATAAGATGAGCCTGGAACATCTTGTTCTGGAAAAGAAGCCCTCAAAGAAGGAAGGGAACATGTGAAAAGGACACAGAAGCCAAATCGAATGCACACTCATTGGCTGATTTTGGACAATTTGAGATTAAAGATAAATAATGAGAGTAACAAATTGTAATCATTTTTTTAAAAAATAGGAACCCATAGGCCAGTTTGAATATATTGAATTGAATATATTGAACATTTGTAAGGGACAAGATATTTATACAGTCTCAAGGTAGTTACCCACAAAATACTTACTGACTGACAAGTAAGAAGTCTAACAACTGAGAACTCTAACAAGGGATTAGTTAGTGTAACCAATAAGGGAACCAGGAAATTAAAGAAGAAATAAAAAACACATGGAAGCAAATGAAAATGAAAACATGACAGACCAAAACCTTTGGAATGCAGCAAAGGCAGTCCTAAGAGAGAAATATATTGTAATACAGGCCTACCTCCAGAAGCAGGAAAAGTCTCAAATACACAGCCTAATCTTACACCTAAAAGAGCTAGAAAAGGAACAGGAAATAGAACCTAAAACCAGCAGAAGGGAAATAATAAAGATTAGAGCAGAAATAAAAGATATAGAAATAAAACAAACAGTAGAACAGATCAATGAAACTAAAAGCTGGTTCTCTGAAAGAATTAATAAAATTGATAAATGTCTAGCCAGACTTATCAAAAAGAAATGGGAAAGGACCCAAATAAATAAAATCATGAATGCAAGAGGAGCGATCACAACCACCACAGAAATACAAACAATTGTAAGAAAATATTATGAAAAATTATATGCCAACAAGCTGAGCATTCTGGAAGAAATGGACAAATTCCTAGAAACATACAAACTGCTAAAGCTGAAACAGGAAGAACTAGAAAATTTGAACAGACCCACAACCAGCAAAAAAGTTGAATCGTAATGAAAAATCTCCCAACAAACAAAAGTCCAGGGCCAGATAGTTTCCCAGGGGATTCTATCAAACATTTAAAGAGGAGTTAATACCTATTCTTCTCAAACTGTTCCAAAAAATAGAAAAGGAAGGAAAACTTCCAAACTCTGTCTACAAGGCCAGGGTTACCTTGATTCCAAAACCAAAGACCCCATTAAAAAGGAGAATTATAGGCCGATATCTCTGATGAACATGGATGCAAAAATTCTCAACAAAATACTGGCAAATTGATTCCAACAGTACCTTAAAGGAATTATTCACCATAATCAAGTGGGATTTATTCCTGGGCTGAAAGTATGGTTCAATATTTGCAAATCAATGTGATATATACCACATTAATAAAAGGATAAGAACCATATGATCCTCTCAATAGATGCAGACAAAGCATTTGACAAAATTCAGCATCCATTCTTGATAAAAACCCTCAACGAAGTAAGGATAGATGGAACATATTTCAACATCATAAAGGCCATATGTGAAAAACCCACAGCTAATATCATCCTCAATGGGGAAAAACTGAGAGCTTTTCCTCTATGGTCAGGAACAAGACAGAGATGTCCACTCTCATTATTACTATTTAACATAGTACTGGAAGCAATCAGATAACAAAAAGAAGTAAAAGTCATCCAAATTGTCAAGAAGAAGTCAAACTTCCACCCATTTGCAGATGGCATGATACTCTATGTAGAAAATCTGAAAGACTCCACCAAAAAATTGCTATAACTGATACATGAACTCAGTAAAGTCACAGGATATAAAATCAATGTAAAGAAATCTGTTGCATTTTTATACACCAACAATGAATCAGCATAAAAAGAAATCAAGGAATCGATCTCATTTGCAATTGCACCAAAACCATAAGATATCTAAGAATAAACCTAGCCAAAGAGGTAAAAGATCTATACTCAGAAAACTATAGAACACTTATGAAAGCAACTGGAGATGATACAAAGAAATGGAAAAACATTCCATGCTCATGGATTGGAAGAACAAACATTGTTAAAATGTCTATACTCCCCAAGGCAATCTACACATTTAATGCAATCCCTATCCAAGAGCCACCAGCATTTTTCACAGAGATAGAACAAAGAATCCTAAAATTTGTATGGGACCACAAAAGATTCCAGATAGCTAAAACAATCTTGAAAAAGAAAAGCAAAACTGGAGGCACCACAATTCTGGACTTTAAGCTATATGAAAATACAAGACTGTAATCATCAGGACAGCATGGTACTGGCTCAAGAACAGGCACATAGATAAATGGAAAATAACAGAAAACCCAGAAATGGACCCACAATTAATGATCAACTAATCTTCAACAAAGCAGGAAAGAATATCCACAGTCTCTTCAATAAATGATATTGGGAAAACTGGACAGCAACAAGCAGAAGAATAAAACTGGACCACTTTCTTACACCATACACAAAAATAAACTCAAAATGGATGAAACACTTAAATGTGAGACAGGAATCCATCAAAATCCTAGAGGAGAACATAGGCAGCAACCTTTTGACCTCAGTCATAGCAAATTCTTACTAGACACATGTGGGAGGCAAGGGAAACAAAAGTAAAAATGAACTATTTCTATCAAGATAAAAAGCTTCTGCATAGCAAAGGAAAGAACAAAACTAAAAGGCAATCTGCAGAATGGGAGAAGATATTTGCAAATGACACATCTGAGAAAGGGTTATTATCCAAAATCTATAAAGAACTTTTCAAACTCAACACCCCAAAAACCAAATAATACATTAAGAAATGGGCAGAAGACATGAATAGACATTTCTCCAAAGATGATGTCCAGATGGCTAAGAGACACATGAAAGATGTTCAACATCACTCATCGTCAGGAAAAACAAATCAAAACCATGATGAGATACCACCTCACACCTGTCAGAATGGCTAAAATTAACACTACAAGAAACAACAGGTGTTGGCGAGGATGTGGAGAAGGGGAACCCTCTTACACTGTTGGTGGGAATGCAAACTGGGGCAGTCACTCCAGAGAACAGTTTCCTCAAAAGTCAAAAAATAGAGTTTCCTCAAAAAGTCAAAACTAGAACTACCCTATAACCCTGCAATTGCACTACTAGGTATTTATTCAAAGGATACAAAAATACAGATTCAAAGGGGTACGTACAACCCCAATGATTATAGCGCATTATCAAGAATAGCCAAACTATGGAAAGAGCCCAAATGTCCACGGGCTGATGAATGGATAAAGAAGATGCAATAGACAGACGGACAGACAGACAGACACACACACACACGCGCGCGCACACACACACACAATGGAATATTACTCAGCCATCAAAAAGAATGAAATCTTGCCATTTGCAATGTTGTGGATGAAGCTAGTGTGTATTATGCGAAGCAAAATAAGTCAGAGAAAGATAAATACCATATGATTTCATTCATATGTGGAATTTAAGAAACAAAACAGATGAACATATAGGAAGAGATAAAAAGGGGGAAAAAAGGGAAGCAAACCATAAGAGACTCTTAACAACAGAGAACAAACTAAGGGATGATAGAGGGAGGTGGGCAGGGGGTCAGGCTAGATGGGCAATGGGGATTAGGAGGGCACTTGTTGTGATGAGCACTGGGTGTTATATGTAAGTGGTGAATCACTAAATTCCGCACCTGAAAACAATATTACTCTCTATGTTAACTATCTAGAATTTAAATAAAAATTTGGAAAAAAAAGCAGAGTATCACTTTCACAGTGGAAGAAACCAACTTAAAGGAATGCAACTGGAAACTAACCATGAGAAACCTCACACAAGCACAAGTTGAAAAAACATTCTGTAAAATTGGTCTGTGTATTTACGAGTGTCTAGGTTGTAAAAGTGAAAGATTAAGACTGAACAACTGACCCAGACTGGAGAAAACTAGAGACATGAACACTCAGTAGTACTTGCAGTTCTGAATTAGGTGTTTTTGCTATAAGAACTTGAATGGGATCTGAAGATTAGAGGGTAATAATGCACCATGGTAAACCTCCTGATTTTCATGGTTTTACTGCAGTTATGCATAAAAATATCCTGGTCTGTAAGAAGTACACATTAAACTATATGGAGGTGATAGTGTATCATATCAGCTGCTTACTATCAAATGGTTCTGGGGAAAAAAAAATTCTTTGTATTACACCTGCAACTCTGTGGTAAGTTTAAGATTCTTTCAATAAAAATAGAAATAAAAAATGGAAAGAAGAAATTAGAAATAGCGAGTATAGATACTTATTGAAAGAGTTTCTACCAGCATGTAAAAATAAGGACAATCATACTGAGGGGGTGAAAATAATAAACCTCATTCATGATGATGTTGAAGACCAGATGGAGATGCTTGAGGTATCTTAGGAGAGATTTCTGGGTTAAAAGATATAAATTTTGAAGTTAGGAAAATATAGTAATTAGAAATATGGAGTGGCTGAGAGTAATTTTATTGATGACTGTGACCTGTCAAGAAAAAGTAATAATTTATTGATTTCTAAGGTAGGTATACATAAGAGGTAAGGCAGTAGTAGAGAGAGAGTTCCAGGTCTAGGTCATGTTTCTGGTTTTTAATCCTGGCTTCACCCATCTAGGTGTGATATATGACAAGGTTCATAACCAGTCTGTGCCCCAGTTTTTACATCAGTAAAACGGAGATAAGAATAATTTGAGTTTTCTGAAGATGAAATTAGTTAATTACATGGAAAACCTTTAGGTACTGTAACTGACATCATGTGAGCCCTCAGTGTTATCTTTACCATAGTTGTTATTCTTATAATTAACAAGACTAACAAAAATCCTCTTCTTGTAATTAGTGAATCAATTTTAAAATATACTTTGTGGTGGGAACATAAGGAATAGCATGGAGGACATTAGGAGAAGGAAGGGAAAAATGAATGGTGGGAGGAATCAGAGTGGGAGACGAACCATGAGAGACTATGGACTCTGAGAAACAAACTGAGGGTTCTAGATGGGAGGGGAGTGGAGGGATGGGCTAGCCTGGTGATGGGTATTAAGGAGGGCACGTACTGCATGGAGCACTGGGTGTTATATGAAAACAATGAATCACGGATCACTACATCAAAAACTAATGATGTATTGTATGGTGACTAACAACATAATAAAAAAATAAAATTAAAAAAAAAACAGAAATTTTGTAAGATCAAATTGGTTATATTTTCTATTTATCTGCAACTCCTTAGAGAAATCTGATGTTATTTCTCTTTACAGAAATACAGCCAGTAGGTCTTGTTTGCTTAAACTGAAAATTAGCAAGCATATAGTAATAGCAAAGGATTGTTGCTTCCACCTTTTTCAGTAGGCTTCTGCTGAAGGAAATGATGAAAAAATACTCCATTTTGGAATCTGAGCAGTAATCACATCAGGTGTATCTTCAAGTAAGCACAGGAGTATGAAGATCTCCAGATGTATTTTCACCAGTACATCTGGGACTGTTTAAATATTGGAAAAATTGAGAGGACTACAGACTTAATTTGAATGAGCAAGAGCTGAGAATTCTAATAGTGCATATCACATAAATATGGTGATTGATTTTGTGTTCCATTTGTGTTGGTTTAATTTTGAAAACATATTGTATTTTACTGGTAAAATGTCCATTTCTATGTATCAGCTGTATTTGCTAAATTTATCAGTACATTTAAAGTACACATGACATTTTTATTTAAATAAGAAAAATTTCAGAATTCTTACATCTTCTGTATTTCCAAGTATTAGTATAAAATGAATATTCATATTTCAATTTTCTTTTCATATAACATCAACAATATATAACATGCTAAATCAATATAATTGTTCTTTGAAAATATGTTTTAACCTAACTAGGAAAATTGTAATTAATAGCAATTAATACAGTTCTGATTATAAAGGGGAACATAAAAAATATGCATTAGTTAACTTTTCTACCTAGATCATATGTAAAATAAATGAGTTGCATTTTCTTGAGAATGCCTTAGAATGTTGAGGTTCTACTCCCAGCCATCGTGTAATAGAAGACAAACTTACCCTCCTACCAACAACAGCAACAAAACCAGACAAAAATACATGAAATAGGGGGTTTCAGGACAGCAGACAACAGTCAGTGAATGACACTAATCCCTAACAGATAGGAAACAAAGGAGGTTAGTTCTACTGTTGTCCCAGTTCATGGATTTTAGAGAATTTTAAGGCAGCAAGGACAGAAAGGAAAGGCAACAAAAAATATTTGAAGAAACAGTGATCAAAACATTTTCAAAATTGATGTAAACTACAACCTCATAGATCCAAAAATCTTAATGGATTCTAAACTCAAGAAATGTGAAGAAAATGACACCAACACACATTGTAACCAAATTTCTCAAAATAAAGTGATAAGGTCTTGAAATCAGGCAGAAACAAAAAGGCATGCTACTTATATAGAACAAATGGAAGAATAATAGCAGATTTCTCACTGGAAACAATGCAAGTGAGAAGAGTATATTAAAATCTCTAAAGTACTGAAAGAAAAAAATTCTCAACATACAATTCTCCATTCAGAAAAAAATGTATTTCAAAAATGAAAGCAGAAACATTTTTAAATGTACAAAAGCTGACAATTTATTTCTAACAGATCTGCACTACACAAAAGCTTAAAAGAAATCCTTTACGCAGAGGAAAAATGATACCAGATGGAAATAGGAATCTTCAAAAAAGAATAGAATTCACTGGAAATGCTATGTATAAGGTTATGGTTCTATCTGGTTAAATTTTGGTTAAATTTTAGGTTTCTTATTTATATTTCTTTTAAATATGACTATATAAACAAATATTATGTGTTCTACAATATATGTAAAAATAAAATGTATGAAAACAATTGCACAAGAATTGAGAAAATACGAATGGAATTGTGTTTGATGTAAGGTAGAGTACAAAGCTTATTTTTCTTTCTATATGGATATTTATTTCTCTTATTTTTAAAATATTTTTAAAAATATTTGTTTGCCTAAGTGGACACAAAATGTTACATTTCTTTCAGGTGTAAGACATAGTGATTAAACTTCTCAGTAAGTTATGCTATGCTCACCACAAGTGTTGTTACCATCTGTCACCATACAACGTTATAACAGTATCATTGACCATACTCCTCATGCTATGCCCTTTATTCCTTTGACTTATTCATTCCATAACTGGAAACCTGTTATCTCCCACTTCCCTCACCCATTTTGACTTCCCCCTCTACCCCCTTCCCTTCTGGTAACCATCAGTTTGTTCTCTTTTTATAGGTCTGATTTTGCTTTTAGTCAGTCTTTTATTTTGGAAATACAGAGTGGGCTTTGTCCATAGTTAGAAAATAACACTTTCACTTCCATGAAATATACCAATGAATTCTGAGGAGAAAATAAAATCACATGATTATATCCATAGATGCTGAAAAGTGTTTGAAAAAATTCAGTATTCTTGATTTTAAAAATACTGAATTTTTTCAAACACTTTTCAGCATCTATTTTTAGTTTATTCATTTATTTTCTTTTTTAGATTCCACATGAATGAAACCATTTGGTATTTGTCTTTCTCAGTCTGACTTATTGTTTCTCCCCTTTAACCATTTCACCTATTGCCCACCCACTTCCGGACTTATTTTTAAAAATTATTTTCCATAATATTTAAAGCTGTGATATATACTCCATATACTAAATTTAAGATATATTTATGATTTTTCACATAATTTTTTTCCATGAATATGTTTTCTAGATGGCCAAGATATGCCAGACCTTTTGCAGTCTGGAAAAGCCGCCACCATGCTCTGGCACTGACTAAAGCATGCTTTGTAGAAGAAAGGACATAGGCTTGATGTTCCTGAAGAAACCAAATTTTGGTTTTGCTCTTTTATAAATGCATAAATGAGGGCAGTTAACTTAATCACTATATGCTGCAATTTCCTAAGGTAGTAACAAGAGGAGCAAATACATTATATTATCATTATAGTCGTCTCATTACTATGGTCATTACTATGGTTACTACGTTTTAGTTATCCCTTTGAGTCTGCCTTCAGTTATTCAAGCCTGCATTTTGTGTTTTTAAAAATTTTCTGTTCTTCTTTCTTAAAAAATCCTATGACAGACTTTTGACAGAAAGCGCTTTCACAAAAATTGACAAACTGTGTCTAAATAGAAAGTTCACAGTTACAACATCTGGCTTTGTTTGTATTTCTTTGAGCTAAGTAGGAAGATTCAGCCACCCAGAGGGTTGTCTGCCTAGTCAGCAGAACAGCAGGAGCCAAAGGCAGAGAGAGGAAGGCAAGGTGTGAGGGAAGAGACAGACTGTCAATCATCCAGAGAGCACAGCACTGGAGAGAGAGTGGTTGTAGCAACGTGACAACATGAGGAAGGGTGACACAGGCAGGCTTCTCTGGTACTTTGTGTACCGAGAGACTTTAGGACTATAGAGAAGTCCGGGCATTACACCTTTGGGTTTTAAAATCCTCTAAAATCATGCACACACATGCTCGTACACACACACACACACACACACACACACTCCTGTTGTTCTACTCATGTTTTTCTTGTCTCATGTTTCAAACTTA
Organism: Mirounga leonina; assembly: GCF_011800145.1. Taxonomy (NCBI): domain Eukaryota; kingdom Metazoa; phylum Chordata; class Mammalia; order Carnivora; family Phocidae; genus Mirounga; species Mirounga leonina. The sequence goes on from NW_023270451.1 coordinate 80,948,571, forward strand.
GCTTTTGAATTGCATTTTCTGTATCCCTGTAAGCTGCTGTTCTTCCAGCAGCAAAACAGCAGTTACCTGACTTTCTAAAATCTTGGAGTAAATTATTTATGAATAAATTAATAATCATAGATACAGGAAATCTGCTAAAAATATGTGGAAGAGCTTACATTATGACCCAACTTGCATTGCTCATGGAGGATTAAAAGTTATTTTTTTGTATATGAACTTGATAAGTAGGTAAATATGGGTTTTAGAATTCTTTAAAAGGTTGTTTTTTTCCATTGGTCCCCTGAATTGGCTACAGTAATTTCAGACAAGCTAACAGGCCTTATTCCAATTGAATCAACATTTTCCTCCTGAAAGGAAAAAAGAAATGTTTATCTTTAGATGAATTAGTAGAACTAATTCATCTAAATAGATAGTGATGCCTACTGTCTGTCCCCTCTAAATTCCCATTCTTAAAACCAAGACAAGTATTTAATTTAATTCCTTAACTACTGTATCTGGCAGTGGACATTGGCCCCTTGGCTTAATCACTCATAGGTTTCCATCTTTGGTTGTTGGGGCAGAGGCGGAAGCCAAAGAGTTCAGCTGTAGCTCGATAAATATGTTATGAAATCAGGCAGGCCGGGTACCACAGCAGTCTCCCAAGACCAGGAATCAATTCTCATTCAGCATTTCTCCTACCCTTCCCTGCTCCCTTTGCTCCAAGATCATTAACATAAGAGATGCGGCTTTATGTTTACATGGGCTTACTTCCACCTAAGTTCAAGTCATTAAAAATAGCTGCCTAATTCTCACTAACTCAACCACTTTAATTTGCTGAGACAATATTTACTAATCCTTGGATTAATGATGCTCAGTACAACATGATTATTGTTTGCTAACCAGAACTTTTATGTAAAAACAGAAAACTGACATTTGCTCTTGTGCCTTTCCTCACCCCTGTACCAGAGTGTTTGTTGGCAACTCAAGGAAATATCCTTCAAAACTGAGGGAGAAATAAAGACTTTCAGACAGACAAAAACTGAGTGAATTGATTGCCAGTAGATTTGCCCCAAAATAAATGTTAAGGGAGACTTTCAGGCTGATGTAATATAACACTTGACAGAAACAAGGATCCACACAAAAATATGGAAATGGAAGAAATAAAAATAAAACATATTCCATTAATTATACCTGTTATAAAACTATTTAAAGCAAAAGAGTAGCAGTGTACTATGCGTTTGTAGCACATGTAAAAATAAAATACGTGACAAAAAATGTATAAAGGATGGAAAGACCCATTGGGAATATACTATTGTAAGGTCCTTACATGACATATGGAGTGGTGTAATACTATTTGAAGATAGATTCTTATTATTTAAAGATGTATACCATAAGCCCTAGAACAATATTTAAAATATTTGCAAACTAAAAATAAATCAACAGTATAGATAAAAATGAATTTTTAAAAATCTCATTGGGGAGGGTATGTGCTATGGTGAGGGCTGTGAATTGTGTAAGACTGTTGAATCACAGACCTGTACCTCTGAAACAAATCATACATTATATGTTAAAAAAAAAAAAAAAGAAGATAGCAGGAAGGGAAAAATGAAGAGGGGGAAATCGGAGGGGGAGATGAACCATGAGAGACTATGGACTCTGAGAAACAAACTGAGGGTTTTAAAGGGGAGGGGAGTGGGGGGATGGGTTAGCCTGGTGATGGGTATTAAAGAGGGCACGTTCTGCATGGAGCACTGGGTGTTATGCACAAACAATGAATCATGGAACACTACATCAAAAGCTAATGATGTAATGTACGATGATTAACATAACAATAAAAATTTAAAAAAAAACTGATGATGTAACGTATGGTGATTAACATAACATAATAAATTTAAAAATAAATAAATAAATAAACAATACCTGGACCCACATGTCAGGGAAAAGTCAGAAAGAAAAAGAAAAAAACAAAACAAAACAAGACTCTTCATTTTCAGGGTGCCTGGGTGGCTCAGTTGGTTAAGCGACTGCCTTCAGCTCAAGTCATGATCCTGGAGTCCCGGGATCGAGTCCCACATTAGGCTCTCTGCTCAGCAGGGAGTCTGCTTCTCCCTCTGACCCTCCCCCCTCTCATGCTCTCTCTCTATCTCATTCTCTCAAATAAATAAATAAATAAATCTTTAAAACAACAACAACAACAAGAATCTTCATTTTCACAGGGCAGTGTACTGAATGACACAGTAGGCAACCTTTGGTGTTGGATATATTCATTACGGAGCCTCCAGGAGGAGCTGGGGGAGGGCTCTAGCACCACCTCCCATAGACAAGGATCACTAGTCCTTCTAGACTAGGAGATACTAGTCTTCTCGTTCTTATGTAAAGTGTGAACAGAAGCAGTATTACAAAATCATTACTGCTTTTATTGACATATCATTTAAATACTAACCTTATGCTTTTCTATATAGCAACTTCAAAAAAAAATATCTCATTAACCAAAAATGGCAGAAAAGGAAAAAGAAACAAAGAACAGATAGAAAAAATGGGAAACAGCTATCAAAATGGTATTTTAACCCAATCTTATCAATAATATTAAACAATATAGTATCAATTAAAATACAGAGATTGTCGTGTTGAGATGAATGAGCAATATCCAACTGTAGGCGGTCTATAAGAAAGTCACTTTAAAAAATAAAGGCATGAATTGGTTAAAAGAAAAATGATAGAGAAGATCTAACATGTAAATTCCTTTTTTTTTTAAAAAAAAGGAACTAAAACTGTTATATTAAATCAGACAAAATAGACTTCAGAACAAGGAATTTACCAGGACTAAAAAGGGATATTATGCAGTCATAAAGGGGTCAGCTCTCCAAGAAACTTAAAGACTCTAAACTGTATGGACTAATCAGAGCTTCAAAATAAATGCAGCAAAATTTGCTAGAACTGAAAGGAGAAATATACCTGTCCACAATTACAGTTGGAGACATCAACCTCTCTCTGTCACGCTCTCTCAGTAATTGTTGGAATATATATACCAAAACTCTGCCAGTAAAGATTTCCTATTATTTACTCAGACATAAAATCTCCTATCATCTTTAATTTCTACCTTTCCAAAATCTCATCTCACACAACATTTATATACTGTATGAGCCCACTCCTACTCACTCAAGGAATAGGTGTAATCTCTAAGAATCATATAAAGTTGGAAAGCCAGACCTATGTATCATATCTGTTAAAAATTAACAACCAATGGATGTATTAAGTAGCAATTATTAGAAAACAAGTTTATAACTTGGGGAAAAAAGCACATTTCTCTCAATCTGTTTCATCAAAATGATCATGAAGAGAGTCAAGCATATGAAAATATTACTGGGGGGGCGGAGCAAGATGGCAGAGGAGTAGGAGACCTGGATTTCGTTTCCTCTCAGGAATTCAGCTGGATAGGGATCAAACCATTCTGAACACCTACAAACTCAACAGGAGATGGAAGAAAAGAAGAGCAACAACTCTCTCATCAGAAAAGCGACCACTTTCTGGAAGGTAGGACGTGCGGAGAAGTGAATCCGAGGCGATACTCGGGAGGATAGACGGTGGGGGAGGGGCCTCCGTCGGCCGCTTCTGGCAAGTGATAGAACCACGGAGCACAAAATCGGAACTTTTAGAAGTTGGCTCCGCTGAGGGACGTCACTCCGGTGGCTAAGCGGGGGGTGGAACCCTCGTGGGACAGTGTGGTCTCAGGACCCTCGGGGTCACAGAAAGACCGGGGGTGCCTGAGTGCGGCAGAGCTCCCAGGTATCAGAGCGGGGAAGCCGGCTGCAGAGGCGGAGCCCAGGCGCGGGCTCTCAGCTCGGGGTCGCCATTGACCGGGATCCGCGGCCCAGTCGGGCCCCTGCGCCTCCAGCAGGGACCCAACAAGCGGCAGATCCGGGGAGACTCACCTTCCTCCCCCGGGGGGAGCCGCGTGGGAGGGCACCGCAGGGATCTGTTGGGTTTGGAGACTCCACCCGGGGTCGGGGGCCAGAGATAGAAACGCGCGGTCACAGGCTGGGTGAGCACGGAGTGCGGCCGGAGACCGGGGAGACGGGAGTGACTGATGGCTTTTCTCTGGGGGCTCACTGAGGAGCGGGGCCCCGAGTTCTCGGCTCCTCCGGGGCGGGGATTGGGAGGCCGCCATTTTCACTCTCCGCCTCCAAAGCTGGACGGAAAGCTCGCAGGGAACAAAAGCCCCGGAGAGCAAACCCGAGCAGATGACTTAGCCGGGAGGGGGCGAGGGCGGGGCACTCCCGCCTCCGGCAGAGACATTTGGAAACCACGGCAACAGGCCCCTCCCCAGAAGATCAGCGAGAACAGCCAGCCAAGACCAAGTTTACCGATCAATGAGAACGGCAGAACTCCAGCGCTAGGGGAATACTGCACATAGAATCCATGGCTTTTTTACCATGATTCTTTGTCTTTCAAAGGTAATTTTTTTTAACTGGTTTTTTTTTTTTTGGATTTTTCTTTTTCCCTTTTTCAACCAACATCTTGTCAATCCCTTTTTTTAAAAAAACATTTTTATTTTTCATTTTTAGAGTCATATTCTATCCATTCATAGTAGTTACCCGTATTTTTGGCATATATATATATAAGTTGTTCTCTCTTTAAAATTTTGAGATAGTTTCTTCTAACAGATTAAAATATACCCTAAATCTCTAGTATATGGTGTTTTCTACTCCCCTGCCTGATCACATTCTCTCCCTTTTTTTTCTTTTTTCTCTTTTTAAATCCTCTTCTTTCTTTTTCCAAACTTATCAATTCCTTTTATAAAATTTTTTATAATTTCCATCTTTACAGTCATATTCCATCCCTTCATCATATCAACCCTTATTTTTGTACATATATAAATTTTACTTTCTTTAAAATTTTGGGAGACACTATCTTCTAACAGACCAAAATACACCCCAAATCTACTGTGTGGCACTGATCTATATACCAGCCTGATCATATTTGATCACATTCTGGTTTTTTTTGTTGTTGTTTTGTTTTGTTTGTTTTTGTTTGTTTTTAACTTTATCTTTTTCTTTTTCTTTTTTCTCTCTTTCCATTTCTTTTTCCACTGCTTCAGGTCTTTTCTGATTTGTTTAGAGTATATTTTCTGGGGACATTGTTACTCTGCTAGCATTTTGTTCTCTCATTAATCTATTCTCCTCTGCACAAAATGACAAGACAGAAAAAATCACCTCAACAAAAAGAACAAGAGGTAGTACCGACTGCCAGGGACCTACTCAATACGGACATTAGTACGATGTCAGATCTAGAGTTCAGAATCATCACTTTAAAGATACTAGCTGGGCTTGAAAAAAATATGGAAGTTATTAGAGAAACCCTTTCTGGAGAAGTAAAAGAGCTAAAATCTAACCAAGTAGAAATCAAAAAGGCTATTAATGAGGTGCAATCAAAAATGGGGGCGCTAACTGCTAGGATAAATGAGGCAGAAGAGAGAATCAGTAATATAGAAGACCAAATGATGGAAAATAAAGAAGCTGAGAAAAAGAGAGATAAACAACTACTGGATCACGAGGGCAGAATTCGAGAGATAAGCGATACCATAAGACAAAACAATAATAGAATAATTGGGATCCCAGAAGAAGAAGAAAGAGAGAGAGGGGCAGAAGGTATAATGGAGCAAATTATAGCAGAGAACTTCCCTAATTTGGGGAAGGAAACAGGCATCAAAATCCAGGAAGCACAGAGAACCCCTCTCAAAATCAATAAAAATAGGTCAACACCCCGACATCTAATAGTAAAACTTACGAGTCTCATAGACAAAGAGAAAATCCTGAGAGCAGCTCGGGAGAAGAGATATGTAACCTACAATGGTAGAAACATTAGATTGGCAACAGACCTATCCACAGAGGCCTGGCAGGCCAGAAAGGACTGGCAGGATATATTCAGAGCACTAAATGAGAAAAATATGTAGCCAAGAATACTCTATCCAGCTAGGCTGTCATTGAAAATTGAAGGAGAGATAAAAAGCTTCCAGGACAAACAAAAACTAAAGGAATTTGCAAAGACAAAACCAGCCCTACAGGAAAACTTGAAAGGGGTCCTCTAAGCAAAGAGAGAGCCTAAAAGCAACATAGACCAGAAAGGAACACAGACAATATATGGTAACAGTCACCTTACAGGCAATACAATGGCACTAAGTTCCTATCTTTCAATAGTTACCCTGAATGTAAATGGGCTAAATGCCCCAATCAAAAGACACAGGCTATCAGGTTGGATTAAAAAACAAGACCCATCGATATGCTGTCTGCAAGAGACTCATTTTAGAACCAAAGACACCCCCAGATTGAAAGGGAGGGGGTGGAAAACCATTTACCATGCTAATGGACACCAAAAGAAAGCTGGGGTGGCAATCCTTATATCAGACAAATTAGATTTTAAACCAAAGACTGTAATAAGAGATTAGGAAGGACACTATATCCTACTTAAAGGGTCTATCCAACAAGAAGATCTAACAATTGTAAATATCTATGCCCCTAACATGGGAGCAGCCAATTATATAAGGTAATTAATAACAAAAGCAAAGAAACACATCGACAACAATACAATAATAGTGGGGGACTTTAACACCCCCCTCACTGAAATGGACAGATCGTCTAAGCAAAAGATCAACAAGGAAATAAAGACTTTAAATGACACACTGGACCAAATGGACTTCACAGACATATTCAGAACATTACATCCCAAAGCAACGGAATACACATTCTTCTCTAGTGCCCATGGAACATTCTCCAGAATAGATCACATCCTAGGTCATAAATCAGGTCTCAACTGGTACCAAAAGATTGGGATCATTCCCTGCCTATTTTCAGACCACAATGCTTTGAAACTAGAACTCAATCACAAGAGGAAAGTCAGAAAGAACTCAAATACATGGAGGCTAAAGAGCATCCTACTGAAGAATGAATGGGTCAACCAGGAAATTAAAGAAGAATTAAAAAAAATACATAGAAACCAATGAAAATGAAAACACAACTATTCAAAATCTTTCGGATGCAGCAAAGGCAGTCCTAAGAGGAAAGTATATAGCAATACAAGCCTTTCTCAAGAAACAAGAAAGGTCTCAAGTACACAACCTAACCCTACACCTAAAGGAGCTGGAGAAAGAACAGCAAATAAAGCCTAAACCCAGCAGGAGAAGAGAAATCATAAAGATCAGAGCAGAAATCAATGAAATAGAAACTAAAAGAACAGTAGAACAGATCAATGAAACTAGGAGCTGGTTCTTTGAAAGAATTAACAAGATTGATAAACCCCTGGCCAGACTTATCAAAAAGAAAAGAGAAATGACCCAAATCAACAAAGTCATGAATGAAAGAGGAGAGATCACAACCAACACCAAAGAAATACAAACAATTATAAGAACATATTATGAGCAACTCTATGCCAGCAAATTAGATAACCTGGAAGAAATGGAGGCATTCCTAGAGATGTATCAACTACCAAAACTGAACCAGGAAGAAATAGAAAACCTGAACAGACCTATAACCACTAAGGAAATTGAAGCAGTCATCAAAAATCTCCCAACAAACAAAAGCCCAGGGCCAGATGGCTTCCCAGGGGAATTCTACCAAACATTTCAAGAAGAATTAATACCTATCTTTCTGAAACTGTTCCAGAAAATAGAAATGGAAGGAAAACTTCCAAACTCGTTTTATGAGGCCACCATTACCTTGATCCCCAAACCAGACAAAGACCCCATCAAAAAGGAGAATTACAGACCAATATCCTTGATGAACATGGATGCAAAAATTCTCACCAAAATACTAGCCAATAGGATCCAACAGTACATTAAAAGGATTATTCACCACAACCAAGTGGGATTTATCCCTGGGCTGCAAGGTTGGTTCAACATCCGCAAATCAATCAATGTGATACAATACATTAACAAAAGAAAGAACAAGAATCATATGATCCTCTCAATAGATGCAGAAAAAGCTTTTGACAAAGTACAGCATCCTTTCTTGATCAAAACTCTTCAGAGTATAGGCATAGAGGGTACATACCTCAATATCATAAAAGCCATCTATGAAAAACCTACAGCAAATATCATTCTCAATGGGGAAAAACTGAGAGCTTTCCCCCTAAGGTCAGGAATGCGGCAGGGATGTCCACTATCACCACTGCTATTCAAAATAATATTGGAAGTCCTAGCCACAGCAATCAGACAACAAAAAGAAATAAAAGGCATCCAAATCGGCAAAGAAGAAGTCAAACTCTCACTCTTTGCAGATGATATGATACTTTATGTGGAAAACCCAAAAGACTCCACCCCAAAACTGCTAGAACTCATACAGGAATTCAGTAAAGTGGCAGGATATAAAATCAGTGCACAGAAATCAGTGGCATTCCTATACACCAACAACAAGACAGAAGAAAGAGAAATTAAGGAGTTGATCCCATTTACAATTGCACCCAAAACCATAAGATACCTAGGAATAAATCTAACCAAAGAGGCAAAGAATCTGTACTCAGGAAACTATAAAATACTCATGAAAGAAATTGAGGAAGACGCAAAGAAATGGAAAAACGTTCCATGTTCATGGATTGGAAGAACAAATATTGTGAAGATGTCAATGCTACCTAGAGCAATCTACACATTCAATGCAATCCCCATCAAAATACCATCCACTTTTTTCAAAGAAATGGAACAAATAATCCTAAAATTTGTATGGAACCAGAAAAGACCCTGCATAGCCAGAGGAATGTTGAAAAAGAAGGGCAAAGCTGGCGGCATCACAATTCCGGACTTCCAGCTCTATTACAAAGCTGTCATCATCAAGACAGCATGGTACTGGCCCAAAAACAGACACATAGATCAGTGGAACAGAATAGAGAGCCCAGAAATGGACCCTCAACTCTATGGTCAACTCATCTTTGACAAAGCAGGAAAGAATGTCCAATGGAACAAAGACAGCCTCTTCAACAAATGGTGTTGGGAAAATTGGATAGCCACATGCAGAAGAATGAAACTGGACCATTTCCTTACACCACACACAAAAATAGACTCCAAATGGTTGAAAGACCTCAACGTGAGACAGGAGTCCATCAAAATCCTAAAGGAGAACACAGGCAGCAACCTCTTCGACCTCAGCCGAAGCAACTTCTTCCTAGAAACATCGCCAAAGGCAAGGGAAGCAAGGGCAAAAATGAACTATTGGGACTTCATCAAGATAAAAAGCTTTTGCAAAGCAAAGGAAACAGTCAACAAAACCAAAAGACAACCGAAGAATGGGAGAAGGTATTTGCAAATGACGTATCAGATAAAGGGCTAGTATCCAAAATCTATAAAGAACTCATCAAACTCAACACCCAAAGAACAAAGAATCCAATCAAGAAATGGGCAGAAGACATGAACAGACATTTTTCCAAAGAAGACATCCAGATGGCCAACAGACACATGAAAAAGTGCTCAATATCGCTCGGCATCAGGGAAATCCAAATCAAAACCTCCATGAGATACCACCTCACACCAGTCAGAATGGCTAAAATTAACAAGTCAGGAAACGACAGATGTTGGCGGGGATGCGGAGAAAGGGGGACCCTCCTACACTGTTGGCGGGAATGCAAGCTGGTGCAGCCACTCTGGAAAACAGTATGGAGGTTCCTCAAAAAGTTGAAAATAGAGCTACCATATGATCCAGCAATTGCACTACTGGGTATTTACCCCAAAGATACAAAAGTAGGGATCCGAAAGGGTACATGCACCCCGATGTTTATAGCAGCAATGTCCACAGTAGCCGAACTGTGGAAGGAGCCAAGATGTCCATCGACAGATGAATGGATAAAGAAGACGTGGTATATATGCACAATGGAATATTATGCAGCCATCAAAAGGAATAAGATCTTGCCATTTGCAACGATGTGGATGGAACTGGAGGGTATTATGTTGAGCTAAGTAAGTCAAAAAGATAAAGACATGTACCATATGATCTCACTGATATGAGGAATTCTTAATCGCAGGAAATAAACTGAGGGTTGCTGGAGTGGGGGGTGGGGTGGGAGGGATGGGGTGACTGGGTGATAGATACTGGGGAAGGTATGTGCTCTGGTAAACGCTGTGAATTGTGCAAGACTGTTGAATCTCAGATCTCTACCTCTGAAACAAATAATGCAATATATGTTAAGAAAAAAAAAAGAAGAAGAAGAAGGTAGCAGGAGGGGAAGAATGAAGGGGGGAAATCGGAGGGGGAGACGAACCATGAGAGACGATGGACTCTGAAAAACAAACTGAGGGTTCTAGAGGGGAGGGGGGTGGGAGGATGGGTTAGCCTGGTAATGGGTATTGAGGAGGGCACATTCTGCATGGAGCATTGGGTGTTATGCACAAACAATGAATCATGGAACACTACATCTAAAACTAATGATGTAATGTATGGGGATTAACATAAGAATAAAAAAATAATAATAATAATAATTTAAAAAAAAGAAAATATTACTAAGTCTTCCTAATGGAACAATTGCTGGTGTCATGGGAAAACTTCATGGAAACTCACTAATACTAAAACTGGAAGAGCTGCTTGTATTCTAGGTCACTTTGAACTGTTCTACTGACATCAAGAATGTGTTCACATTAGAAATGTCAGCCTCCTCAGCTATCTGTAATAGCTTGTCCATAAGACAAGAACACAGTCACTTTATTTTTCTTAGCTGTGTACACCAGAAGGAATGGAAGGAGAAGTTTAGATGGAGGCGTTTTGATTTAAACACTTCAGTGATGACTCATTATTTTAAAGGTTTGTTTTTGTTTTTTTTGTTTGTTTGTTTGCTTTTGCCTTTTGGAAACAAACTAGCAACATAATTTTCATTATGACAATATGATTTCTTCGCCATTAAAGCAACGTGATGAATAAAGGTAACAAATCTCTCTGAACTTATTTGTAACTAAAATAATTCTAAAGAAAATCTTGACAAATGAAATTTTTAAAAAGTCCTTACAACATTTTTGGGATCTTTAAGAATAGTTTACTTCCGAAAGCAGAGGTATACAGAGTTCACACAGAGATCTGTAAGAATAGTTTACTTCTGAAAGCAGAAGTATAGAATGGCTAAAGAAGAGGAGAGTTCATAAAACCCAAGTCTATTGTTAACCTGGGTAGTAGGTTGACAATGGGCTAGGTCTTATCATGAGGCAACTGAAGCTAGAGCAGTTCCATGCATCAGGAAGAGTGCAGGGCAGCCAAGTAAAGCAGTAAGACCCAGGCAGATGACAGACAAATTTGACTCTCCAAATCTACTACGCAATTTTCGAATAATTTAACTGAGAGTTGAGCATGTGTTTGCTGGCACAGCCCGATTGAGGGATGGAACTGACTACATAAAGATGGAGCTTTTCAAGGGACTAATACAGAATACTCTTCTCTATCACATATACTCCTGAGTTGGCTGCACCTGGCAGTGGGGGATAGTACTGAGTTTTGTAATATAAGAAACAAATTTTTACTAAAAAAATATAAAGCCATCTGTGATTTCACCTCTCTCTCTCTTCATATGCTTACTTCACTCTCCAATTCTCTCCGGGTTGACTCAAACCCTGAGCTCCAACTCTTCCGCTTATTCAGTGTTGTTATATATTAACTTTTCAGCACTCCAATTGAGATTCTCATCCCCTACGTGCTCCCACTGATCTCACTGAAAACTTCATAGTCAGTGGCTGCACGCTTTTAATAAAGCACTCAGGATAATCTGTCACACTTGTTTATGTACGTGTCAAAATCGGCTCTTTTTAAATTTTTTTTAAAGATTTTATTTATTTGAGAGCGCGAGAGAGAGTGAGCCAGAGAGAGAGAAAGAAAAGGAATAGGGGGAGGGGCAGAGGGAGAGAGAGAAGGAGACTCTCCACTGAGCAGGGAGCCCCACATGAGGCTTGATCCCAGGACTCTGGGATCATGATCTGAGCCGAAGGCAGACGCTTAACCAACTGAACCACCCAGGTGCCCCATTCTATTTAAAATTTAAACCCTTTAAAGTGTCGAGTTCTTTCATTTGTGTATTCTCTTGTTCTGGAACAATACCTGGCATATAGTAAGTACTTAACTAATATCTGTTGAATGCAGTTACATGTAGTCAAATGATGAAGGAGGACTGTTGCTTGGAAACAAGTATTCTGAGACAGAATACAGGGTCTTGGGAGTACAAAGCAGGTACCAATTGCCTGGATTTCATTGCAAAATGGAGGGGGTGGCAAAATGGAGGGGTTGGCAGATATTTGGAGCTCTGATGTTTTATATCTATATGTGTTTCCTTATACACATATTTAAATATGCACCTGGTAATTTGAATTTACAAATCGAAAAAAAAGTCATAATTTTTAAAAGAACAATATAAACATACAAAATCAATATATATAATAAAAATACTTGGCAGTTTTACATTTATAACACAAATTCTGTTTTATGTTAAAATTAAGTTGAATTTTATTCCATTCAATAAACTCTTCCTTTTACTCAGAAAAGAGTGCTAGCCATAAAATAACTTTTAACTTTTGCCTATATCTGTGATGATGTCTAGTTTTATGAGTAAAATAATCATAGTGCTATTTAAATATTATTTCCATAGAGTGAAAGTAATGTTTAAATTTAATGATATTTTATATCATGATATATGAAAGGTTTACATCTCACATTATTATCACCACTATATGGTTCTCAGTCTCTATTATATAATGTTTTAAATCCATGAGATTACTTAAAATAATAGGCTGGAGTTCCCTTGCCTCAAGTTTTGCATTATAAAGTTTATCTAACATATCATATTTTTAACTACCAGTGTCATGTATCTTATCTAAGCCTCAAGAGATATTATCCACACATTACCACATTCATGTTCATAAAATAGAAAATGTTCAAGGACAACCTTTTATATGTATATGTGTGTTTGAGTGAGTGCTGGCTATTAAGAAAGCTAATGTGGGAAGGGAAGGTAGAAACTATTGTGTTGTTCTGTTGTAATCTGATAAATTGTGGCTATCCAGAAATTTCAGTCAATAGACAAACCATGAGATGGGCGCCTGGGTGGCTCAGTTGGTTAAGCGACTGCCTTCGGCTCAGGTCATGATCCTGGAGTCCCGGGATCGAGTCCCGCATTGGGCTCTCTGCTCGGCAGGGAGTCTGCTTCTCCCTCTGACCTTCCCCCTCTCATGCTCTCTCTCTCTCTCTCTCATTCTCTCTCTCAAATAAATAAAATCTTTAAAAAAAAAAAAAAAGACAAACCATGAGAGACTATGGACTCTGAGAAACAAACTGAGGGTTCTAGAGGGCAGGGCGTGGGGGGATGGGTTAGCCTGGTGATGGGTATTAAGGAGGGCATGTACTGCATGGAGCAAACAATGAATCATGGAACACTACATCAAAAACTAATGATGTAATGTATGGTAATTAACATAACATAATAATAATAAAAAAAGGGCGCCTGGGTGGCTCAGTTGGTTAAGCGACTGCCTTCGGCTCAGGTCATGATCCTGGAGTCCCAGGATCGAGTCCCGCATTGGACTCCCTGCTCAGCAGGGAGTCTGCTTCTCCCTCTGATCCTCCCCCCTCTCATGCTCTATCTCATTCTCACTCTCAAATAAATAAATAAAATCTTTAAAAAAAATAATTAAAAAAAAATAATAATAATAAAAAAAAAAGAAATTTCAGTCAATAGAAAGCTTCCCTTGGAGTAACAAAAGTTTTCTTTTGGCATTTTCATACCTAAATATTAACACCCTCAGTTGTTTTAGAAGCAGTTTCAGAGACATTGTAACCCTTGGGAAATTATGGAAATGGGTCCGATATTATAATATTCCAGTCTTTTTGCCTTTTGTTTTTTAGCCCTCCTTCAATTTAAACTCTCCAATATCTATTTTAAATTTTGAAAATTCTGGCTGCACATGATACTGACCACAATTATTTTGTCATTTTTGTGAAATGCTTATCTATCCTCCTTTTATTTTTCATTATTTTAAAACTATCATTTCCAGTGGTAGTGATAGTTTTAAAACTACAATAGCAACTTTTTCATTTAGAAATTACTCTAAATGATTGAGACTGCCTGCCATTATATAACTTTTTTTTAAAAAAAAGACTTTATTTCTAATAATAATGACAATAATAACACATACTATGAGTAGGTGCTCTTCTAAGTACTTTCTATATTTTTCACAATTTCTGCTTCATAAAAACTCTATGAGGTATATACTATTATCAGCTCCATTTCACCTGTATGGAAACTGAGGCACAGAGAAGTTAAATGACCCAAGAGTGAGATCACCCAGGTGCAGACCCATTATCTATCCTCATTGAAATTTAAGATATAAAAGGTTGACAGCCATATAGAAAATTTTTTAATACTTAAATATTTCCCCAAGTTATGTTTTATGGGTCAGCTTAATTTTACAACCATCATTTATTTCTCATCTAGAACTATCTTTATTTGTCTATTTATGACAAGTTTTTTGTTGGGTCTCTGTGATGGTTGATTGTATGCATTGACTTAGCTAGGCTCTGGCACAGTTGTTCAGTCAAATATTAGTCTTGATGTTGCTGTGAAGGTATTTTGTCTAAGTGATAAACATTTATAATCCAATTACATTTAAGAGGATTACTCTCCTGTGAATGGGACTTATCCAATCAGTTGAAGGATCCTGAGAGCAAAAGTTGATATTTCTTGGAGAAAAAAAGGAATTCTGTCCCAAGACTCTAACAGAGATCTTTTCTGAGTTTCTAGCCTGCGGTCCTGCCCTACAAATTTCAGATGTACAGCCCTCAAAAGTCTGCCCAAAATCTCTCTGAAAAACCCTAACCTGGAACCCTTGCTTGCCCATACATATAATCAATCTTCAATCATTATTGAGTAAATATTACCTTTTTGACCAATTTTAGAGTTAAATATATCATGAAGATGTAATGTGAATGTTACCATATATGTACTTAGAAATTCTATAAAGTATCAAAATGAAACCTTCCTCATTTTTGTTTATTTTTTATTTTGTTTTTAAGTAATCTCTACACCCAACATGGGGCTCGAACTCACAACCCCGAGATCAATAGTCACATGCTCTACCCACTGAGCCAGCCAGGTGACCCTCATTCCTCATTTTTAAATCTTGAATTAGTTTTACCATTATAGTTCTTTTATAAGGTTAGAAAAATTGGTTAAATATTGGAAAATAATGATACACTAAGAAAATTACTCTAATTGTGAAATCTATTTTCTTTGATACAGGTTCACGTGAATGACTTTATTTTTTTTCCTATTTATTTCCTCTGCTTGTGATTCTTTATGAAAGTGATGAGAAAAGGAAGCCAGGATGGCAGCCAACAAATTGGGTTCCAGACTGTCTCCTCATTCTTCTTTTGTTCTCATCATTATCATCACTAGGAGGTAAGTTTGACTTCCCTTTCTGGCTTGATTATCTTTTTCCTTTATATAAATAGCATTTGTGTGAGAATTGAAAGTTTTATTATTGGAAAAAATCTAGGATGGAAAAGATAAGCATAGCTGACCATATTGGTCCGCTAATAACGTTTTATTAGATCTACAGGCTCAGCCTGTTAAAATGAATGGAGTTTCCCTTAATAGGGAGCATTTCAAATTTTTGTGCCCTCATTTTTCTTTTTCTGACCATGAAGAGAGATTTTAAATCTAGTATGGAAAAATTTAAATTCTTTCTAATAATGTAAGTCTACTTAGTGTGCATTAATTTTAGGGGACACTAACATTAGTGTTCTCATAGGGTTGAGTATTCTCTACTTTCCATAAATGAGCTATCCAAAAATTCACTCAACAGAGGTATTGTTATATGCATACATGATAACGTAGGTATTTTAAGCCATTAAATGTGTGTTGTAGCTAAAGTAGAAAAAAAAAACTTAAACATATTGTCACTGTCCTAAGAATAGCCAGTAATTTTAAACTGATTTATTGGCCCATGATTTCAAATACATACTACATATGGAAAACAAACACAAAAATGTCTTGAGATGTTACAAGGGTATATAGCAAAAGTGTTTATTCAAAAAAAGAAGTTTATGTATACTTATTAAAAAGAGTTTAAAAGAAATCATGATCCTACATGACCGTTAGAAATACTAGAGAGAGAAGTTCAAGAACGGTGCCTCTGAAGATGTGGATAGTTGCTGCCCAAAGTCAGATACACCCACGTGTGGGTCTTGGACCAAAGCACAGGAATGCAGGTTGCAAAGGGAGTTTGTGGGGAAATCTGCAGTGCTCACCACAAAGGCAGACTGGAAGCTAGGGGGTAGGTCCCAGAAGCATCTGCATTTGCCACATGGGAGTCTGTGAAGTAAACAGCAAAGTCGACAAACTGATGAAGCCTCTAGGAAATCACTCATGACCTCCCAATGGTTATTGTCTCACTTCTGCTTTGTGAATCTGAAGGAAATTCCCATCACTGGACATCTCTAAGAACTACACAGAAACAGTGCCCAGGCAGGGATGGAAGTGTTGGTCACAGTGCCAACTTGACCATGGATAGCCAGTTACAAATAATCTAGCTTATATATATATATTATATATATATATATATTGCAATAACTCTAGGAGAACCAAAGTTAAGAAAAGTCTAACACAAAATATGAAACCTGAATAATTACACCAAACAGACTTGGAGGTAAGACTAATTGGGAAATCACAATTAAAGTCCCTATAGAGGAGTTTTTTTCTTTTGTTTTGTTTTTACAATAAGAATTAATGAAGCTGAAACCAAGAGAAGCAGATGTGAGAAACCAGGTTATGCAGAAGGAAAGGAAAAGAATAGGATTAGTGTCTCATGAGACTTGACTGGGAATTGTGCTCTGGGACCAGATAAACTTTGTTAGACCCTTTGGCACATTTTTCTCCTTGTTTTATCTGGTAAATGTAGATTTTTGGTACTTGCAAAAAAAAGTACCAAAGGTACAAAACTTTTTTGACTGAGGAAATACCCTGGCTAACTCATGTTCATTTTCTATCATGCAATTGACATCACTGTTCTGTTTGTAAAAGGAGCTGATAAATCAGCATAGACTGTAAATAGACAAACCATTGAGACGGACTATATGGATTAACATTCCAACTCTGCCACTTAGCAGAGTGACTCAGGCAGAATTACCTACTTACCTTACCTATCTCTGCCTAAGTTTCTCATTTACCAATTGAGGATACCATTACTGGAAGGTAGTAAGAGGCTCAAATGATTCACTATTCGTACAGTTCTTGTAAGAGCACCTGATGATCTGTAAATAATTTTTGAGCTAATATAGATTCAGATATGGGCCATGAACTCATTTTTTAAAAAAGTGCCATCTCCAAACACACCAGAGACCAGGATCCTTATCACAAGTATTCCAGAAAAGTCAATCAAAACAAAATAATGAACAGTGGGAGTCCTCACAGTCACTATCTATGATTCTTAACCATCTTGGTTGATGTGTCTTTCGAGTGTGACATGTACGTCACTTAGAAACAGGCCCCTGAAAGAGACCTCAGCCAACAAGCTTCCTACCCTCCTTGAATCACTATGGACTACCAGTGCTACAGGTTATCAAACAACAAAATTGATCTCAACATCAGAAATCTGGGTACTTAAAGATATTAGAGAGAATAAAATAGATTTTGTGGACTCCTATGTTTCATAATAGATCATCCTTTTAGAATGTTATTTCTCATGAAGCTCTAGATTCTAACTGAATAATGCCATCTATGAAATCTTAAGCATGTGCTGATTAACACTAAAAAAATTAGTACAGATATAAAATTATGAACAATTAATCAACATATTAATATGTCCTTGATACAATGCACATGCGCAGGTTCAGTAAATGGTACAATTAAGACCTTACATTTTCGCTAGGTTATCAAAGTTTTTTCTAAAAATTATTTTTCAAATGTTTCATATAGGATATCTGGTGGAAGTAGAAGGACCCACTCTTGTACCTTACTTATCAGAAATGGAATCATTTACTTTCTGTTTCTTTTCCCTCTCCTTTTTTCTTCTTGATTTATAAGATTGTCAAACAGATAAACTCAACTTTTCCAAATTATTTGTAAACTTGCCAGTGTATTCTAATAAAATACTTTTCACTTTATAAGTTGATTCTATCTTGTTAGTTGATTTGCTTATAAGTACATGACTGATCTATCATTTTTCGTGGAGTGTTTGAACATTTTCTGTTATTCTTTTACTTAATTACTATTCTTCACCTTAGATTTTATATTATGACTTATACTGGCTTTCTTTATTTTCTCCAATTTCAGATTTTTAATTCTTACTCTTTTTATGTATTTTTTTTAAAATTTGGCCCCTGTAAAGACCACAAAGCTATTTTTTTTTCCTCCTTTAGAAATCTAACCTGAGGATTTCTCATTTTCAGTGAGCTGGTTTATATTCGATATCCCAGATTGCACAGGGTCGGCGCTGCCAGGACAATGTGGAGTACTGAAGAGAATATTAAGAAATTAGGGGCTTATCCTTTGGTCATTTACCAAAATTATTCCATTCATACTCAATCTGTCTTAGTTCTCTCACCTTCTTTACTTCTGTCTCAAATAGAACAAATCTTTTTTGCACCTCCTATGTATATTAAGAATATGAGCCTAATGCACATTCTTTTTTTTTTTTTTTTTGGTACTTTTTTTTGAGTATGGTTGACACAATGTTATATTAATATCAGGTGTACAACACAGTGATTCAACAAGTTTATACATTATTGTATGCTCACCACAAGTGTAGCGACCATCTGTCTCCATACATCACTATCGCCATACTATTGAGTATATTCCTTATGCTGTGCCTTTTATTCCCATGGCTTAGTCCTTCCATTAACTTCTTTTCTCCAAAAAACATCTCCACCTATTTATTATGGGCCTATGTGTACGTTAGCATATTAAGTTAAGAAAAACAAATAACTGTACTTCCTGGAGTTCCAGACTAGGGGAAGAAAATGAAAATAAATAAATTGCTACAATTTGGGATACATCCTGCAATAAAAGAAGCTTCAGATTATTTTCAGCATCAGAAAAAAAGAAAAGGCAGCTATGGTCTCTATGCTGCAGGGAAATTTAATGAGGTGGGAGGTAAAATGGGTAGAGAAGACTTCACAAAGCAGGCATTACCTTTGTTGATTTGTAAATAATTAGTGCAATTCTAGTGGACAGATGAAAGGGCCTCTCCCAGGGAAAAGGCCAGTATATGCAAACAACATGAAAGAAACCAGGGAAAGATGTATGAACTGCAACTGGAGACTCAGAAGTTAGATTAAGGATGGTCTAATGGGGATAGAATCTGTCCAGTGATGTGCTTATATCAGTTTGCATATATATCTTGTGTATATCTTTGTCTTTCCAACTTGGATTTTCAGTTAGGTCAGGCTGGTAGCTTGAAATAGGCTATAGTTTGAGCAGTTATAACATTGAAATGGGCAAACACTACCCACCGGGGCTTTTTATCCCAGAGATCTAGTTGTTAAACATTCACTAACACACTACTGACTTTATCTAAAGTGTAATGAGGAATCACTAGAAGATTTTAAATTAGGCTGTGACATCTAGTTTCCTATGGCTACTATAAGAACTTCCCACAAACGTGGTAGTTTGAAACTGCATCTATAATCATACAGTTCCGGAAGTCAGAAATCCAAAGTGGATTTCAGTTAGTTAAAATCAAGATATCTGCAGGTCGCTTTCCTTTTGGAGGCTTGAGGAAAATACTGGTTTCCAGCTTCTAGAGTTTGACCACATCCCTTGGTTCATGTCCCCTTTCTTACTCAAAACCATCAAGGTCTGGAAGAGTCTTTCTTATATGACATCTCTCTGACATTCTATCCTGCCTCCCTGTTCCACCTTTAAGAACCCTGTGATAACTTTGGACCTGCCTGGATAATCCAGATTAACCTAAACATATCAAGATCAGCTGACTAGCAAACTTAATTCCACTTGCAGCCTTCACTCCCTCTTGCCATGTAACATATTTATAGGCTCTGGAGACTGAGACATGGACATCTTTGGGGAACCATTCTATACCTACTGTTACACTCAATACAGTTTGTTCTGGAAGTGGTATGGAAGATGGACTACATGCTAGTAAGAAGGGTGGGACAATACCTCAGTGAGATAAGATGAGAGCTTGAATTAAGTTAGTGGAAGTTAGAATAAAAATATTGAGGGTAATTGATGACTTCTTTGTTGGACATAATGGAATAGGGGAAATAAAAGAACCCAAAGCTTTAACATAATGCAAAACTGTATCAACAACGAATGATATTGTTTCCATTCCCACTGCAAATAAAAGTTATCAAATAGAATTTATATTTTGGTAAAATTGCCTATTTTGTATTAGATTGCAACCCAAAACAGCACTGTGATAGAAACTGTGTGCAGTTTATCAAATCCTAGCAACTAAAATGCAGTTACCTTGATTCTTCAAATTTTTCTTCTCTTTCCTATTGTTCTATAACATTCTGCCCACAGCTTTGAAATAAGTAACAATGGACTGAAGAAAAAAATATTGTTTACTTCTTTATATATTTATACTCTAAATTCCACTCTCGAGGAATTCACAATAACTTTAAGTGTTTCCTAGAGCTGGCATATAGGTTTTGCTTCTCCAACACATTAGCACAAACTACCTATGAAACAGTTACAGAAATGAAATATTTGCCACTAATAGAAGAAGGCACAATTATATTTATTCTTAAAATAGTAAGATAAAATAATTTAGCTTATGTCGGGGAAAAGAAGAAAGACTTCTAACTTGTGTCTGGCTCTTACCAGTTATCTGAGGGAAGGATTGATTAGGTAATGCCTATTGCTTATAAGCTTAGATGAGTTAAAAACAAAAAAATCTTTTTATGATAAAAAAAATTGCCAGTTGTGGTATTCCTAAATCTTTTAAGTGACTAAAAAGGACTATGATGGCAGCCCAAAGTATATGTTCAACAAGTATTTCCTGAAGACATAAATTAACATAAAGCAAAAGAAGTCTCTCTCAAAAATCTTTAAAGCTCCAGAAATATGCACTGATATCTGTTATAATACCATATATTAATATTTGTGGGCTTTGAAATTTGGCCAGAGAACACTAATCCAAGTCACTGTCATATCTACAAGTGTCACACTGTCCCCAAATTTTCTCCTTGCTGCTATTCTTGAACCCCTTAAACCACATATGTATAACATCATTATTGGTAAAATCAAAATATAATCGTAACCCTCCTGCATGAAACCCTCTAGTGGCTTCCCATTTCACTGGGAACAAAATTCCTAACCCTTGCTCTCCAGGGCTTATCATGGCTGTCAGCTATTTAGACAGTGGACCCGAAACCTGCTTGCAACATGCTATCCCCAGATCTTTGTCTGTCATCTCTGAAGAAAAACTCTCCCTAACCACCTTATCTAAAGTAATCCCCCTTCTCATCCTGTCAAGTTATCACCTCATTTCATAATATTCATGGATCTTAAATATCTTAAACATATCAGATTAAATCTATTACTATTTATCTACATTTATCTTATTACCTTATCTTAGTTTTACTGCCTCCTCCCCGCCCCCACCCGCCATTAAAATCTAAGTGCCATGACAGCAAATTGTTCGTGTTTTTGTTCATTGCTCTATCTCCAGGTAAGCCCTCACCAAATATTTTTGTATGATTTAATGCATGTATTACCTTTAAGTGCAATATATACAATCTTATATAAGCATCGATTCATATGATTCATATTATTTGATGAATTTAGAACTGACATCATCCCATATATCCACCTCCCTTAAAATTTTACATAAATGAAACTCCTATTCACCGTTTGTTCAGGCAAGAAATATATAAAACATGTTTTTGCTCATTTAATTCTCTGTCTTCACAGCATCTTAACCTTCAGCAAATTCTGTTGGCTTTGTCTTCAAAATATATCCAGAATGTGATCAGACTCCCCCTATGCCTCTAGTAACTTAATCCAAGGATAATCAATTCTTATATAGACTCTCATTAAAAAAATAGTCAATTTTAGCTGTGTTAAGTTTAAGAGGACATTCACATATACATATCAGGTAGGTAGAGAGTTATATAAGACTGAAGTTTAGCGGAAAATATATTAAAATTATAAAATTTGGAGTTTTTATTCTGACAGGTATAAGGTGATTTTTCATTATGGTTTTGATTTGCATTTCACTGATGATAAGTGATGTTGAGCATCTTTTCATGTGTATGTTGGCCATCTGTCTATCTTTTTTGGAAAAATGTCTATTCATCTCTTCTCATTTTTTAATTGGATTGTTTTGTTTTTTTGGTGTTGAGTTGTATAAGAATCCAAAAGACAAGAAATAACAAGTATTGGGATGGATATGGGGAAAAAGGAATGCGTTTGCACTGTTGAAGGGAATATAAATTGGTGAAACCACTATGGAAAATAGTATGGAGGTTACTCACAAAATTAAACATAGAAATACCATATGATCTAGTAATTCCATTGCTGGGTATTTACCCAAAGAAAATGAAAATACTAATTCAAAAAGATATATGCACCTCTATGTTTATTACAGTATTATTTACAATAGTCAAGATATAGAACAATCCAAGTGTCCATTGATAGATGAATGGATAAAGAAGATGGGTTGTATGTATAGGGAATCGAATATTACTCAGCCATAAAAAAGAATGAATTCTTCTTATTTGCAACAAGATGGATGGATCTAAAGAGTATACTGCTAAGTGAAATAAGACAAAGAAAGACAAATACCATGTGATTTCACTTATATGTGGAATCTAAAAAACAAAAAAATGAACAAAGAAACAAACAAAAAAAACAGACTCAAATACAAAGAAATGGTGGTCATCAGAGGGGATGGCAAAACAGATAAAGGGGATTAAGAGGTACAAATTTCTACTTATAAAATAGTAAGTGATAGAGATGAAAAGTACAGCATAAGGAATATAGTCTATAATATTGTAATAATGTTTGGTGGTAGATGGTGACTATACTTATCATGGTGAGCACTGAGCGATGCCTAGAATTGTCCAATCGCTACATTGTACAATTGAAACTTATATAATACTGTATGTTAATTTTATTTCAATAAAAGAATTGGGATTTTTCAGCATACACATTGTGTTAAAGCCATGAGTCTCTCACTTAAGAGTTTTAGTTTAGAGGGGCGCCTGGGTGGCTCAGTCGTTAAGCGTCTGCCTTCGGCTCAGGTCATGGTCCCAGGGTCCTGGGATCAAGTCCCACATTGGGCTCCCTGCTCCGTGGGAGGCCTGCTTCTCCCTCTCCCCCTCCCCCTGCTTGTGTTCTTGATCTCGCTATCTCTCTCTGTCAAATAAATAAATAAAATATTAAAAAAAAAAAAAAGAGTTTTAGTTTAGAATGAATGAAATGCTACTACACCTAGAATTTGAAAAGAAGAGGAAGTCCCAGAAAAAGAGATTAGGTAGTCAGTCAGTGAGATTTATGAAACACCAATAAAATGTATTAACCTAGAATCAAAATTAGCAAGAGTTTCAAGAAGAAGCAACTAATCAACTGTATTACATGCACTGACAGACCAATTAAGAGGAGGGCTGAGAGTTGAACATTGAATTTAGCAACTCTGACAAAAATAATTTCAGTTTGGTGATCAGAATCAAAGCTTGGGTAGAGTGAATTCAACAGCTTAGTCATCTTGCGTAACTGACAATTTACATCAATTGAACAGCAACTCCCCATTTCCCACTTCCTCCAGCCCCTGGCAATCACCATTCTATCTCTTCATGATCCTGATTTCAATTTTTCTGAATATATATCCTGAACAAGTTCTAAAGATCTGTTATATAAAATAGTATTTATAGTTAACAATACTACATTTGCACTTAAAAAATTTTTAAGCAAATAGGTCCTATGTTAAGTGTTAAGCAAACAAAAACAAAATCAAAAGGCTATAAAGAAACTTTTGGATGTGATGGGTCTAGTACTTTGCTTGTGGTAACAGTTCCACCAGTATATGCATATGTCCAAACTCATCAAATTGTATACATTAAATATATGTAAGTTTTATCAATTATATCTCAATAAAGCGAGGGGTGGGGGAGAACATTATAGGAGAGAAAATTTAGCAGGTTATATAGAAAAATCTTCTAAGCACCTTTGCCATAAATGAGGTTGTATTTACTCTGCTTTCGCCATTTTTCACAATGAATGGAAAATGGTTTTAATCAGCTTTCAAGTAAGGGTGAAATATTTGGAATTTCAATCTCTGCCCCTTTTTTTTAAATGTAAAAGCAGTTAGTTGACTATAGAACACCCATTCCCATTCTTTGAAAGTTCCTTAAAGTACTGTCAATCCTGAACTCATCAGATAATATTAATGCATGTAAATAAGACTGTATATCTCGCGCTCATATGTAAAAGTAAGATTTTTTTGTTTGAACAATAAAAAATGCAGTTGCTAAGAATAATTTGATGTCCCATTTTCTTTTTTAGTATAACAATAAGCTAATTGTTTTCTCATTCAGCTGCTGTTCCATATTCAATGGAAGAAAACCCACATTTTTCCCTACTTGTTTTTTTTTTTTTTTTTTACTTTTTGAAAATATAGTGCTTAGGCATATAGCTACTAAGATACGTCCTTCTGGGGTGCCTCGGTGGCGTAGTCAGTTAAGCACCTGACTCTTGGTTTTGGTTCAGGTCCTGATCTCAGGGTTGTAGGATTGAGCCCCGTGTTGGGCTCCCAACTCAGTGTGGAGTCAGCTTGAGATTCTCTCTCCCTGTCCCTTTGCCCCTCTCCCCACCCCCATGCTCTTTCTTGCTCTCTAAAATGGATAAATTAAATTTTGAAAAAAAGATGTGTCTTTCCTCCCTACCAAAAAAAAAAATCATAAAACTTTCAATAAATTTATTCTTAACTATTTTTTAAGAGTAAATCTATTTCAATAGTAAACTCATCTTGCATGTTATTGAATCAGAACTAGAATTCAAGGGACTGATAACCAGGAAATGATTGTTTGATCTTACCAAGAAAAGCTCAAAGTTAAATAACTTATGATTAGTATTTATCCAAGTATTTTTCCTTCCTCCTATAGGTCAGAAGATGAGCTGGATTAGACCTGGTGTCTTGTGAAGCTTTTCTATAACATAGTTACAGTTACGTGTCCAAGGCATTTATTTTCTTGATGCTCTCAATCTTATTAATATTCAATGAAAAGCACTACATTTTATAACTGAACACATACTAAATGTAAGATGCAATGCCAGGTGCTGACTATACAAATAACTATGTAAACTCATGGGTAATCAAGATATATTCGTGTTTATATGCTAACTATAATTTATAATACACTAACAGTATTCTGAATATGTAAAAATTGGCTAAACTAATGATGTCTACCATATTTTAAAATTGAAAACTACTAAGTCATGAAGTATGACATTCTCATCAGTAATAATCATTTTCATAATTTTAAATTACATTAAAATGGGGTAAATTAGACAAATTTTATATCTTACTATTTTTAAAAATAAATATCAATTCACCTAATTGTTTTTCCTGATGGGCTGGGCTGTTTCCCCTGCCTCTTGTAGGTGGGAAGATGTCCTGAGGTTTTTCTTTAATGTGGTCACAGCCACGTGTCCAAGCTATTTATTTTCTTTATGATCTGCAACATATTTTCATGAAGACTTGCTTAAAATTATATGTTATACTGATTAGGAAGAGATGTTGGCAAATAGGTTCTGTTACTGCTAATAGTCCCTACATCCTGAAAATTAGCAGCCAAAGACTAAGGAGAAAAAATTAGTTTGCATCTACTCATCAATGAAAACTTACACTGAGTCTCAGAAGAAGAGAAAAAGGCAAGAGAAGCACTAACTTTCAGAAATGTTGACAAAGTGAAGAAGGTGAAGGTCTCAGTCCCAGAAATACTTAGGTCTTGATTAGAATTCATTTCAGAATGACTCTTGATTGGCCCACCCAGCAAAGTGTCCTCCGTAAGGACTTATTAATGTTTCTTGTTGGTGATTGGTATGATTTTGCAGTCTTTTTTTTAAAAAACAAAAATTTTAAGATTTTATTTATTTATTCATCAGAAAGAGAGAGAACACAAGCAGGGAGAGCAGCAGATGGAGAAGCAGGCTCCCCGTTGAGCAAGGAGCCCGATGCAGGACTCGATCCCAGGACTCCGGGATCATGACCTGAGCTGAAGGCAGACACTTAACTGACTCACCCACCCAGGTGTCCCTGCAGTCATCTTTTATAGCAACGAGTAATATTTTACATTGTTATGAATAAGGGCTATGTAAGATAATTTAGATTAAAAATAATTCAACTCTCTCTGACCTCTTGTCTGCATCACTATCATCAAAATGGGAATCAGTACTGCAATAGATCTAAAGAGGATTTCAATCTATTATATTTGGTGTTTTATCTTCTCTTTATGGTGATAGGACATTATAATATAGAAGATATCTTCACTGTTATCTTCCCCAGTTGACTAATCATATAATAATTCTATAATTCCCTCATCTACTCAGTCCATCTGTGCTTTATGCATTTAATACCCTCAAGTTTAACAGTTCTTGCTTTCCTTGAGTATTATGGTTTAAGTAGCCAGTTAAAAAGTTTCATATTGCTCTCTCAATATTGGTAACAGTAGAAGGACAAAAATTGCTTTTCTCATAGTCCAGAACAATTTGGTAAAGTTCAATTAACCAGCAATACCATCACCTCAAATTTAAGATTTGTATTAGTTACTTTTAATAATTTATCCTAGCAAAAAATTTTCTGTAGTTATTACTGGATGTAACTGTGCTACAAAGAACGTTTATATCATCATCCAATAATTTAACCAAGGGGTTAGTAAATTCTGTTGTATAAAAAGCATTCTAAAGTGAACCTGAGCCCTACTGCAAGATTCTTCTGTTTTAGGACAAAATTCTCTTCATAATGAGGACTCTATATTAGTTGAGACAAGTTAGACTGCAGTTGACAGTGTGGTAGATTGCAAAAGTAGCCATAATTCTCCACCACTCTTCAGATTATGCTCCTTCAAATTGTGATTTTGCAGTTCTTTCCATCAAGAATTGGAATTTAGGGCACTGGGTGGTTCAGTCAGTTTAGTGTATGACTCTTGATCTCAGCTCAGTTCTTGATCTCAGGGTCGTGAGTTCAAGCACAGCATTGGGCTCCATGCTGGGTATGGAGGGTACTTAATTAAAAAAAAAAAAAAAAAGCTGGAATTTATTTCTCCATCCCTTGAATCTGGGTTGGCTTTGTGACTTCCTTTGTCAAGAGAATGGTGGCAGATGGAACAGTGTAAGAGTCCCAAGCCTATACTTTAGGTGGCCCTGCTCTCTTCCTTTCCTTCTCCTGGAGACCTGCCAGCTGCCTGGACCAGCTTTCTGGACATAGAGAAACCATGTGGTGCACAGAAAAGGCATCCACCAGAAGTCGTCCTAATCTATCTAGGCATTAGCTGGTCTGTTACATGACTACAAAGATGTGGAAGCAAGTGCAGACATCAGTGTGCCTACCTAATGTTAAATCAGCAGACTTGCCCAGCTGACTCATGGACTCTTAAGCAATAATAAAATGTTGTTTTAAGACAGTACATTTTGTGGTGCTTGTTAAGCAGCAAAAGCTAACTGACTCAGGTAGAAAGAAACCCAAGAAAAGGGGAGAAATTATTGTAACCTTAGTGAGATACAATAGGACAGCTACAGAATGTTAGTGATGAAGACCCTTAGGAACTACTAGAACCAGGTGTCAGATGTTCTTAGGACTCTTCTGTGTATCCATCAACTAAGGCTAGGGTTACATTTCACAAAAGGACAGCTCCTTGGGTGCCTGGGTGGCTCAGTCGTTAAGCGTCTGCCTTCGGCTCAGGTCATGATCCCAGGGTCCTGGGATCGAGTCCCACATCGGGCTCCCTGCTCGGCAGGAAGCCTGCTTCTCCCTCTCCCACTCCCCCTGCTTGTGTTCCTGCTCTCGCTGTCTCTCTCTGTGTGTCAAATAAATAAATAAAATCTTTAAAAAAAAGGACAGCTCCTTGGGAACACTACTGAGAATGCTGCCAGAAAAAGAGGTTTAGGAAAGATAGTCATCATCACAAAATCTTGTTCAGGTGTGAGAAGACCTGTGGTTTTAGTCACAGATAGTACATTATCCATTAATACCCATCCCTGCTATTATACAGACCACCCCTGTGGTTCCTGATATATATATATTCTGTTAAACCATCCTCTTATGTGAACCTGCTTGTGCATCTGAATTTCCTCTTTCATCTAGCTCTATACTTTAAATACCCTTGTAATGCCCAGCTGATTTTGGCAAAAGAAAGTTTCTCATATCATATATGATATTCTTTCATGGGAGCAAAGTCTAGAAAATAGAAGGATCCCTTTTTAATATTCAAGAGTCTAGAATCCATGGGACTCAAGGAAATAAAATTACCTACTATGTGCAAGGTAGCCAGCCTATGTGAACATGCACATTCTTTGAATGCTGTGTCAATTTATGGTCTGCTCAATAACCTTATGATTAATTTTCCCCGAGCATATGTTCATAAAATTCATATAAATCCAGGAAAAAATAAAGACAATTATTTTAAGTCTAAGGCCTGAATCACTGACTACATTTTTTGTTGAAAATGAGTGAGTGATCTAGCTTGCAGAGGTATGACCTAAAAAGTATGTTAAAATGTTTTATTACAAAATATATTTGTTATGCAAAACTAAGCAAGAATAGAAAGACATTTTTAAAATTCTCATTATTCATGAATTTTAGGTTTGAAAAATTTTAGATTAAAAATAATTAAATTTATCTCTAACCTTAAACACAAAATCAAACCTATGAATCTATTATGTTTTTGAAAGTGTATGAATAAAGATTGCATTTTTGGTGGCTCTATCAATGATAATGAATGAATGCACTCTTGTGCAAATCGAGGACGGTAATCAATTTTCAAAAGAGCAAAATTTTACTAGATTTGGTAGTTCTGTAAAGATACAGGTTGTGTGTTTTGGGTTTCAATTTGGAATTTTCTAGACTGATTAATCAGTCTAGAAAATCATAAAACCAAGTATATATTCTATATATACTTGTACTCTGGAGGGTTCATTTCATTTTTTTTTTTTTAAAGATTTTATTTATTTGACAGAGAGAGACACAGT
The DNA here is from genome assembly GCF_011800145.1 of Mirounga leonina. Lineage (NCBI taxonomy): Eukaryota > Metazoa > Chordata > Mammalia > Carnivora > Phocidae > Mirounga > Mirounga leonina. The sequence goes on from NW_023270451.1 coordinate 80,977,704, forward strand.
GAAAGAGGGAACACAAGCAGGGGGAGTGGGAGACGGAGAAGCAGACTTCCCGCAGAGCAGGGAGCCCAATGCAGGGCTCAATCCCAGGACCCTGGGACCATGACCTGAGCTGAAGGCAGATGCTTAACGACTGAGCCACCCAAGGCGCCCCTTCATATTATTTTCAAATGATGTTTCATCTAATGTCTTTCTTTTTTTACAAGATGAATTTTATAATGTATGGTAATTTCAAATTGCTTGAAGACAAGATGCTGAGAAATTTGTAACAAAAATTTAATGTATTATATATGTTGTAAAATGCTACTTCCAGCTTAAGCATATACATTTACAAAATAAATGGACACGATATTACTTAATATTGCTTTCTTCTTTGTGAATACTTTATGTCTGTTATCAGTCCATTTAGAAAGAAATTATTAATTATACATCAAAACATATATCCTTCGAGCAATTTCCATCACCTCACAAAACATTTTTTTTTTTTTTTTTTGGTGAGAGCACTTCATATCTACCCTCTTAGCAAATTTTAAGTAGACAATATAGTACTGTTAACTGTAGTCACCATGCTGTATATTAGATTTCATCTCCAGACCTATTACTCATCTTTTATAACTGTAACTTTGTCCCATTAAATAGACGTCTCCCCATTTTCCTCATCCCCATTCTGCTGGCAACTACCATGGGGCTCAGTGCTTCTAGGAGTTCAACTATTTTAATTCTACATATAAGTGAAATCATGCAGTATTTGTCTTTTTGAGTCTGACTTATTTCACTTAGTGTAATACCCTCCAGGTTCATGTAGGATTCCAATTGCAGTTTGATATTGCCTAATAGCTTTTGGATATTCTGGATTTTGTTGTTGTTCTCTTTTCATTTTGTGTCATTTCCTAAGTTGTTTCAAGTCTACTGACAAGCCTGCCAAAACCATTGTGTCTTTCTGCCTGTTGTCTTTATTATTTTTGTGTTTCCATTGATTCCTTCTTGTACTTTCCATCTCACTCCTGATATTTATGAAGAACATCCATCTTTTACACTAGACAACTTTACATATTAAGCATTGTTATTTTAACACCCTTATCTGATAGTGTCAACAGCTGGCTCTTTGAATATATGTTTATTGTTCTGTCTCCTGACAGTGTGTTGTTTGTTCTCTTGTTTTTGTGTTTGTCTCAAAATTTTTTATTAAGTTCTGGTCATCATGTGAAAAACAGGAAGACTGAATTATATAGCATTTGTGCCTGAAAATGAACATACCTGTTCCTGTGCCTCATTTTTAGTTTGTTTTTTAATCAACCTCTCACAGAGTTGTTCTGGTTTTGATATTTGTTGTTAATACAGTTAACTTCTATGCATCCACTCCAAGTTTGTGGTTAGGATGGCAGCTTGGTTGCTGTAGGGATTTTCTTCAATGTTCAAGTTTCAAACTTCCTGTTCACTGGTCCCCCTCAGAGGGAAGCTCCATATATGTGTCCCTCTCCCGGTGGCAGACTGTGGCTCTTTATTACTCAGTGTTTTGTTACCACGACAGTGGAGTCTAGATTGGGTCTCAGGCATGTGGTTTTCATGGTGATACTACTCTTACTCTCATGGAAGCCAAACTCTGCTTTTGGCAGTTCTTATGTAGGAGAGGATTTCTTATCTTTTCTTCAGAAGTAGGGAACCTCTACATTTTCCTCCCCTCAGCCAGTGGCAAACATTTTTTGGATTTTGTTTTGTCTTTAGTTCCTCTCCTCTAGCCACATGAGATCTTCACATGTGCTCACAGACATTGTGACCTTCTCCAGTAGCTTAAAATGTTTGTTCTGTAGAGTATAATTTTCCTTCTGAGCCATTTTTCTTCCTTCAGTGTCAGCAACTTTTATCCTTCAGGTCTGTACCATTGAGGGAGGCTTTCTTCAATGCCTGCCTCATCCCTAACCATCATCTTAAGTAGCCAGTAGAGATCTATGAAGAAAGCGGGCAAATGCATCCTAACTCCCTTTGTGTCTGAAGCTCACAGGGGTTCTATTCTCTCCCCCTAGCCCACACTCAATGTTTAGCACCTTTTTAAGTATTGTGGCTACATTATTTTCATCCAATCATGTGGTGTTGGTGTCTATTTGGCTCATGCTCTGCCAAGGTGATCCAGTGTTGGTGTTCCATTTCTCTTTGGAGGAGCAAGTTTTTTCCAAAGAATTCAGGCTACTTGCTTGCTCTGAAACCTCTGTTCTTCAATAATCTGAAGAAAATTTATAATTTTTAATCCAGCTTTTTCTTGTTGTGAGGACAGCAGTGACTGGTCTTACTAGCTTTCCACATCCTTTGTGAAAGTAACCCCAGGAAGACAATTTTGAGACTTATTCCACAAAGCTTCTTAGAGGACCCCAGTAAGATTAAACCCCTATTGCCCACAGCATTATACCTACTCTTCAATGACCCTTTGCTGATTTTTTAGACTTTCCTGTTACTTTCTCCTGCTTTCTCTACTCCTCACATCTTTATGAGATTTCCTCCTACATAAAAAAATACTATCACTGGTGGGTGGAAAGGACTTGGCTTAATGTCGGCAGTAAATTAATAAGCTATCTTTCTAACACTGTTCTAAAATCATTTGTTGTATATATTGCCCTGCCCTCCATATTCCTGAACCCGTGTACTATTTCTTACAAATTCTGTCATAAATTATATTTTTATTTAAAATTTTACATATATAAAGACCTATAGAAATGATGTTTCTGAGTTAAATAAGAATTTCATTTAACTATAAGCACACTTTAAAAACATCCCATTCCACCAAATTCACTTATAAATAGCTAGATCAGAAAAAGGCTATGTACTAGGAAAAATATATAACATTTTCTATAAATTTCATGGATTATGGAGCAAGCGCATAAATTTGAGTTTTGGCATTGGGTTTTTAGACAAGAAGCTCAGAGCTCAACTCTTTATCTGAAGTTCTCTGGCCTTGAAAATATAGTCCTATTTTGTGAGAAAAGAACTTCTCAGAATATTGTAAATGCATTTTGGTTTGAGGTAGGTCTGAAAAGGTTCAGGAATAGATTGTTTGGGCTTTAGAATTCTATCCTTAAACTTAGATAAAATAAAGAATGAGCAACAAAAAAACCTTTTTTAGATTTCCAAAAAGGATTTTTGGGTAAATTATCTCTTATATCTTAATGTAGAACTTTATATAAAACTAAGATTTATTTAGAATGAATGTTTTGAGATTCAGAAAATATCCCACTGATTTCTAATTTTAAATAGTTATGACTACAATAATTTATTAAAAATCTGACCAAATTATGGCTATACCTTTCATCTGAATTCTGCCTGAAATCAAGATATCATTTTAATACATTCATTTATAAGAGATTTAAGAAGAGTATTTCATTTCATTTTGTTTGGCTTAGTTTAGAAAGCAAAGCAAACTTTTAAGTAGAAGAATATTTTATTGCTTATATAATCAGGCATTTCCACAATGACCAAATATATTCAAAGTCATAGGGAGAACCGGCAGTTGATAATTCGGGGAGGAAGGGGTGGATCTCACTTCCTTTATAATTTAACTTTCTGTGATTTAAAAAACTAATAAATTTCCTGATTTTTAGAGAAAATTAACTTTTTTTGGTACAACAAACACTGACTATTTGCATCAACTTTTCAGTTGGAAAATTTTAAAAACTTCTTAAGGACTTAGAAGATAATAAATATATTTATTTTCTTAAATATGGCTTATTAGTTTTCCTCCTAGTGTACATCCCATTTTACATAATTTAAATATATTATCCAACCATAGGTTAATCTTTCCCTTGAGACTAATGATGAAATCTGGATTGACACTGAGCATTCTGCTACCAATAAAAGAAAATCACAGTAGAAGGGCAAAAATAAATGGCAAAAACATAGATGTTTTTCATCCTCTATGTTGTTATTCCTCATCTGAAAACAGATTTTGTGATGTGATTTACTGTCTTGTCAAAATGGAATATAAAATATATTTAATATTATTAATATAAGTTTCTCATCTTAGAGTAATAGAGATTTAATTTTGCCTTCATTATCCATACAAAATTATTGTACTGGTTTTTACCATTTTAATAATGAGCTTTACATTGAGGATGAAAAGGATAGCACTAATAATGGTGACAGTACAGCATAAAGAAGTAGAAACATATAGAGAAATAAATTTAAATGGTTATGAAAATTACTGTCGCTTACCTGTATACATTAAAAAATGAATGACTGAAAAATAATTTACCCTAATCTTACAAAAGCTCCCGTATTACATTCTGAAAATCATTTTCTGTAATTAAGTGAGTTCATGCTCCCAGAGTACTTACGAAGCAGGACAAGTTACATGAAACAAAATGAAACAAAAAACCACTTTGGGTATTACATAAAAAGGGTTTGATTTAGAATTAACTAAAAACAAAAACAAATGATACATCCAATTTTGTATCTCTTCTGTCAATAAGCAAAGAGAAGTTTCTGTATTACTTTTGTGTTTCACAGCAAAATGATTTAATAGGAAAGAGAAGACTGGCTGAGCCCAAGAATCAAACACTGAAAGGTTATACACACATAAACACATGAACACACACCAGAACACACAGAGACCCACACACAAAATATTATCTTGGGATTTAGGTATTAAACCAGTTTGCTAATTGCATAATGATCATCTGTATCATAATATCTAAAACAGATGTTCTTTAAAGTTATACATCAAAAATTAGCTATATTTAATATTTTTCACATAGTAACATGTATCTCTCCATAGCACCTGTCACACCTATAATTTTAAAATAGTTTTTTGGAACTATTTACCTAATATCTCTTTATCCATAAAACCACGGTGATATAGATCACAGTCATGTTTGTCCATCATAACCTCAGTGTGTAGCCCAGTGCCTACAACATGTGGACACTTAATAGATATCTATTGAATAAATGTGAATGTTTAAAGAAATGAAAGGATATGTTCTTGAATGTGTCATAGTTCTCCAAACAGTGATAGAAATATGAATAATTTTTCTTGGTATAAGATCAGCACTGAGCTCTAGGTTAAAATTCCAGATGTTCAATAGATATTTCTATCAGAATACCTCACAACTGAAAACAGTGAAGTAAATAAAGTCTTTCAATTATGTTTATGATGTTTATGACTCAAGAAAAATAAACAATTACCTTTCTACTTATACAGTATAAAAACCAAATATTGCTACCAAAACAGCATGAGTTTTTATAAGTACTAGGTATCATTCTCCTTTAAGGAAATCTTATTACACTTTATATATATATATACTGGTTGAATTGTTCAGCTATTGATTAACTTGACTGTGTGTATGTGTGTGTGTATGTATATATATATATTTATATATGGCATCTACCATTTGCTTACGGCAACTTAATATTCAGTGACCAAAACAGAAATCCTCAAAGAATGAAGTTTGACTTCGAGCAGTAGGCAGACAATGACCAGTAAACATAATTAATTAGTTAAGCTGTATGTCAGAGGATGTCAAGTACTATAAAAAAGTAGAGCAGGATTGAGGGTTCAGTATTAGGAGAGACAGGATGCAATTTTTAAAAATATAGTGAGACAACTTCAAGAAGGTTCATTTGGACACAAACTTATAGGCAGTGTGGGTGTTAGCCATGTGGGTATCCAGGAGAATAAGCCAAGTACAGGGAAAAGTCAGTGCAAATGCCCTGTGGTAAAAGCAACCATGATGTAAACAGGGAAGATCAAGGAAGCCTATGTGGCTGGAATTGGGTGAGTCAGGGCAATCATGTAGGAACTTCTCTATTTTTTAAATCTTCTGATATCTTTTCCTTAGTTGTCAAGACATTGATGAAAACATTTTAGTGTGTAACAATCAAAACTATATATTTCCTTTTAAATTATTATTTTTCAATTTTGTTTGTATGTCTTATACAGCTTATAAAACACCAACAGTGTTCTAAAAGAACCTATTTCTGATGTTTTTTTCCATAAGTGATAGAAGTTAATATGATTTTCTTTCACAGCATCATGTCTCTTAACTGATATTATCTTAAATCAAACTTACATTCTCCTCTCCCAACCCAAATTTGTTTCAGTTTCCTATTTGGTGATGGTCACATAAGAACAGAACAGCATAGCTGTCATTTGCTTTTCTGTCTCCCTAACTCCTCTTACCTATTTAATCATCAAGACTTGCTTATATTTTCTCTAAAAACAGTCTTTTCCATTCTCAGTTCTAATTTTTATCCCATATAACTCTATCATAACAGCCTTCATATAGCCTCCCAGCTTCTAGTTCCCAACCTACTTTTCACACCACTTTCACATTCATTGTGTTGAGTGTACGATCCTCTGTTGAACTATTCTAATAGGACAAATTTGTAACTGGTGAATGGGGTTACAGCAGCTCTTGAATCTCATCATACATCAGCCCCCCTCCTTGTCTGTCCCATATTAATTGGGTAGTAATTTATTTTATTTATTTATTTGAGAGTGAGAGAGAGATCATGAGCGGGGGGGGGAGGGGAAGGGTAGAGGGAGAAGCAGAGAGCCCGATGTGGGGTTCCATCCCAGGACCCTGGGATCATGACCTGAGCCAAAGGCAGATGCTTAACTGACTGAGCCACCCAAGCTCCCCGGCTTTTCAATATTCTTAAGCCAAAATGCTCACTTCTAGTGCTGATTGAAGCAGGGGAAAAATTAATGAGAAACCTGATTTATGACGATATTTAAGAGACAAGATTTTAAAGGTGAGGATAATTGTGGGGTGGGAAATTTGCAGGATAAATGGAGTTAGGGAGTAAAGGTTGATGCAACACCCTAAAAGATGACAACATCATCTCCCAGGGAAATCAAAGAAAAGCAAGGTGGCCAGGTACTTCAGAAGAAAAGACATCTTTTTCTAACAAAGATTGGATTACCTTTGTTTGCAGTGATTTTATGAATAAAGTATATAAAACATCCCATAGCTTGAAATGTCAGAGATATAAAAATATCAAATCTCTGAAAAGGAACAGGTATAGTGTGCCATTATCATATTCCATCAAAATTTAACTGAACTTGGATTAAATGTCTAAAGAAAAGGTTGAAATGAGAACTAGAACTTAGACACAGACAGACTTACTTTCCATTCACATAAAAGAGAAATCAGGTTCCAACAAGTGGATGATGTTTCTTAACATGACATTTTTTTGCCCCAAATATTCACCCATTCTGTATCCTAAAACTTAACACAGGATTTATAACCCTCAAATAATTTGCGCTATATAACCACAGTTATAAAGTTGAATGACTTGGTGAGCTAGCATAATGTCACAAAAGACAAGGCTGAGCCACATGGCCTAGATTTGAGATTCAAGTAAATATAATTTTAGACAAGACATTTTATCTCGATAGGTTTCACTGATTTACATTTGAAATGATTATGTTGGCTTGTTGATCTCTAGGGCCCAGCCCTGAAGAAAGAGTGGCCTTGAGAACAAAGAAAGAAAGAAAGAAAAAAAATATATATATATATATATCTTCCCCATCTTTCAATCAAAGAGCCACATAATTCAATTGGAAAGTAAAGCACAGCTCACTTATTTCAATTATTTCTATTAAATCAACGATTTGTGGATATGTGGTCAGAGCAATTCTCCCAAGGTCACTCTTACATGTAATGTTCACTTTATGTGAAACCAAAACAGTAACTTAAGGAGCTCCAAAGTATGTGAGTCCATACAAAAATCTACTTGGTTGCATTTATTAGAATTAAGAATGAGAAAAAGTTAATGCTTCCTGCAGAACTTCAGTTTCTGAAAATGCTAAATACACACATACATCTGTTCTTTTTCCTATCCTATCAACATGGTCATAATTAAGTTACTGCCTTAAATTCAATATGGCCTGCATATTCATGAAAGTGATCTAAATCTCCTCAACAGGAGGACATAATATATATCTTAGCTTTTTTTGTCAATTATTAAGTTAAATACATTAACAATAGACATGTATATACAGAAAGTTTTTATAACTGGGGTAAAAACTATGTGCAAAAATACTGTATTATATTCTTGACTATATTACAAAGTTAAAATACAGAATTTAAAAAGATTATCTTAATATAATTTTAATGATTTTAGGAAGCATGTGGTCTGTACCTCTCTCTCTCTCTCTCTCTCAGCTCTCTATGGGGAAGTTTCAAACAAAAGGCATGAAGAAAATCTAAAACAAGAAACATAGATAAAAACAATCCATATGGTGTTACTTGAGTCATATGGAAGGCCTAGATTCTACCCCCACCCAACAGTAATAAAATATCCCTCTTGTCCCCTGCTGGGGTGATATCAAGGAGGCTGACTGAAAAGGTGGGACTTTCCCCACATTTTGGAAGTAATGATCCCCATTCACACAACATCAGTGGAAGTGTCAAGAGCAGTAACAAAGGAGTCGTATTGAGAGAGGCCTAGTGGGGGGTCTCAACTATTACTTCTGGCCCAGCAGTAATGATGGTCCTCTGCCCAACCTCAGGATATCAGTGGAAGCTGAGTAGGAAACCTGGACTTCCATTCACATGTGAAAGTAATGGGCATTTTTTTTTTCTTGAAATAACTGTATTAAAAATTAGAGTGTCTCACCCTCCTCCACTGTTGGTGGGAATGCAAGCTGGTGCAGCCACTCTGGAAAACTGTATGGAGGTTCCTCAAAAAGTTGAAAATAGAGCTACCCTACGACCCAGCAATTCCACTACTGAGTATTTACCCCAAAGATACAAAAGTAGGGATCCGAAGGAGTACGTGCACCCCGATGTTTATAGCAGCAATGTCCACAATAGCCAAACTGTGGAAAGAGCCAAGATGTCCATCGACAGATGACTGGATAAAGAAGATGTGGTATATATATACAATGGAATATTATGCAGCCATCAAAGGAATGAGATCTTGCCATTTGCAACGACGTGGATGGAACTGGAGGGTATTATGTTGAGTGAAATAAGTCAAACAGAGAAAGACATGTATCATATGATCTCACTGATATGAGGAATTCTTAATTGTAGGAAACAAACTGAGGGTTGCTGGAGTGGGGGGGGTGGGAGGGATGGGGTGACTGGGTGATAGACACTGGGGAGGGTATGTGCTCTGGTGAGCGCTGTGAATTGTGCAAGACTGTTGAATCTCAGATCTGTACCTCTGAAACAAATAATGCAATATATGTTAAGAAAAAAAAAAAGAAGAAGAAGAAGAAGAGGGTAGCGGGAGGGGAAGAGTGAAGCAAGGGAAATCGGAGGGGTAGACGAACCATGAGAGACGGTGGACTCTGAAAAACAAACGGGGTTCTAGAGGGGAGGGGGGTGGGAGGATGGGTTAGCCTGGTGGTGGGTATTGAGGAGGGCACGTTCTGCATGGAGCACTGGGTGTTGTGCACAAACAATGAATCATGGAACACTTCATCTAAAACTAATGATGTAATGTATGGGGATTAACATAAGAATAAAAAAAAGTTATTTAACCTTTTATTAATTCTGCTACATGACTTTTTCAGTATAAAGTTATATTTCACTTGGTCAATGTACTATAATAAAATATATTTTCTCTAAAAAAAAAAAAAAAAAAGAAGAAGAAATTATTATTAGATTGGAAGATAGAATAGAAATTACCTGACCTAAACAACAGAGAGAAAATACACTTTAAAACAAAACAAAACAATCAAAACAAAAATAAAGAAGAACAGAGCCTGAGGGACATGTGGGACTATAACAAAAGATCTAAAATCCCAGGAAGAAAGGAGAAATAAGATGGGGCTCAAAACCCGTTCAACAAAATAATGGTTAAAAACTACTTAAATTTGGCAAAAAACATAATCTAAGGATTTAAGAAGCTGAGCAAACTCTAATAAGGATAAATCATAGCATGATGCATTATAATTAAACTGCTGAAAAATTAAAGACAGAAAAGAAACCTTGAAAGTAGCCGGAGGGAAAAAAAAAATACCTTATCTCCACGGGAAAATTAATTCTAATGAAAACAGATTTCTTATTAGAAGAAATAAGTGAAGGACAGGAAAAAAAGAGGCACTGTATTTCCAAGTTATGAACAAAAGAACTATCAATTCAGAATCTTATATTCAGTGAAAACACCCTTTAGTAAAGAAGGGGAAATCAAGATATAATCAGATGAAGGAAAACTAGAATTTGTCACATAGATAGATATATAGACATATAGGCATAGATATATGTCAAACACACACACACACACACACACACAAAGAGAATGACTAAAGAAAATTCTCTCAACAGAAAGGAAATGATAAAAGAATGAAACTTAAAACATCAAAAATGAAAGAACATGAAAAACATGGTAAATAAATGGATAAATGCAACAGATTTTCTAAGTCTTGATATTTCTTATACTTGAAAAATATACTATATATTTATATATTAGTAGATTAAATAGGTATGTGTATGTAACACCTAGAGCAATTACTAAAAGAGCTACACAAAGAAATACACTCAAAAACAATAGTGATTAAAAGGGAACTATAAATTTGTTCAAGGAACCCAAAGAAAGGCAGAAACAAAACAGAAACAGACAAACAAAAAACATCAGGAACAGAAAACAAAAAAATAAAATGGTGTACTTAAGTCCTAAAATTATCAGTTATTATATTATATATAGATGGTCTAAATACAGAAGGTAAAAGAGAATTGCAGAGTGGTTAATGACATGACCCTAACTAAATGTTATCTATTTAAGAAACTCAGTTCCAAAAAATGATACAGGGAGGTTAAAAGTAAAACTATGGAAAAGGATAGATCGTGAACATATTAATGAAAAGGAAGGATGAATGACTATATTAATGTCACATAAAGTAGAATTCAGAACAAAGAAAATTATCAGAGAAAGAGAGGGACATTACATAATGATAAAAGAATCTATTTACCAAGAAAATACAGCAATCCTAAATGTATATGCACCAAACAAAAGTGCTGCAAAATATGTGAAGCAATAGCTGATAAACAGAAAAGAGAAGTAGAAAAATGCACAATTATAGCTGGAGACTTCACCACTCCTCTCAAGAAATGTTAGGAAAACCAGAGAGAAAATCAGTAAGGATACAGAAGAACACAACAATATCATCAACCAACAGGATATCATATACATTACAGAAAACTCCACCCAACAACACCAGAACACATTCTTTTCAAGTTCCTATACAACAAATACCAAAAAATACCATACTCTGGACCATAAGACAAACCTCAATATATCTGAAATAATTGAAATAATTCAGGATATATACAACTACAATGGAATCAGTCTAGAAATCAATTGAGACTGATAACAGAAAAGTTCCCAAACACTTGGCCATTAAACAACATACTTCTAAATAACCCACTGGTCAAAGAGCAAATCTCAGGAAATTTCTAAAAATGCATCAGTGAATGAAAGTGAAAATACAACCTATCCAAATTTTTAAGACACAGATAAAGCAGTGCTGCAAGGGAAATTTATAGCACTAACTGCTTGCATTAAAAAAAAAAAAAAAGTAAAGTGTCTAAATAATAATCTAAACTTTCATCTAAGGAAATAGATGAAATATAAAAAGAACAAAACAAACTTTAAAACAAGCAGAAGGATTGGAACAAGCCCAAATCAATGAAATTGAGAAAACAAAAAGTAATTGAGAAAAATCAACAAAACAAAGAGCTGATTCTTTGTAACGATCAATAAAATTAACAAACCTCTAACAATACTGTTACAAAGAAGAGAGGGAAGACAGAAATTAGCAATATCAACAATGAAACGGGATATCACTACAGACCCTTGAATATTAAAAGCACAAGGAAAAAATAAAAACAACCCTACATAGATAGATTGGACAACTAAGATGAAGTGAACTAATTCCTTAAAAAAAAAAAAAAGTTGTCACCCATTATGAAATAAATATTTTGAAAAGCTTATAACTACTAAAGAAATTAGATTCATAATTTAAAAAATCCTGAAAAATAAATTTCCAGGTCCAGATAATTTCCCCAAAGAATTCTACCAAAATGTTAACACTAATTCTACTCAATCTTTTGCAAACAACAGAATTGAGAACACTTCCCAATTCACTTTATGAGTGAATATTACCTTAATACCCAAATCAGCCAAAGAAGAAAAGAAGAAAACTATGGACCAATATCCCTCTTTAATATAGATGCAAAAGCCTCTAACAGAACATTATCAAATAGATTTCAGCAATCCATAAAAATAATTACATACAATGTCACATGAGGTTTATCCCAGGGATACAAGGATAGTTCAATATCTGAAAAACAATCATTGTAATCCACCCACCATATTATTGGGGTAAAGAAAAAATAAAAAGACTATATTAACTGAGGCAGAAAAAGTATTTGATAATATTCAACACCTATTCATGAAAAAAATAGAAAATGAGAATAGCCAGGAATTTCTTCAACTTGATAAAAAATATCAACAATCCTATAGTTAACAGCATACTTAATGATGAAAGACTAAATGCCACCAAACTACTTTCCACAGTGGTTCCATCATTCATCATCATTTCCCCATTCATCATTGTCAACACTTATTTTCCACTTTTTGTTTTTTCTACTTTTTACTAGTCTTCATTTTCTATTTTTTTACTACTCATCAAAAAGTGCTATCTTGTGGTTTTGATTTTCATTTACTTAATGGCTAATGATGTTGAGCAGCTTTTCATATTCTTATTAATCCTTTGTATATCCTCTTTGGAGAAATGTCTATTCAAGTTCTTTGTCTATATTCAGCTGAATTTTTTGTTGTTATCGTTATTTAGGTACAAAAAGGAATGAAGCACTGATACATGCTACAACATGGATGGACCTCAAAAATGCACGCTAAGTAAAAGAAGAAAGGCAGAAAAGGTCATGCAGTATATAATTCCATTTATATGAAATATCCAGAAGAAGTAAATCCATAGTGACTAGAAGAGTTTAGTGGTTACTAGAGGCTGGAGTCTTCTTTTGAGGTGATAAGAATGTTTTGGCATTTGATAAAGGTGACTTTACAACATTGTAGATGTACTAACTACCACAGTCTTACATATTTTAAATGCCTAATTACATGTTATATAAGTTTCACCTCAATTTTAAAAAGTGGAAAAAAATAGTAGTAGCTAAACTTGAGAGGTGGCAGAGACTGAAAGGGAGTATCAGAAGGGCTTTTTGGGCGTCAGTGAATGCTCCATTTCTTAGATTGGGTAACTGGTTTTCAGAGGAGACAATTTCTGAAATGCTCTATATTAATGATAGGTATACTTTTATATAAATGTCATACTTTAAAAGTCCATTGAAAAAAGAAAATATCCCAAGGAAGTTATGACTTTTATTTTTTAAATATTGAAATAACATTGTAGAGCCTCATACTACCAGTAAATGTAGCACAGAAATTCTGATATAATTCCTAAACTCTCACCATTGCATTGCTCTAGAGCTCAAAACAGATTCCTTTGGCTATGTTATCATCTGTAAGTTTTATACTGAGTATTCTTGTTAGGATGGTACTCAAAAACTAAAGTAGTTTTGTTTTTACAATTTTCAAGTTACTAGTAAGTTTTGCCTATGAAAAATATTGTATGAAGATACTTCCAAGTGTAGGTGAACACCGAGTATTATGAATGTTAAAAAGAAGAATATTAATTGATCTTAAGATAACTTAAACTAGAATATTGACTGGTGAATTTAATGTACTAATTGATCTTTTATCCATTGTTTCAATAGAGTTAGAGAATGTTAAATTTCTTTCCATAATGGATTATCACCTGGCCTCAAATGCCTTAAATTTTTTTCTGGTAGTTCAATTATTCTATTATTTTTGTTTGGTTTTTAGGGAACAGAATTGAACAGTTTAGCGAATTAAAAATCTAATTGCAAAAAAATATCTCCCTAAAAGTACACCACCACTCTTCTGATTGAGCACTCTACTTTCTCATTAATGCAGTTGTTTAGATGAAAGTGCTTTTGTATTAGCAGAATCCTCTTTGTTTCCTTTTTGTCGATTCCCACAACCCTATCTTAGTTGGTAATTTCTCCTTTTCCCCTAAGGCTGCTCAGAAAAAAGTAAGAACAGCTGACAACTTTCTTGAATTATTTGTATTAAATCCATCTTTTCGCATTTCATCTGTCACGTATCTGCCTGAAGGAATGCAATTGCAGCTCTCTTGAAATGCTCTGCCTTAAGCCAGCATTTTTGTGTGGTGATGAGGGGAGCGTACCCCAAGAAAAGTGATAGTTACTAAGTCTCTAATCTTTGTGCTTATACAATCAGATTGTGGGACACACACAAACACATACTCATGCAGAGGTGTATACACGTGTGTCTGTGACTACAAAATCTATCATCTGTTTTTAGGAATATCTGTACTTTTAAATGGTATAGAAGCTCTTGTAGATTTCTACAGTGTTCTTGACTTTGTATAAATGTTCTTACCTGTGTTACCCACAAATACTACCCACAAAGATTTGCATGTGGATTTTAAGCTATTAAATACCATGTCAATATTATGATAAATAATTCACATGTAAGACTAAAAATGTTTTAGTAGTATACAAACAAGATTGCACAAGTAGATCAATTTTACCTGGAATTGCAGCAATAAAAACTGTTCATCCTATATGCAAGAGTACAATCATTTGGATTTTCAAGGACTCAGCAATCTAAATCCTTGAGGACAGAGATTTTTTTTTTTCTTTTACTTAACAGCATATTCCAAGAACTTGGAACAAAGCTTGGAACATATTTGTTCAATGAATAAGTGAATGCACACAAGAGTTGAAGCAAGTATGAAATGAAAATTGTTTTTATCTTTAAGTTATAGGTTTATATTTTACTACTCCTATACACAAATAAATAAAACATAATATTAAAAGGAATTATAAACAATGTTGATTCAATTATATATAAATATATATGTAATTCATTTATATGATTACACTTTTAAATTATCTATTATAAATACGTAATTGATTGATTTTGTAAAAATACCACTGGTGTTTAATGCCCATGTCTCATTGTTAACTCTTGAAAGAGTCTTGAAAATCTTTAACACCCAGTAAGTAGATGGCTCAAAGATAGGATCCAAGTGTACAAATTAGTCCCATCTTTACTTCACTTAGGGCCACGCAAATATGCCTGGGTTCTTCAGTCTGAGATATAAAAACTGGGGTGGGAGTTTCTATAACCTGTTTATATCACCAATGAAATTTAGATAGGTAAAAGAAGGATCAAAGACAACTAAACCAAATTATATTTAAGTGAAAACGATATATATCTAATGTTTTCTCACATGTAGCTATAATTGAATCCCAACACTGTAAGAGAAAACAGATGTGTTTTATTTTACACTTTTATTTAATCTTCAGATCCCTCAATAGAGTGATTTTCATAGTGAATTTTATTCATGGAAAACATACATATAAAATTCAGTATCTATGAATGACTCACTCCATTCGTTCAGCCATATTAACTGAAGACAGCACCAAGAACAGTATTACCCACAGTAGATTTACTGTCAGTTCAATTTAATAAAAGTGTTATGAAACTTTAAACATTCTCCTGGATGTTTAAATACTTGACATGGTTCATGACATGACAAGTTACAATATTGTGAGGAAACAAAAAATGGATACAAAACAAATAGTTGACATTGTTCCTCCCTGCAAGAAATTACAGTCTTTGGACAAAGATGACATGTTAGGCACTTTTAAATTAGGGAATAATGCAAAAATACAGGAAGAAAGTGCTAAATTGAATATAATGAAATGCTAAAAGAAATCACATAATCCAAAGAACTGCTACAAGGAATGTAAATGCTGCCTCTTGTTATGGGAGGAAGCCTCCTGAAGGAGGTAGAAAACTCTGATGAGTTTTAAAGAGGTTGAAGAATGGAGACAGAGCTGTAAATCCTGTGCTAAGGGAGAAGATGAGTATTTTTAAGCTGTGAGAAACAATCTTTTCAAACAAACTTACTTTTTGAAACCCGATTAATTAGCAGTCCCTGTTGAGACTCTTATCTCCTCAAACACTGACTTATCTGCTCAAACACTGACTGCAATCCACCCTGGAAAACCAAGTCCTCAACTACCCAACCTTGCTCAGTCATTCATTGGCAGTGTTATCAGCAAAATGAGATTTCAGTTTGTAATGGCTGAAGCAAAACTTAAAACAGTTAACAGCTGGGGACTATCAGCTAACCCCTCCCTTCTTACAGCTGTCTTAATATAAATATTAAATATTTCCATAAATTTTAATAATCCTTTATTTGTAAACAAAAAAGCCATCCATTAAATACATATTTCAATAACAGTAATAAATCCTTTCACTTTTCTTAAGTAATTCAGAATAACTCATCCTTCATTTTAGTTTATACATTCATCCTTTGAAGTTCTATTCTATTATTCTTTTATTCATTCTCTTTATTTTATTTTTTGTAAGATTTTATTTATTTATTTGACAGAGAGAGAGACAGCGAGAGAGGAAACACAAGTAGGAGGAGTGGGAGAAGGAGAAGCAGGCTTCCGGTCCATCAGGTAGCCCGATGCGGGGCTTGATCCCAAGACCCTGGGATCATGACCTGAGCAGAAGGCAGACGCTTAATGACTGAAATACCCAGGTGCCCCTATTCTCTTTCTTTAAAAATGCAACTATTTTAGATTAATAAAAACAAAGAAGAGGTGACTGAGAAAAAAAAATCTTGGAGCACCTAGATGGCTCAGTTGGTTAAGGGTCCGCCTCTTGATTTTGGCTCAAGGTTGTGAGATGGAGCCCTGAATGGGGCTCTGTACAGGGCATGGAGCCTGCTTAAGATTCTCTCTCCCTCTCCCTCTGCTCCTCCCCACCCACTCACTCACTTTCTCTCTCTCCCCACCTAAAAAAAAAAAAAAAAGCCATCTAGCATACTCAAAAAAAAAAAATTGATGCATGTAAGATACTTTGAGCAGTGCACTGCCTTTAATTGTAGAAAAAATGTGAAACTATTTTAAGAATAATTACGTCAATCACCAGGGAAGAAAACATGATCAAAATTGACATATATGTGAGTGATGGTTGTAACAAAGTTTTCCATTTTTTCTATTGGGAATGTCATCGCAAATTGGCATGATCATTTCAAGAAAGCTCAGAAACTCAACAGTATCTTCAAAGGTAAGCATGTTGTTAACATTGACTCTTCTATTTTCTATGAATGGGCAATAATATTCTCCATAAAACTAGCCTTTGGAAATTAAGTATCTTTTATTGAAAACATACAAATCTGTCAAAATTCTATGCTTTTCATTAAGAAGACTGCTAATCAAACAGGATTAGCACACCCCCCTACCAGCCTTCATAAATATGCCACTAAACCAATTGAGAGATGTTAAATTTAACCTCTGATAAAGTATCACAAGGACTACTAAAAAAGGAACTGATTTACTTACAAGGAAATACAGGGAATGTACTACGTTTTGGACATTAGCATGTTGAATACTATTTTGAAACAATTTAATAAAATATATGAAAAATTCCAGTGGAATATTTATAAATAAAAATTCAAAGGGGAATTCCTTGCTGTGAGTCACAGTTACATGTAAACTATACTACTCAAAGTTTCCTTCATGAACCCTATTTAGGAAAAATTACATAATGGAAGAGGCAGTAATATAAGATACCAGTACACAATAGGATTGGGAAAAAGTTTGAAAAGCAAACATTTTTATATACGTAGAGTTCAAAGAATTGTTAATGTGTTATCTGTAGGTACCATGCAAGCCACTCTAAGGAAAAGAACACTGGTTCTGTTCCTAAACTGTCATTTCTCATTGTTCTATTTGTATATATTTGTGCCAAATCACACTGTATATATTAGTGATGCTTTAGAGTAGGTCTTGGTATCTGGTAAACCCTTCTTCAAGATCATCATGTTTTCATATGAATTTTGCAATTAGTTTTTCAATTTCCAAAAAAGACTGGCTTAAATTTTGATTGAGATTTTATTGAATTTATAGGTAATAATATTGGGGAGAATCGGTATCTTTATATCTTGTAGGTTTTTTAACTCAAGAACATAGCATCTCATATAAATTGTATTATTTTCTTCAATTTACAGTTTTACACTCATGGCCTGTAAATTTAATATTTATTCCTTAGCATTTGGATTTTCTTATTCTAAACGGTATCCCCACAGACTGGAAGAAAACTATCTGCAACACATACAACTAATAATAGTTATATTTTATGGTATATATAAAAAAAAACTCCTATAAATCAATAACTAAAAAGTAGCGGAGCCACTGGGGGAAAAATGGGCAAGTTATTCAAACAAGAAATATTTTTTAAAAAATATTTTAAATATCCCAATAAGCATATGAAAAGGTATTCACCCTCATTAGTCTTAATATAAATAAAAATTAAAATTAAAACCCAAAAGAGGTATGACTACACATTTGCCAGGATGAGTAAAGTCAGGAAGATACATGGTGGCAAATATTTGCAAGGTTATAGAGTAATGGGAACTGAAATACACTGCTAGTCAGAGTATAAATTTGTACAACCACTTCAAAGAATTACCTGGCCTAACATACTAAGTTGAATTTATACATATGGTTTGTTAGCATCTCACTTCCCATTGGCAAAGAACCCAGCAGTATGCTCAGGCACACAAACATTACTAAACTAATTCTAAAATACCATATTTTAGGGTTTATCTCCTGAGACCTTCCCCATACCTATCCCATATCATGTAGAATCCAGTTAGGACACAAACCACACCAGTAATCTGAATATGAAAAAATTCCTACAAAACACAATATTAATTATGAATGGGGGATAGCCTACTAAGGGAGAATAAAAGAGAATTTTGGAGAAGAGCCTAGGCCTGAGAAAGCATGGGCAAGGAAGCAGCAAAGAAGGAAAGGGGCTCCCTTCCCAAGGCTAAGATTCAAGCCTTCTTGGACAGGGTGTGGCTACAGCCCATTGATGCTAGAGAAAGTTACTGAGCTGCCAAGGCAAGTTAGTCCACAGAGGGGCCAAGTGGGGCCAAGGTTGACAAGTAAGAAACCAACTAGATGGTGAAGATGGTGTCCAGGTTGTCCCCTGTTAGAACTGGCCCACAGGGACTAAATAAAGCCTGATGAGCAGGAAGCTTCCTGCCAGACTGCTGGTTGGCTGAGGCTGGTGAGCAGGAAATCACAGGACAGGATTGCTGGAGGACAAGCACTCCCCTTGTAGGCACGCTGCTGGCTCAAAGGCTGGCTTGGTATACACTGCCAGAGCTTGAAGGGAAAAAGCACACCAGAACCAGGAGAATCCCCTTCCTCCTACAGGATCCCTCCAGCACTCTTACTGACTAGGCTTAACATCTCAGCTGGCCAAAAAGAGATGGTCACTGAGTCCAGCTCCAGTACCACAAAGCAAGGCAAGTAAGAGTGGATTGGGACAAAAAATTAATACCTGGCACCAAAAAAAAAAAAAAAAAAAAAAAAAAGAATTAGGTTACTTACCATAAAAATTTCAGAAATAAATTAATAAAATTAGAAGAAACTAAGTAAACATGTATGGATGTCGATTTTGAGAAGCGCAGGCTACTGATGATCACATAGGACATGCTTAAAAATACTTAGAGATGGATTGATTCATCTTAATAGCACTATGAAACAGCACAAAAAGGAAGGGTCAGAGAGAATGGTGACAGACCAGTAAAAGACAATGCAACAGAAGTGAGGGAGCAATAAATTTTGAAAGGAAAGGGACAGTAAAAGTGTCAAAAACTCTAAAGACAACAAGGAGAATGAGGACTGAAGAAATGCTTCTGGTTTTGAACAGATATAAATCACTGAGGTCTCCTCAGTGTTAGCTGTGAATTCTGGCCAGATTTCAGGTGATTGAGAAAGAAATGATTGGATGCTTGGCACAGTGAAAAATAGGAGATGGCATGAAATTAGCATTTAGCATGCACCTCTTAGATCAGATGCTGTACAGACACTTTATGTACAATATATTTTTTAATCTCCTCAGTATCCTATAATAATAATTATTATTTCCATTTCATAGTTGAGAAAACGGAGGCTAAGAGCAATTAAGGAAATTGCTAAAGGTTTTGAAGTTCATATGTAACAGAACCAGGACTTAAACCCAAATTGATTAAATACCTGCCAGAGGGGATAAATGAATCAAATGAAAGTAAGGCTCATTTTTAACATATATCTGTCTGTGACTATTTGATTTGCAAGGGATGGATTTCATAAGAAAGATAATGAAGCTTCTAGGAGATGAAATGTATATTCTTATGATAAAAATATTAGTCTAAATAGTAAAAGATGAGCCTAGAGGTTATGGCAGATTACACAAACAGAAAGAAAGTAATTTATGTTCATTAAAATAAAAACTTTGGTGTTTGCTGAGTATGTATTGGTCTATCTCTTACTATCTGTATAATATTAGGCAAATTACAAATCTGTGTCTCAGTCTCCCCATCTATACATTTAATTTCAAAGTTATTATGAAATTAAATAAATTAAATAAATTAATATACATTTACAAATGACTGTCACATAGAAAGTGCTATATATATTAGTTTTGCTATAACACAGAGACACAAGGATATATCATATACTCTTTCCTCATTTTCTTGCAAGGTTGGTACAATGAAGCTATTTTGAGAATATGTTCAAAGAGACAATTTATAATTATTATTGCTGAGTAAACTAGGGAATAGAAGAATCAGAACACTCTCTAGTCCAGATTAAACGAAGAAACAAGATTTTTTAACTTCTAAGTATATTCTACTCTTGTCTTAGCATTCTTGCCAATAAATTAAAACAGTACAACCTCACTTTCTTCATCAATAGTCCCCTGGCCCTCATTCAAAGCTGGGTTAGCACTCTTCTATGATATTCATCAAAAACAGCTTTATATCATTTAGCTATTGCTGCGTAACAAATGGTCTCCAAAGCTAACAACAATAAACACACACATTTTTTTTTTTTTATTCTGTGGATCAGGAATCAGAGTTTAGCTGAGTCCCCTGGCTCTGGGTAACTTACAAGTAGCATTGCTAGATTTGGCAGATAAAATATACCCAAATAAATTTTTATTTCAAATAAACAACAAATAATTTTTAATGTATGTCCCAAGTATTGTATACCTACAAAAAATTCATTGTTTATCTGAACTTCGAGTTTAACTGAGCTTTTTAAATGGCAACTCTACAAGACTCAAACCATCTCAAGGTTCAACAGGAAAGATGTTTTCTAGACCACTCACAAGATTATTCAAAGGATTTAATTCCTCGTGTAGTGTTGTTTGGAGGCCTTAGCTCCTCATGAGCTGTTGACTAGAGGCCTCTTTCAATTCCTTGCCATTAGACCTCTCCACAGAGCATCTCACAATACAGCAGCTGGCTTTTATCAGAGCAAGTAAGCAGGAGAGCAAGAAAGAACTCCAGAAAGAGAGAAAGTACCAAGACAAAAGTCAATCATTAGTAACATAATCACTGAAGTGACCCCTCATCACTTTTGCAATATTCTATTGGCTAGAAGCAATGAACTAGATCCAAACCACACTGAAGTGAAGGGTATTACACAGGGCATGAACCCCAGAAACTGGGGGATCCCAAGAGCCATGTTAGAAGCTGCCAACTACAACAATGGGTCTCCGTCTCTAAACCCATCCCTTTCTTTCCTCATCTCCCACTCTATCCCCACTGTCTACACTGCTCCAGTCCCCATGGTTACCCCACTGACTCCTTGAACATGCCAAGAATATCCCTGTCATGGGGTTTTCTACTCATTTTCTTCTGTCCAAAATGTTCTTCAGCCATGCCAACTCCATCACTTCATTCAAATCTTTTCTTAGATATATCCCTCTCAAGAAGCCCTGCTCTAACCACTCAATATAAAACAGTATCCCTCCTCACCTCTAAAATCTCAAGCACTACTCTTCTTGTTCTTATCTTATGCACAGTTCTACCACATTGTAGCATATCATTTACTTATCAATTCCCGTACTGTTTATTGTCTATCTCTGCTTGCAGTACAAGCTTCATCAAGGCAAGAATATTTGCTTTGTCAACCAATGTGTCTCTAATGCTTAGAAATGTTTGGCATAGGGAATGTATTTCATCAAAATAAACTGTTGAATAAATGATGAATAAATAAGTGATGTTGAATAAATGATGAACGCATAAATATTGCATTTCTTTTCTTACCTTATGAGATTTCAAACACACTAAGGGTAAGCTCTGGACCTTTAATTATTTGTATTCCTCTTAATACTTAGCATGGTGACATGAAAATGACTATAACTACAAAATCTTTTTTAAGATGATCTTTGCGTATTGACCTAAATTTGCAAACATTGCAGAATCACTTCTTTTTGCCTGTAATGATCCTATTGACTTCAAAGTTAGTTTCTCAAAGTAGTTCTATAATGGGAAAATTTGGGCTATCAAGTGTTTTTGGCATATCAGCTGGAAAAAGCCAATTTAGAAAGCCATTATAAAATGAATGAATAAAATTTGAAATTCAAAGTCATGGTTTATGAATTCAATTATTTAGGAAAGGAAATCTTTTGATTTATGCTTCAGTTCTGGTATGTTATCTAATGACAGTCTTTGGTTTTATCACACCACTTAGTTCAAGCACTACCTTGATTCAAATATATAACATTTTTTCCATTAGAAAAATAATAAGCTTTAGCTTGGAAAAGAAAAATCACCAACTAGAAGTAAGCTTAAACAAAATGAATATATTTTTCATAGATTATCTCTTCCTCTTTCCCCCCTCCCCTGCCCTGTCTCCCTCCCTTTCCCTTTCCCTCTGCCTTCCTCTTGTAAATCTGCTCATGTTACAATACAAACAGTTGAATCTAGCTGGTGCAAATGTTTTACTTCTAGTACCCTCCCTAAAATTTAACTGTGTCTTGCAGAACACCCTGTTTGATATCAGAATTTTGGTTTAGTGAGATTATTCTGTCTCCTCATTGCTTTTCCCTATTTTACCTTCTTCCTTATGACAACATATACATCCTAGTGATCTTATCTTCACCATGCCTTGCAGTCATATAATTTCAATAATTTTTATCTAACTCATTCAAGGATAACACTGATTATGAGCTTAACTAATTTTTAAATGACATATATGTGGAAAGAATAGCAAAAACTAAAAATCCAATACAGATTGAAATAAGATGACATTTAATGGGGACATGAATATAAATGTCAAGTGCAAGCTGGTGAGGCATGACTTAACAGCATGATACGTAGAACACAAAATGTAGGGAATTTAATTCTGTATATTAAATATGAGTCAAAATATTATGGAAATGATAAAAATAGAGTTTAGGCCACTTTTAAGATTATAATGTATACAAGAAAAATAATCATCCCTCTTCTTTGGACTACTTAGACAGTATTTTAGTTAGTTTAGGCTTAGAGACCATACCTGTAAGAGCTGTTGACAAATATATAAGATTTAGACAAAGAAAGTGAGTTAATTTGTGTTTTTGAAATGACATAATTAAAAAATAGCCGAAAAATGGGAAATAGTTATCTTGATAAAGGAACACTGGAAGGAACCAAAGAGCTCAAAAATACTTAAATCTTATTAACATGAGAAAAAAAGTAATATATTCTAGGTTGGCCCAGACAATAAAAGTAGACTCAATGAATCAGGTTACAGGAAAACAAATATAGCTCAGTACAATGATCAAGTTAGGTCCTTAACACTTCAGATTGAAAATCTGTGAGCTAAAGTTCCTATCAGTTGGTTTCACCCACTGATGTATTAATAAAAGTTTAGATGGTCATTTGTTTAGGGGCAAATTTCTAAAATATGGTAAATGATTAGACAGTCCCATAAGAGCATTTCAACTCAAATATATTCTGATGCCATGATCTCATACTGAAAACTTAACTTTAGCCAAAACCTCACCTTCTAAGTTTTCCACTCCTCTGAGACCATGACATGCACACTTTTCCGATCATCATGGATTCCTTTTTCTCTGCACCACTGCCGTTCCCTCCCTTCATCAGCTTTTTGCAATATTCGCATGCTTCTTTACACAGCCTGGGCTTCTTTACACAGCCTGGGCTAGATGATCAGAAACATACACTTTATTCTCACTAACTATGCTAGAATATTTACCTGTTTTAATTTTATTTTCTTTTGTTCTTTCCAATACCAATGACCTGTACTCTAACTCCAACAATGCGGATAAAAAAAAAATTATGCTAAGAATAATGAAGATAGGGGCGCCTGGGTGGCTCAGTCGTTAAGCGTCTGCCTTCGTCTCAGGTCATGATCCCAGGGTCCTGGGATCGAGCCCCGCATTGGGCTCCCTGCTCCTCGGGAGGCCTGCTTCTCCCTCTCCCACTCCCCCTGCTTGTGTTTCCTCTCTCGCTGTGTCTCTCTCTGTGTGTCAAATAAATATAAAATCTTAAAAAAAAAAAAAAATGAAGATAGAATTTGTGAAAATATTTGGAGATTTTTAAAGACTACATGATTTTCCTCCATACTATGGTTGCAAACCATGTCTCAGACAAAGTTCAGTAAGGCTTTTATAAAGTTTTTACTTCAAAATAAAAATAACTTTCTAAGTAACCTTGTGCGAAGTTCAGCCCTTTACAACACAACTCTTGAGCTTCTACCCTCAAGGGGGAGGACAGGTGGAAGGAATTTGGATGTGGCAGCAGAGTTCCTACCCTCCAAAGTAACTGGTCCACTCTAGTCTATATTCCATTTAGGCCACAATCACACTTTTCCTAGAGCTATGCCAACTCCTAAGACTCCTAAATATATTTATTGGATAGGGCAAAAGCAATAAATGTGTGCAGTTCACATTTTACAAAAGCCAGAAAGTGGTCTAATCCTGTTTGTTCCTTAGGCTCATTGCTTTGGTTTTTAATCACCAGAAATTTTCTGTAATTCACACATATGTTTTAAAAATATCTTATGCAGATGTGTGATAATTTGGAACTGTTCTGTTATTAAATACTCCCTGGCAGTAAGTAAGAGGGGAAAATTATTTTACATTTTCTGGCCCTACCCAGTTTATTACTGTGAATTCTTTGACCAGAGAATTTTAAATGAGGAAAGCCTTTTATCTTATCTCTTTTGCATCAGTCCTGCCAGTCTTTAGACCCTGGTAAATCTACTCGCTCTTATATCTTGCCTGCTTTGGGCTTCTGAGCTCTAAAAAATGTGCTATTATAATGATACCAAATGTCTCCAATCACTCTAACATATTTTTACACCAAATAATCTCTAATTTTTCTCCCTGCTCTTAGTGAATATTAGATAACACAGTTATTGATTTCTTGCTAATTCTGCATTGCTGTCATTCATGTAACAATTGTGTGTTCTCTTCCTGTCAATCCCACCCACTCAAACTTACCTTAAGAAAACAAGGCTGTATTCAGGTAAGACTTCCTTCAGCTGCTCTCAAAGCAACACGCATCTACATCTCTCTCCTCCTTTCCTCATTAGCCCTCCTACAAAAACAAAACACATTCACTTTTTAAATTCTTCAGACTTCAAGGATTTTCTTCTGGCATTGTTCTATGATCCTATTTTATTATAAGTCCCTGGATCCTGTCCCTGAATTTTAAGAAACAGGTCAAGTCTTACTCATGTTCAAATACACTTTCTCTTGGTCCTTTTTTTTTTTTTTTTTTTAAGATTTATTTGAGAGAGAGAGAGAGAGGAAAAAAGCAAGCGGGGGTGGGGGGCATGGAAGGGCAGAGGGAGAGAGAGCATCCAAGCAGACTCCCTGCTGAGCCACCAAGACCCTGAGATCATGACCTGAGCTGAAATCAAGAGTCAGACACCTAACCAACCGAGCCACCCAGGCACCCCAGTCTTGGTCCTTTTTATTTTCTTCTTTATGCTTCTTCCCTGCCCAGTTACAGAGTAGGAAAATGTGTATTTTTTGACTCCTGTTTAGTGCAATAATATAAGGAGCACAAGCTATATTGTTAAATTGTCTGTTCAATATTAACTCTAACACATATGTGTTCCTAAATACTTTAAATCACTGAACTGCCTTTTTACTTGTGAGATAGTAATAATATTTTGAAAATTAAATCAATATATATAAGAATCTTAAAACATTTGGAACATATTAAGGCTAATATTGTGTTAGCCACCATTAACTTTATTAGCACTGTTTTTAATGTTTTTTTAATTAAATCTTCTAACAGAAGTTAGTATGTATAATTGTAAATGTTATCCTTTTCTTTCTAAAATCTAAATTCTAGGGAGAAATTCAGACAATGAGAAGTTTGGCTTTTTATCATACTTATTTCATCTTTAAAAAATATAATTCCTGATTATATAAAAGAAATATGTTAATTCTATAAAGCAAAATTCTATTTTGTGTGGCTAAAGTAATGGATATTATTTGAACATTGTTAAAGAATTTCCATTTAGGAACCAGGAGCAAAATATCAAAGAGCTCTTTGCTTTCTAGACCTGTATCTCTTCATAGTTTTAATGTTTCTCTAGATCCCCCAAAATAATTTAAACTATAGCTAGGTAAGTTCATGGAAAGCAGAAAGTGGGTTCTCTAAGTATTTAAAATTTACACAACAAAGGAAATCATTTTCTTCATAACATATAAAGGAAAAATCCAAAACCTAAATACACATAGACACATACATAAGCATATGTAAATATGTTGTTTTCTTTCATTTCATTTAGAAAATACAATAACTGAGTTATACTTTCAAAATTACTTTAAAATGCATTAAAATTAAGAAACATCTATAACAAAATTAAGAAATAATAAATGAACATGTATATTTTCATATTGTTTACATTAAGTTTTTAGTAATTTTATAAGGCCATTTTAATCTTTGAAATCTAAGTGATTTGGCTGCACTGTAAATTTTTCCCCATGTGTTTTTTGTTAATATTTTCATTTCTAACTTTGTTTCTAATCCTTTTACATTAAAAAAAACACTTGTTTAAGTTATACTGATTTTCTGAAATGTGTTCACATGTATATTTTTTCCCTGTATTTCAATTAGATACTGTCATTTTATATAGTCCCTTTTTAGGTTTTCCCACCATTTTTTCCTCATTTTACCTTATATTTTTACTCCACATTTCCTTTTGAAATCTTTTTTTTTTCTTCTTGAAGTAATTTTGGAATTTTAAATATTAATGTTCTAAATGTAATACTGTATTTTTTGGGGGGGAGAGATTGAGAGAGAGCATGAGAGGGGAAAGAAGGGGGGCAAAAGGGAGGGAAAGAATCTCAAGCAGATTCCCCACTGAGCTTGGAGCCCAACAGGGCTCAATCTCAGGACCCTGAGATCATGACCTGAGTCATGACGCTTAACCAACTGTGCCACCAAGGTGCCGCTATAATACTAAGTTTTACTGCATATATTATTTGAGAATATTACTTCACAGTTATTCCTAAATGATTCTGCGGAGTTGAAAGCTATATTCTGTCAATACAATGTATTGGTAACATTCCATTTCCTCATGGCTTCATTTGTTCTTACTGCACAGTCTGTCTGTAATTGTCAACTCTATGTACTTAATCGTACTTAACCTGCCTTTTCTCCCTATTCTGATTGTGTGTGTGTGTGTCTTTGTGTGATCTGAAGTTCCACTATTGAGTGTTTGAGTTTAGGTATGTGTTACTTTTTATAGTACTTCCTCAGATTTTTTTTTTCCTGAATCTGAGGATTCAAGTTTTTATTACTTCTAGAATATTCTCAACCATGCTGTTCTTGAACTTGCTTTTATCCCATTCTTTTTTCTAAAAGTTCAATAAAGCTTTTATTTGTTTATTACATAATTTTATGCTCCTTATGAATTTGACATTCTGCCATATTTTCAATCTGATTTTCCTTCTGTAATTCACTGTGAATAATTTCATGTGATCTACTTGCTACAACAATCATTTTTCCCCCCAGTGGGTCTACACTGTTGTTTATCTATCCCCTGAAATTTTAATGTCAAAAGTTTTTTTCTTAAAGTTCTCTACTATTATTGTAACTATAGAAAACAAACTGATGGTTATCAGAGGGAGATGGGAGGGAATGGGTTAAATGTGTGATGGAGATTAGGGAGGGGACTTGTGATGATCACTGGGTGATGTATGGAAGTGTTGAATCACTATATTATATTCCTGAAACTAACATTACACTATATGTTAACTAACTGGAATTTAAATAAAAACTTTAAAAATTTTTTCTTGCTTTAAGTACTGTTTGAATCTTTTAAAATACACTTGCCTACCATGCCTTCATTTTCATTTACTATACTCTTATTTATTTAGACATAATTAAAATACTTATTTTCTATTTCTCAATGAAAATTTTGGTATCCAAAATCTTTGAAGAATAATTCAGTTTTTTGTAGGCTTACTTTCACTCATAGAGGCTTACTTCCTCATGTACTGTGATTTTAAGTGTGTGTGTATGCGTGTGTGTGTGTTGTGTTACAAGTTCACCATATAAGCCCCAGAAGTTTATATAGCTAAATTTCTTTATAACATGGTAGTAAGGTCTATCTAATCTAGAAGTATAACTTATCAAAATACATTAAAAAGGCATTCAGGCAAGATGGTGGAGGAGTAGGAGACCTAAATTTCGTCTGGTCCCAGGAATTCAGCTAGATAGGGAACAAACCATTCTGAACACCTACAAACTCAACAGGAGATCGAAGAAAAGAATAGCAACAACTCTCTGAACAGAAGAGTGACCACTTTCTGGAAAGTAGGATGTGCAGAAAAGTGAATCCAAGGCGATATTAGATATTCGGGAAGATAGACGGCGGAGGGGAGGCCTCTGTCAGCCGCTACTGGCAAGTGATAGAGCAGCAGAGCACAAAATCTGAACTTTTAGAAGTCTGCTCTGCTGAAGGATGTCGCTACAGTGGCTAAGCGGGGGGTGGAACCCTCGCTGGGACAGTGTGGTCTCAGGGCCCTTGGGGTCACAGAAAGACTGGGGGTGCCTGAGTGCAGCAGAGCTCCCAGGTATCGGAGCAGGGAAGCCGGCTGCAGAGACAGAGCTGAGGAGCAGGCTCTCAGCTCAGGGTTGCCATAAACCTTGATCCACGGCACAGTCGGGCCACTGCTCCTCCAGCAGTGACCCAACAAGTGGCATATCCAGGGAGACTCCCCTTCCTCCCCAGGAAGGAGTGGCGTGGGAGCGCACCACCGGGATCTGCTGGGTTTGGAGACTCCAGACGGGGTCGTGTGCCAGAGATAGAAACCCTCGGTCACAGGCCGGGTGAGCACGGAGTGTGGCCGGAGACTGGGGAAACAGGAGTGATTGAATGCTTTTCTCTGGGGGCTCACTGAGGAGCAGGGCCCTGAGTTCTGGGCTCCTCCGGGGCG
Organism: Mirounga leonina; assembly: GCF_011800145.1. Classification (NCBI taxonomy): domain Eukaryota; kingdom Metazoa; phylum Chordata; class Mammalia; order Carnivora; family Phocidae; genus Mirounga; species Mirounga leonina. The sequence continues at coordinate 81,007,044 of NW_023270451.1, forward strand.
GAGATTGGGAGGCTGCCATTTTCACTCTCATCCTCCAAACTGCACAGAACACTTGCAGGGAACAAAAGCTCCCGAGAGCAAACCTGAGCGATTACTTAGTCCAGATGGCAAGGGTGGGGAAATTCCACCTCCAGCAAAGACATTTGGGAACCATTGCAACAGGCCCCTCCCCCAGAAGATCAGCAAGAACAGCCAGCCAAGACTAAGTTTACCCATCAATGAGAATGGCAGAACTCCAGCGCTAGGGGAATACTGCACATAGAATTCATGGCTTTTTTACCATGATTCTTTAGTCTTTCAAAGTTAATTTTTTTAATTTTCTTTTTTTCCTTTTTTGAATTTTTCTTTTTCCCTTTTTCAACCAACATCTTATCAATCCCTTTTTTTAAAATATTTATTTTTCATTTTTAGAGTCATATTCTATCCCTTCATAATAGTTAACCTTATTATTGGTGTATATATATATTATATATATATTATATATAATATATAAGTTGTTCTCTCTTTAAAATTTTGGGATACAGTTTCTTCTAACAGACCAAAATATATCCTAAATCTCTAGTTCTTTTCCTTTTTTTTTCTTTTTTCTTTCTTTCCCTTTCTTTTCCCCCAGTTTCAGGTCTCTTCTAATTTGTTTAGCATATATTTTTCTGGGGTCATTGTTACCCTGTTAGCATTTTGTTCTCTCATTCATCTATTCTCCTCTAGACAAAATGACAAGATGGAAAAAATCACCTCAAAGAAAAGAACAAGAGGCAGTACCAACTGCCAGGGACCTAATCAATACAGACATTAGTAAGATGTCGGAACTAGAGCGCAGAATGATGATTTTAAAGATACTGGGCTGGGCTTGAAAAAAGCATGGAAGATATTAGAGAAATCCTTTCTGGAGAAATAAGAGAACTAAAATCAAACCAAGTTGAAATCAAAAAGTCTATTAATGAGGTGCAATCAAAAATGGAGGCTCTAACTGCTAGGATAAAAGGGCAGAAGGAAGAATTAGTGATATAGAAGACCAAATCATGGAAAATAAAGAAGTGGAGAAAAAGAGAGATAACTACTGGATCACGAGGGCAGAATTCGAGAGATAAGTGATACCATAAGATGAAACAATATTAGAATAATTGGGATCCCAGGAGAAGAAAGAGAGAGAGGGGCAGAAGGTATACAGGAGCAAATTATAGCAGAGAACTTCCCTAATTTGGGGAAGGAAACAGGCATCAAAATCCAGGAGTCACAGAGAACCCCCCTCAAAATCAATAAAAACTGGTCAACACCCTGACACCTAACAGTAAAACTTACGAGTCTCTGAGACAAAGAGAAAATACTGAAAGTGGCTTGGGAGAAGACATCTGTAACCTCCAATGGTAGAAAAAGTAGATTGGCAACAGACCTATCCACAGAGATCAGGGAGGCCAGAAAAGACTGGCATGATATATTCAGAGCACTAAACGAGAAAAATATGCAGCCAAGAATACTATATCCAGGTAGGCTGTCATTGAAAATTGAAGGAGAGATAAAAAGCTTCCAGGACAAACAAAAACTAAAAGAATTTGCAAACACCAAACCATCCCTACAAGAAATATTGAAAGGGGTCCTCTAAGCAAAGAGAGAGCCTAAAAGTAACATAGACCAGAAAGGAACACAGACATATACAGTAATTGTCACCTGACAGGCAATACAATGGCACTAAATTCATATCTTTAAATAGTTAACCTGAATGTAAATGGGCTAAATGCCCCTTCAAAAGACAGGGTATCAGACTGGATAAAAAAAACAAGACCCATCGATAAGCTGTCTGCAAGAGACTCATTTTATTTTATTTTATTTATTATTTATTTATTTGACAGAGAGAGAGACACACAGCGAGAGAGGGAACACAAGCAGAGGGAGAGGGAGGAGCAGGCTTCCCGCGGAGCAGGGAGCTTGATGCGGGACTCGATCCCAGGACCCTGAGATCATGACCTGAGCCAAAGGCAGATGCTTAACGACTGAGCCACCCAGGCGCCCCACAAGAGGCTCATTTTAGACACAAAGACACCTCCAGATCAAAAGTGAGGGGGTGGAAAACTATTTACCATGCTAATGGACACTAAAAGAAAGCTGGGGTGGCAATCCTTATATCAAACAAATTCGATTTTAAACCAAAGACTACAATAAGAGATGAGGAAGGACACTATATCATAGTAAAAGGGTCTATCCAACAAGAAGATCTAACAATTGTAAATATCTATGTCTCTAACATGGGAGCAGCCAATTATATAAGGCATTTAATAACGAAAGCAAAGAAACACATTGACAATACAATAATAGTGGGGGACTTTAACACCCCCCTCACTGAAATGGACAGATCATCTGAGCAAAAGATCAACAAGGAAATAAAGACTTTAAATGACACACTGGACCAAATGGACCTCACAGATATATTCAGAACATTCCATCCCAAAGCAACAGAATACACATTCTTCTCTAGTACCCATGGAACATTCTCCAGAATAGATCACATCCTAGGTTACAAATCACGTCTGAAGCCGTACCAAAAGACTGGGATCATTCCCTGCCTATTTTCAGACCACAATGCTTTGAAACTAGAACTCAGTCACAAGAGGAAAATCGGAAAGAACTCAAATACATGGAGGCTAAAGAGCATCCTACTAGAGAATGAATGGGTCAACCAGGAAATTAAGGAAGAATTTTAAAAATTCATGGAAACCATTGAAAATGAAAACACAACTATTCAAAATCTTTCGGATGCAGCAAAGGCAGTCCTAAGAGGAAAGTATATAGCAATACAAGCCTTTCTCAAGAAACAAGAAAGGTCTCAAATACACCACCTAACCTTACACCTAGAGGAGCTGGAGAAAGAACAGCAAATAAAGCCTAAATCCAGCAGGAGAAGAGAAATCATAAAGATCAGAGCAGAAATCAATGAAATAGAAACTAAAAGAACAGTAGAACAGATCAACGAAACTAGGAGCTGGTTCTTTGAAAGAATTAACAAGATTGATAAACCCCTGGCCAGACTTATCAAAAAGAAAAGAGAAATGACCCACATCAACAAAATCATGAATGAAAGAGGAGAGATCACAACCAACACCAAAGAAATACAAACAATTATAAGAACATATTATGAGCAACTCTATGCCAGCAAATTAGACAATCAGGAAGAAATGGATGTATTCCTAGAGATGTATCAACTACCAAAACTGAACCAGGAAGAAATAGAAAACCTGAACAGACCTATAACCACTAAGGAAATTGAAGCAGTCATCAAAAATCTCCCAACAAACAAAAGCCCAGGGCCAGATGGCTTCCCAGGGAAATTCTACCAAACATTTAAAGAAGAATTAATACCTATCCTTCTGAAACTGTTCCAAAAAATAGAAATGGAAGGAAAACTTCCAAACTCGTTTTATGAGGCCACCATTACCTTGATCCCCAAACCAGACAAAGACCCCATCAAAAAGGAGAATTACAGACCAATATCCTTCATGAACATGGATGCAAAAATTCTCACCAAAATACTAGCCAATAGGATCCAACAGTACATTAAAAGGATTATTCACCACAACCAAGTGGGATTTATCCCTGGGCTGCAAGGTTGGTTCAACATCCGCAAATCAATCAACGTGATACAATATATTAATAAAAGAAAGAACAAGAACCATATGATCCTCTCAATAGATGCAGAAAAAGCATTTGACAAAGTACAGCATCCTTTCTTGATCAAAACTCTTCAGAGTATAGGGATAGAGGGTACATACCTCAGTATCATAAAAGCCATCTATGAAAAACCCACAGCGAATATCATTCTCAATGGGGAAAAACTGAGAGCTTTCCCCCTAAGGTCAGGAACATGGTAGGATTGTCCATTATCACCACTGCTATTCAACATAGTATTGGAAGTCCTAGCCACAGCAATCAGACAACAAAAAGAAATAAAAGGCATCCAAATCGGCAAAGAAGAAGTCAAACTCTCACTCTTTGCAGATGATATGATACTTTATGTGGAAAACCCCAAAGACTCCACTTCAAAACTGCTAGAACTCATACAGGAATTCAGTCAAGTGGCAGGATATAAAATCAGTGCACAGAAATCAGTGGCATTCCTATACACCAACAACAAGACAGAAGAAAGAGAAATTAAGGAGTCGATCCCATTTACAATTGCACCCAAAACCATAAGATACCTAGGAATAAATCTAACCAAAGAGGCAAAGAATCTGTACTCAGAAAACTATGAAATACTCATGAAAGAAATTGAGGAAGACACAAAGAAATGGAAAAACGTTCCATGCTCATGGATTGGAAGGACAAATATTGTGAAGATGTCAATGCTACCTAGAGCAATCTACACATTCAATGCAATCCCCATCAAAATACCATCCACTTTTTTCAAAGAAATGGAACAAATCATCCTAAAATTTGTATGGAACCAGAAAAGACCCCGCATAGCCAGAGGAATGTTGAAAAAGAAGGGCAAAGCTGGCGGCATCACAATTCCAGACTCCAGCTCTATAACAAAGCTGTCATCATCAAGACAGTATGGTACTGGCACAAAAACAGACACATGGATCAATGGAACAGAATAGAGAGCCCAGAAATGGACCCTCAACTCTGGTCAACTTATCTTTGACAAAGCAGGAAAGAATGTCCAATGGAAAAAAGACAGTCTCTTCAACAAATGGTGTTGGGAAAATTAGCCACATGCAGAAGAATGAAACTGGACCATTTCCTTACACCACACACAAAAATAGACTCCAAACGGTTGAAAGACCTAAATGTGAGACAGGAGAACACAGGCAGCAACCTCTTCGACCTCAGCCGCAGCAACTTCTTCCTAGAAACATCGCCAAAGGCAAGGAAAGCAAGAGCAAAAATTAACTATTGAGACTTCATCAAGTTAAAAAAGTTTTGCAGAGCAAAGGAAACAGTCAACAAAACCAAAAGACAACCGACAGAATGGGAGAAGATATTTTCAAATGACATATCAGATAAAGGGCTAGTATCCAAAATCTATAAGGAACTTATCAAACTCAACACCCAAAGAACAAATGATCCAATCAAGAAATGGGCAGAAGACATGAACAGACATTTTTCCAAAGAAGACATCCAAATGGCCAACAGACACACATGAAAAAGTGCTCAGCATTGCTCGGCATCAGGGAAATCCAAAACAAAACCTCAGTGAGAGACCACCTCACACCAATCAGAATGGCTAAAATTAACAAGTCAGGAAATGACAGATGTTGGCAGGGATGAGGAGAAAGGGGAACCCTCCTACACTGTTGGTGGGAATGCAAGCTGGTGCAGCCACTCTGGAAAACAGTATGGAGGTTCCTCAAAAAGTTGAAAATAAAGCTGCCCTACGACCCAGCAATTGCACTACTAGGTATTTACCTCAAAGATACAAATGTAGGGATCCGAAGGGGTACGTGCACCCCAATGTTTATAGCAGCAATGTCCACAATAGCCAAACTATGGAAAGAGCCAAGATGCCCATCGACAGATGAATGGATAAAGAAGATGTGGTATACACACACACACATACACACACACACAATGGAATATTATGCAGCCATCAAAAGGAATGAAATCTTACCATTTGCAACAATGTGGATGGAACTGGAGGGTATTATGCTGAGTGAAATATGTCAATCAGAGAAAGACATGTATCATAGTCCTCACTAATGTGAGGAATTCTTAATCTCAGGAATTAAACTGAGGGTTGCTGAAGTGATGGGGGGTTGGAGGCATGGGGTGTCTGGGTGATAAACATTGGGAAGGGTATGTGTTATGGTGAGCGCTGTGAATTATGTAAGACTTTTGAATCACAGACCTGTACCTCTGAAACAAATCATACATTATATGTTAAAAAAAGAAGATAGTAGAAAGGGAAGAATAAAGGGGGGGGCAGATTGGAGGGGGAGATGAACCATGAAAGACTATGGGCTCTGAGAAACAAACTGAGAGTTCTAGAGGATAGGGGTGGGGGGATGGGTTAGCCTGGTGATGGGTATTGAGGAGGGCACATATTGAATGGAGCACTGGGTGTTATACGCAAACAATGAATCATGGAACACTACATCAAAAACCAATGATGTAATGTATGGTGATTAACATAACATAATAAAATGAACAAAATACATTAAAAAACTGCTTCACCAAAACAAACAAACAAACAAACAAAAACCATCTGGGAAGTCAAACTGAAAAAAAGAAGGCATTTTCAACTTACATAAGAGACAAAGCATTAACATCCTTAAAATATAAAGAAATATCAAAAAATCAAGAAGTAAAAAGCTTGTTAAAAATAAATGTATGAACAGATAGTCTAGAAGGTGTATATGCAAGTCCCTTAAATATAAAATATGCTCACCTTTAGAACAAAAATGCATATTAAGCTACATAGTATTTTTCATTACTTGACTAAAATACAAAAGTTTGATGATACATTTTGTTGACAAAATGAGTGGAAATACAAACACTGTTACATTGTTGGTGGGAGTAAAAAATAGTTATTTTCCCATATGGATAGAAATTTGGCAATACAGAGCTCAAATACTGATGCATATGCTCTTCCCTATGCATCAGTCAGGTATTATCACAATAGTACTGCTTCAGAAAATATTGCACAATTCATTATATTTTCTCATTGGTTTTTCATAAAAATAAAATGCATTGTGCATTGGCTGTGTACATTAACTGTGGTGTTCTAAGTTGTTGATTATCTCAGTTCAGTGCTAGGCTGTGAATTGCAGGTATTTCTGCTCTATGTATGTCTCATTTTCCTTTAAGTACAACCTATCCAAGGCATATTCTCATTATAAATCAACAGATCACAATAAACAAGATGCACCATATGAATACATTTAAAGCTTCTGCTTGCATATCTGCTCATATTCCACTGACCACAACAAATCACATGGCTAGCCCCAAAGTAACAGGGGCAGGAAAGTATACTTTGCTCCAAGGAAAAGAAAAAAGAGAGAGAGAAAGAGATGAATGTATATTTGCTGGAGTGAACTTCACTTTCTCAAATTTCGCCCTCTTGTTCAGAAATATTTATATTCATTCCTCCTGCATAAAAGGAATCTAGGTCTAGGGCAGGTCAGTTTGCATCATCTTGCAGTGCCAAGTAGCAAGACACTGCTCAAAGACTAAGGGGGTTGTTGAAGGAAACAGATTAGCATGCAGGAGTTCTCACTGGGCCTCCAGATATGATGCAACAACATTTGTAAGATTTTCTGGCCCAAGGTACACCTGACTCTAATCAAATCTGTATAACTTCCAGTTTGCAGGAAATTTAGGGGATAAAGGAACAAAGTAAATGATAAAAATGAACAAACGAGCAAATATATCCAGTATTTGCTATAAGTTATTAAAAAAACTGATCTGGACTCTTAGAAAATCAATATTATTCAAAAAATTTTTAAAGCATGGGTTTACAGAGTGTCTGGGTGGCTCAGTCGGTTAAGCATCAGACTCTTGATTTTGGCTCAGGTCATGATCTCAGGGTCATGAGTTCAAGCTCCAAGCTCCATGCTGAGCATGGAGCCTGCTTAAAATTCTCTCTCTCCCTCTCCCTTTGTCCCTCCCAAACCCCCTCCCCAACTTGTGCTCACTTGCTCTTTCTGAAATAAATGTCTTTAAGGAAAATAAAAAAAGCATGAGTTTGCTTGTAGAGTTAAAAGTTGTAGCAACCAAATGAAATATGGATCCTTGTTGGGAATGGGGACAAGAAACTGTGAGGGCAGGTAATGTGAGAGATTTGAAAATTGACTTAGACATTATTGGTAAATTACTGTCAATTTACCAATATTTTATAAAGATGAATATTCTGATATATACGAGAATATTATATTCTTAGTAAATGCAAGCCAAAATATTTAGAGGTGAAGTTCTATAATGTTAGCAAATTATTTTTAAAATGGTTCTCTGCAAGAGAGAAAGTGAGACAGATGAAAAATGTAGGACAATGTTAGCACTTCTTAAATCTAGATGGGGAATACAGGTGTTTATTGAACTGGTCTTTCTTCTCCCTTTCAAAAGATTTCAAATAAAAAATTGAGGGAGGAATAAATAATATATAGTCAGTCTCTTCCACATCACTGTCTTAAGCATTTCTAAGTATCTTCTTTGATTGTTTATAAATAATGTTCAAGCTTTAGGGAACTTTGGCCTACTTTAGATTGCACAGCTCATGAAATGTTTCCTCCTAGTTAAAATGTGTTTATAAACATATAGTTTATTTGGATCATGACAAACCATCTTAGTACTTTATCTTAGGGTATAGCTGATATATCTTATTTCGGGTTTAGAAAGGATCGCAATAAATTTTGAATTTCCTTTCCTTCTATGTTCCATCCATGCAACATCATGATTATCCATAGAATATTGATTTACTTAGTTCTCTCAATTTTTAAAGTTCTGTTTCCATTTATTTATTTGTGTATTTGGGAAATTCTTTGCTGTGAAGAAGGGGGAACTTTTAATTCTCTAGGGAGACATAATCTCTCATTTTTAATCTTTCCTGGTAATTTTTCAGTTTTCCTTGGCTATGTGTTAATGCCTCATTTTTTTTTCCTCAAGAAACATAACAACATCCAGAAAATAGCTTTTCCATCCTTTTATTCTTTTTAATAATTAAAAAAAAAAAGTCCTGTCTTTTCAAAGTGAAGTCAAAGACTGAACATGATCTGGGTTTTGCCACATATATAAATAATAGGTCCTATAAAAATGTGTACCTCAAAATATAGAATAATTTTATCATCACTGCAAAAATATAAGCATCAAAAAATTATGTGCCCCTCACACACACCCTACACACTTTATTAAAACTGTTCTACTTACTATGAAAACATTCCCCCACTGAAATCAACTGAGACAATTCTATCCAAAAATTCCTAGGAAGTAATTTTCAGTCATTGAAAACAGACATTTCATCTATTTCAACACTGTCACTAAGATTAAAGTTTTTAACAAAATAAACTGACAGATTAAGAAAGAATCCTATTCCCAAAAACAAAAAATATTTTGAATATGGAATGAATACAATGCATAAATGTCAGAATGTATAAAATACTCAACAATTTCAATACATTGCAATTTATGTACACAAGTCACCTAGTAAAATTCTAGGAACTCTCTGCAGTTTAATTAAAGTAATATAAAATGAAATAGTTTCCTTTTAAGGACAAGCAGTACATGGGTACTATAGAATATCGATGTAAATATAGTTATTTCAAATAACCACTTGAAAATTATTTTACACATTTGAAAACATTTTTGAAGAGGAGGAGGAAGAGGAAGAAAATGTGTGTCTACACCTCATGGTCTATGTTGCATACATAGATTTGATGTTCTTAAGGACAAAACTTCATGCTACATAACTACAGTTCAATTACATGATCTCATAAAAAATAGGATATTGCTTTACTTCAATTTCCTAACAATTCTCATAGCATACATTTTGTAATAGAGTCAACCAATCTGTTGATATTCCATAGCAATATTGAAAGATTAATAAATTCATACTTGGAAAATAATCTAAGCTCACTCAAAGACACAGAATACATTAAATATTACCAAGTGGTCTGTCCCAGATTTCAGTAACAAGTATTAAAAATTTCTTTAACTTCACTTTTAATGCTAAGTGTAACTATTCTTTAAACTGTGTCTTATTCATAAACAAAAGCCAAATACTTCCAAATCAGGCAGATGTGTTAATATTCACTTCAGCTGGTGCATGTATTAAAAAATCTGTTTGTGTAGAATAAACAGCAAATATTTTCAAAGCTCAAAGAAACAGAAAAATCAGCTATTTTTATTGTAGAAAGAGTATTAAAATCTAATCAAACATCCTTATCTGACAGTTCAAAGAAACTGAGACCTGAATATGGCCTTGTGATGAGAAAGAAGTGTCTTGGCTTTCAATCAGATTCTCTTCATTTAGGTAATAATCAGTCCTATTAGGAGATGAGCACTATGCTAGGGATGCCAAAATGACCGGGTACTCAAAATGCTCACAGTTTAGCAAAGGTGAGTTCGTTTACAAATAAGCAAGATAAAGCATGACAAGTGTATGAATGTTTGAAGTAGGACATGTCCTAGTTTTGCCTTGAGGATGGAGATGGTATTTCAGATACCTTCATATAGACCCTTTATCGATACAACTGTGTCTTGAAAGAAGAGTCATGAATGACAAGATCCTCCAGTAGGAGACACAACACTGGACAGGCCAAGCCCACAATACCACCAGTCAATGTTAATCTATAAGGAACATATAAGGGAGGCTAAGATTGAGATTAGATGGGGGCCAAAGTATGAGGGTTCTTGAATGCTATGAAGAAGAATTTATCCTCCATTTTATGTACCATGAAAAAAATCACAAGATTTATGCACACAATAATAAGGTGGTAAGGCTTCTAATTTAGGGGAAAAAAATGCTTTAGTAACAGGAAGGGGAATTGGTTTCAAGACACATTTCCTACTTATAAATAGTTAACCAAATGCAGTCCTATAATATAGCAGTAAGAATGAGATTTAGCAAACAAGACTAAGAAATAACTTGGAGGAAAAAAAATCAACTAATTGTTAATATTCATGAGTCAGTTGCATATTAACTGACCAGGTGAATAAGAGAGAGTAGGAAAGGAAGTTTTGACAGAAAATGCATACATTTAGTGCTATATATGTTGTACTGGAAATTTCCTGGTCACTTTTATTTGGGGACGCCTGATGGGAAACTAAATATAGCCATCTAGAACACAGGGGAGAGGTCTGAGCTCCAGGCATATATTTGGAAGAAGTTAGAGCATAACTAGACATAAAAATCCCCTGAAGAAAGGAAGATGGGAGAAAGGGAGGAAAGACAGTAAGAGACATAAAGAAGAAAAATTACAGCTACTTAAAATTTTTAAAATTATTTTCTAATATAGAAGTGTGGAAAAATTCATTTTAATTAAAAGTCAATTTTTATTAAAATCCACAACATTATGTTTTCCAAATTGAAATATATGGCTAACTCTGCCAGCCTGTCTTTTTACTAAATCTAATCCAGAAGCTAACAAAGGGAAAGATTAAGGGATCATATATATATATACCTGGAAAACAAATTAAATGAGTACCATATTTTTAAATGTTGGATGACACATTTTATTTTTAATTAAGATTAAAAGCAAGGCTCATTTTCTACTTCTTTCAAGAAACACCCTTCCAGAACAACAGAAAATTTTTTTTTATTAAAAGGAGAAAAAAATAAAAAGACTTGTTAGGGAAAAATAAGATTACTATCAGAGTGCCTTAAGTCATCTGATTCATTACCCCAACAAATAACAAATTTTTTCGGGGGCCTGGGTGGCTCAGTTGGTTAAGCGACTGCCTTCGGCTCAGGTCATGATCCCGGGGTCCTGGGATTGAGTCCCGCATCGGGCTCCCTGCTCGGCGGGAAGCCTGCCTCTCCCTCTCCCACTCCCCCTGCCTGTGTTCCCTCTCTCGCTGTGTCTCTCTCTGTCAAATAAATAAATAAAAAATCTTAATTAAAAAAAAATTATTTGCATCAAAATACAGTTTTTCATTACTCATTTACTACAAGGTATCTTTTTTGGTAGGACACATGTCAAAAACTAATTAAAACGCATGAGTAAATAGAACAAGATTGTCACATCCGATATTCTCTCCTCTATGAGTACACTAAATGAATTATTTCAAGGACAAGTTAAGCTTGTGTTACTGTTTGCATTATATACCATAAATATTCCCAAGTTCAAGAAAATCCTATCCCTGAACATATCATAATTGAAATTGCAAAAAAATATCTACTGTCTTATCTGTTTTTAAATGGAAATACTTGCTTAACTTCTCTGTAAATTTCTCTATCACTGTTAGGATACAAATAATCACCTTCCTCGCACTGATCTTCTAAAGAACTCTTACAAAATTAACCTGAAAATTACAGACAAAAAGATGAATGAAATTAAAATGATTGCCTAATAGTATTCTTAGCAGTGGTCGAAGTAACGATGATGGTAACCGCAACACTTACTTGATTGAAAACTACTTTTTTTTTTTTTAAGATTTTTTTTTTTTTTTAATTTATCTATTTGACAGAGAGAGATAGCGAGAGCAGGAACACGAGCAGGGGGAGCGAGGGAGAGGGAGAAGCGGGCTCCCCGCTCAGCAGGGAGCCCGATGTGGGGCTCAATTCCAGGACCCTGGGATCATGACCTGAGCGGAAGGCAGTCGCTTAACCAACTGAGCCACCCAGGCGCCCCCACTGGGAAGCTTTTATTTTTTGTTTTATTTTATTTTTTTTTAAGATTTTATTTACTTGACAGAGAGAGACACAGCGAGAGCAGGAACACAAGCAGGGCGAGTGGGAGAGGGAGAAGCAGGCTTCCCGCCGAGCAGGGAGCCCGATGTGGGGCTCGATCCCAGAACACTGGGATCATGACCTGAGCCGAAGGCAGACGCTTAGTGACTGAGGCACCCAGGCGCCCCTGATTGAAAACTATTTAGATTCATATTGTGCTCAGATGGGATAGAACTCCAGTCTGAACGTCCTGTTGTCACATCTTACAGGATCTATCACCACGTTCCTCTCATTTTTAAGATCAACTCAAGCAGAGTCAATGATGGGAGCCCAGGAATGCCGTTTTATATACGTGAATGCCCTACTTTCCCACTAGATTTTTAAATGAGAGAAGAAAATATATAGTTTTCTGTTTCCTTGCACTGCTGTCTTCCCATCCATCATCTAGCACATCACCCCTATGGCTGCTAGTACTGAGGCCACACACCCCGACTGAATACTTGCAGGGATAAATGAACTGCTACCCAGTTTGGGGCCCTGGAGCATCTAAGTGATCTCTCCGGGCCACAATTACCAATGTCAAGCAAGGCAGTTGGATTTTAAAAAACAGGAAATCATCTCCCATGCTCAGAAATATAATTATGACTCTAGCTATGAATTCTTGGTTAGTGGAAAATTTAATAGAAATATTTAAAGAAAATTATAGTCTAAATTTCCTTCTCCATGGGAAATAAAATCTGTGACATAAAGAATGCTAGAGTTAGGAGAAAAATGCCTATCAATAAATGGAAACATGCATATCATTTTTCCACAATAATTCCTATTTTTGCTGTTTTCAAAACTTAGAAAGTGCAGATGGAGAAAAATAGACTGTAGACATCACACTTCAGGTTGCTACTTAAATAGAATCTCTGTTTAAAAGTTTTGTCTATTTGCAAGTTACATCACTGAAAAGGTTAATATTCCTAATATGGAAAGAGCTCCTACAACTAGAAAAACAAAAAAATACCCTGACCCAAGTGGGCAGGAGGTAAATACAGTACATGCACGCACACATTCAAAATAAGTACAAATGCCCATGACATTTATGATAAAATGGTTAACTTGCTACAATAAGAAAAAAAAATGTAAACTTAAACACCCTGAGGCCATTATCACCTATCAGATTAGCAAAATTCGTATATTCGGCAAAACACAATTGAATAAAGCTGTGGCAAAGTAGGCATTCTCAATGCTGGTGGGGTTGCAAGATAATGCAATCTCTAATCAGAGGAACTTGGCAACGTCTAGCAAAATTAATGATTTATGGGCCTGTTGATCCAGAATCCCACTTCAAGAAATTTATCCTAAAGATACCCTGGTAAAACCATAAAATGTCATGTGCACAGACTTCATTATGATGCTGTTTGTACTAGCAAAGACAAGAAACCCAAATGTCTATCAACAGGGAATTGATAGATGCATTTATAAAATGCGTAATTAATATAAGGTAAAACAATCATTACCGTGCAGTCTTCAAAAGGAAAGAAAAATCTCTCTATATACAGCTACGGAGATCACTCTATATTATATTTATTAAAAAAGCAAAGCGGAGAGACTTCCAGTTTCTGGTCCAGGATGTAAGGATTTTGGAAGTCGCCAGTCTGTACCAACAACAGGTAAAATGCTGAACTGAAAAATCAACAGTTTTTCTTAGAACCGTAGACAAGTGAGGGAACAGAGTCAAATGCTTCCCCACAACTGGAGAGAACAAAACAGAATACAGAGAATGGTAACTCACCAGCAAAAACCCAAGGAGCAGGAACCTCTGCAGGAAACAGCACCCAGGGAGGGAAACAAATTTTAAGTGAGAAATTGCTGGAGGCTCAGTGTAGACAAGTCTGAGACTTAAAACTCTGGAGGCCCAGCCATCTGAGGGAGGGAAGAGGGCCTCTAGACTTTTGCGGGTTGTATCTCCTGGAGTTCTACCAGGTTCCCTCAGTGGCTGAGAAAAATCCCCCTGTGCTTCTGAAACATGCCAGGACACGCACTTCCTCTAACAAGGCTTGCCCTCAGGAGAAACTATTTAACCAGAGCCTACCTATCCCGCTGGGTTTTATCACAGCCCAACTGACCTGGGAAGAAGGGAAATAACCAACCCCAGCTGACTCTAGACTCCCACTTGCGGACAGGAAAAATCAAGCCGCAACCCATTTTAGCCAACCTGTCCCACCTGTTGGGTAGAGAAAAAATGAGAAATACTTGCCAAGTTCACCGTCCAGGGGCCTCAGCTACTAAAAGCCTGAGACTTCATCCTAGGACTACCCCCACAGGTTCGGTTTTTGCCCGGCACATCATGCCTAGCTCTTAAATTCAAGTGAACTTAAAACATAATTATTTTTACATCTCTAGTGGAATACTATCTAAAAAGAATAAAAACCCTAACACATATTGAAAACATTTGACAATATAATTCGTAGTCGTAATGGTATTATTAGTCTATAACTGTTATAAGTATATCACGGAGTGAAAAGAAAGGAGTAATTATGGGATTTGTTCCCAGGAGAACCTAGGATTTCTTCCTCAGAAAAAGTTGATGTAATTTAATGTGATAAAACAAATAGGATAAATTGTTAATAGTACAATTTAGGGCATCTGTATACAGATGATTACAGTAAAGTTCCAATTCTACTGTATACTTGAAATTTTTTATAATATGATTTTGGGGAAAAAGAAATTTTTTCCTCTCCAAGGTCATGAAAATATTGCCCTATGTTTCCATCTGGAAACTTTTTTGTTTTCTTTTTCCCTCTAGGTTTGTAATATATCTTGAATTAAACTCTGTGTAAGGCATGGAGTTTCAAGTTTCAGGGTGGGTTTGTTTCATTTTGTTTTGTTTTTCACCCATGCAGACATCCAGTTAACCTGGCCCACTTATTAAAATTGCCATTCACTCTCACCAAAGTGCCAGGTGTCATTGTGCTCAATCAAACCTCCATATACGAGAGGATCTTTTTCTAGACTCTCTAATCTATTCCATTGTGTTCCATTGTTCTATGTGTCTATCCTCATCCCTATATCATACCCTCTTGACTACTTTCACTTTATAACTATTGAAATCTGGTCATATAAGTTTGCCAGATTCTACTTTTGTTCTCTAGATTCTCTTGATTTTATTAGGTCCTTTGCATTTTCAAGTTAATTTTGAAATTAGCCTGCCAATGTGCTAGGATTATGATTCCCAAATTAAGTCTCTACTACTATAGTTTTAGAAGCTTCAAAGAATTTGCCCAAAGTTTAATTTTCCCTGTTGGCAGGATCTGAGTCTGGGCCTTCTGAGTTTGGATCCTTAACCTGGATATGTTCCCAGTCTCGTTGAGAAGCAGCAAAGATCCCGGTACACAATCTAAGCATGGTGTGCATACACGGTGTGCTGTTAATAGTAACACTACATATTTGGAAGAAAGAAATTAGTTCTAATGGCTACAGAGGGACAACAGAATTTTTGGAGGGGGGGAGGGCAACATACACTTTCCTATTAATTCCTCCTCTTGAGTCACATTTAATTTTATCACAATATTTTTTCATTTGTTTTCCTCTGTGTCCTCACCTTGTCAAATTTTTAAATTACCTACTTCCTTTATTGTTTTCTAGTTTCTTGATTTTTGTACTTGTTTTATATTTTAGCGAAACAACTCTTTTACTTACTTGTACTATCTTTTTAATTTTCCCCTTAGCATTTTTTTCAATTTTTCTTCTCATTCATTTATTTATTAGCAAATATTCACTTTAAAAAAACGCCATACATGAAAACCACACAAAAATAATTAATTGGAGTACACAAATATTCATATTTGAAGAAAACACAAATATGAAAAGGTAACACATATGATAATTGTCTTAAGGAAAAGAGCGCTTATAAACAAAAAAGAAACTTAATGGTGAGTACTATGACGACCAGCATATTATATGATATTCATAGAAAAAATGCAGGAAAGGAAAAGAAATCCCATGATGAGCTTTGATCTGTGCCCATGTGCCAGGCACTGTTTCAAGTCTCTGCTTGTGCTAGCTCATCTAGGACTCAAGGCAACCCAATGTAATAGAGATACATGCCTTTAAATGGGCTATAAAACAAGAAATGGTAACAGTCGATACACTTGACATTTTGAGAACAGATGGAACTGTATTAAATGAGAACCCAAAGCAGATGAAATGAAAAAAAAATAAGGCAGGATATACAAAAAAAGAGACAAAAGCAACTTCAGAGCAGGGGGAATACCTGGGATCTTTAAGATAAAAATGAAGAACAGCTGAGGTAGATGCCCCCTCCCCTTAAAAATAGCCAATAAACATGAAACCATGCCAGATTGTAGTCATGATTGGAGAAATCTAAAGTAAAACTAGGTGCCAAAAAATTTAACAGTGTTAGCGGAAAACATGGGGATGCAAGAACACCCATTCATTCTTAGAGCTAATGTAAATTGGCACAAACTTCAGAGAACTATTTGGTATTATAGATCTAACTTAAAGTGTCTTGTGTCCTTTAGCTGATCAAGTCTGCATCTTGGATTTAACCTTATAGATAGAGTTAAAGAAGTTTGCAAAGAAAGAGACACAAGTTCGTTACTGTGAATTGTATATAATAGCAAAAATACACATATTTTAAAAACATAATGTCTACCACAGGAGAATAGTTAAACAACTCAGGGTGAATCCATTCAACAAATTCTGTTTTCTTGTAGATGGCTTAAATGTAATTGTGAAATGGTGTCATTTCTAGATACCCAGACAGTTAATGAGCAATTCACCTCTAAAATTTATATAATTTCTAATACACACAGACACTGGGCATTGGAAAAGCAAGATAATAAAATTAGAACAATTCTATTGCCTGTCCCTTTCTCTGAAATGACAGAATATGTTAATAATAACAATAACAATACTAAGAACATATATTGAGCTATGCCAGGCTCATGCTTCTATTACCATTATCAATTCATACAATCCTCATACCAATCCTCTGATGTCAGCACTTATATCCTTAACTGTCCTATAAAATAAGAAAAGGAGCCATGCAGTATACTGTGATATTTGCATTAATCAGATGGAAGTGTACTAATAGAGAACAAAAGCCCAGATGTAAGTATAGAAAAAAAGTCCCAAATCTGCAGGATAGGTAAGAACAATCCTAGAAACACTCCAGGCTCGGAACCAACAAATGTAAAGAACAGCAGGGAGCCCTTAGGAATCTTCCAGAAAGTAAATAAGTAAAATCCATCTGAGGCACAAAGGAAACAAGTCTAAATTGTTGGAATCCAGTGGAAAAATACTGAGTAATTGTTGATATAAGTAAAAGAACAGGTTTATCAGAGATCCCTAGTGCAGCTTGCCACACATTTTAGGCTCAGTCTTCCACGAGCTTGAAATAAACACATGACAAGATTTGCAGAGGACTGCTGAAATTAAGATTATTTACTCAGAAGGAACAATCTTCTGTTACTTTCAGACTAAAGGTACTGCTGTTACTCTATTCATTTTTCTTTTCTTTTTCCTCTTGAATGCACTATATAGTTTTATTCATTTCTGACTGGCAGAAAGAAATCTCAATAAATTATGATTGCCACTTTATGAATTTTCAGAACATCTGAGTAATGTAAAATAATATATCTCAACAGAGAAAATGTTTCAGGTACTGTGGAGACATTTTCAATAGGTTCAGAGGGTAGATGAAAAATGATATTTCAAAGACTTTTCAGTATGAAATATCCTTCAGAAAATGACTGCTCGAGTGAAAATTTCTCTCCATATAACTAAGATAACTTTCTTTAGGGGTCATCTAGAGAAAAAGATTAGCTGGAAAAAAACTTGTATGAGACGTAAATGTTAACTATGCTCTTTTTTTTATTTTTAAATAGTTTTTAATCCCAGTAGAAGTCATGGAAAAGAAAAATGGTTTTACTTTTCTCTCCTTGGTCATCTGTGCTAGCTACCATTATTTATTTCCACAATTGTTCAAAAGGGGAATAGAGGAGACAGGGCGAACCTTGATCTTTCTGCCCTGTATTATTGTGCCAAATGTGAAGCACAGTTGAGAACTGAATATCTTGTGTGACCACATTTAGAGATAAAGATCAGATGCGGTATTGCACTAGATTTTATAAGCTAAGTGGCTACTGGACACAGCTGCACACTGCTCCCAGATGGACTGAGGGTTACACATCACAGTCAGTGCTAAGAAAGAATAGAGGGAAAGCAGCAGTGGAAAATTTTGGCAGCTCGCTGGTTTTATAATTAACTCATTTTGGAACATATTACAAATAGGAGTCCATTGTAGTCATAGTGGATTTACTAAAAACCTTCCAAGGTGTAGTTTATATACATAGAGAAAACTACATTGCATCAACAACAGAGGACTAATCTTCAAATTAACATAAACTTAGAATTTTACAAATCTATTTGAAATGTGCCTCTTCATTTTCTTTTTTTTTAAATATTTTTCTTAGAGATTTTATTTATTTATTTGACAGAGAGAGACACAGCGAGAGAGGGAACACAAGCAGGGGGAGTGGGAGAGGGAGAAGCAGGCTTCCCGCGGAGCAGGGAGCCCGATGCGAGGCTCGATTCCAGGACCCTGGGATCATCACCTGAGCTGAAGGCAGACGCCCAATGACTGAGCCACCTAGACGCCCCTGCCTCTTTGTTTTCTCAATGATTTCTCAATTCAATAAGGAATTCTCAAAATAAAAATGTAATACTTCTAGGTCCTTCAAAATCCCACCAGAAATTATTGTACTGTATTTACTTATATTACAAATGCCAAGTTATATGAGTCATGAAACTAGGATTGCAATCTTTTAAGAAATTTTGAAAATAAGACAACAACAAATCAAGGAAAAATAAATGAAGAAATATGGTTACTATTATTCAGCTACCTGTGTATTGAATTACTCCATGGTTTAACAAATCAGCTGACAAACCAGCAATACATGTGTCAAAGTGTGTTGGGTATGCAAAGTGCAAATAGTAACATATGTACAGTAGCCTTAAGTCTGCAGGTCCCCTGCTGTTAGCCCTTATGCTGCCTATGGATAATTGTCTTTTTCAATATAAGTTTCAAGAAATCTTCTTGAATATGCTCTGCTGGACTTCTAACATACTATACGTGCTCATAATATAGACAGTTCTTGGGGATAAGATGAACTCACTTTGTTATATTCTCTAAGTTTTTTACCTTGTAAATTCCCTCCAAATTAAGACCTGGCTATTTCTTCACAGCAGAAGGTGGAAAATAAAACAAGAAAATATCTGTTGTGACTTTTTTTGCATATTATCAATGGAAAATCTCTCATACTCATTTTTTTCTTAGTTTTAAAGCAATACAATTATTTAAAAAAAGAATGGCTCCTAGTGAAGCTCATTAAATCTCATTTGATCTATCCTAAAGATTAAATATTTTAGGTCAATAATGGTATAAATGCTAAAAATTTCTAGAATTAAACTTAATTCAAAAGTAAGCAATAAGATTTCCAAACTCTTAAACCATATATAGCATATGGCTCATTAAACATTAGAGAATATTTAGAAAGAACAGTGTTAGAAATTTTAAGGATGGAGAAAAACTTTGATGTGCTTCTATGACAAGCTGAATGATAGAAATGTAGGGAGGCCTGCTTCTCCCTCTCCCACTCTCCCTGCTTGTGTTCCCTCTCTCACTGTGTCTATCTCTGTCAAATAAATAAATAAAATATTAAAACAAAAAAAAATAAAAATTGGGAATGTGTCACAATGTCATTTTGAGAAATTATTTCCTTTATTACATAGATAAATGTACTAAGTTAGGGAGATGAGTAGGCCAGAACTTGAAAAATAATCCTAATACCAGGCATATAAAATATAAATAGTTTCTCCTCCACTTTTGTGAGGTTGAAAAACATCTCATAAGAGCAAAACATCTCCATGTGATTAGGGAATGAAAACACTGAATCAAAGAATATTAGCATTGGTACTGTTGAAGAGAAAACAAAGTAAATTCTTTTCTCAAAGACTATGGACTCCGGGAAACAAACTGAGGGTTTCAGAGGGAAGAGGGGTGGTGGGATGGGTTAGCCCAGTGATGGGTATTAAGAAGGCCACATATTGCAAGGAGCACTGGGTGTTATATGCAAATAATGAATCATGGAACACTACATCAAAAACTAATGAAGTACTGTATGATGACTAACATAACATAATTTAAAAAAATAAAAAAAAAATTTCCAAAGAGAGGCTGATGCGTTTTGGAAAAAGAAATAATGAAGTGATTATTTGTGTGATCTTTTAAAAGCAATTAATCTAAAAAATGTTAAAAACAAAATTTATAACGTGGAATTATGGGAAGGTAAGAACTCAAGCAAAGGTTCCCTCTCTTGTTCCCATCTGTGTCTGGAGGAGCCAAACAGGTAAGTCTCCTAGTTGAAGGAGCGATGGTGCAGGAGGACAGCTGAGGGTTTCAGAGGTCAAGGAGAGGGTCTGCTTTTCTTGGAGCTCTTAAGGCAGTGTTTTTCATTACTTTGCTGCACATTAGAATCAACTAGGGAGCTATAAAAAGAATGAATGCTAGGGTTTCAAGCCTAGAAATTCTGATTTAATAGGTCTTGGCTGTGACCTGAGCCTTGGGAATTTTAAGGGATCCCTGATTTATTTTAATCTGCAGCCAAGTTAAAGAGAACCACTGCTTCAGGCAGAGCTGATGCTTTGCTGGCTCCCAGAAGAGTCTGGTGGCAGAATCTTGCAAATCCTCTTGGGAGAGAATCCCAACAGTCATTTTAAAGCTAGAGCTTCCAAAACAAGTTGCCAGTTCTACCAACCCTGGGATGAAGAACTGCCCAGAAGACTAGAAAGAAGACTCACTTCCAGTTTCTGAGGTGGTAGGAAAACTTGGCTCAACAAAGCCTGTCTATTATTGGTAATCCGCAAGAGAACAAATCATTGTGCTTTTAGCACCAGCTGGCTGAACTCTGGTCAGGAGACTGTAGCAAAATGATAAGGATGGCCAAAAACCCCCAAAAATGAAGCAAAACAAAACCCTACATCTAAGGGAATCAAAACCAGTAGGATAAAAATCAAGCTGGATGTGTGGAAGGGGTTCGCTCAGGACCGAAGGAAGAGTCAGATTAAAACCTAAAATACAGTGCTCTCAGGGTTTTGTGATTAGAGTTCAAAATAAAGACTTTACAGAAATTATTTTTTTAAAAATATTTTACATAAAATTCTATAGATGAACCAGAAAGAGGCTTGTCATTACTGAAAATATAATTAATGATGGATTAAAGGGGAGGGAGACATCAGAAGGGAAAAAATTATGAAAGCTGAAAAAAAATCTCAAACAGACCAATATGGACATAAAGAGAATTTCCAAGGGGTAATTCCCAAAGAGTTCTCCAGAAAGAAAATAACATGGAGAGAGAGAACAGGGTAATGATCAATAGTAATCGTTGAATACTTCCCTGAACTGCAGAGGGGTTTGTGTTGTCTGATTAAGAGACCCCTGAGTAACAGAATTAATGATAAGGCTCACACAAAATCAACATACTCTGATCAAATTGCCGACATGGAAAGATAAGGGAAAACATGTTACAGGTTTCCAGACAGAATGTGGACATGCTTTTCCACTTAAAATGGAAATAGAATCAAATGTGGTTCCAACTCTTTACATGCAGCATATGGAACCAGAAAGCAATGGAAGAGTCTGAAAGAGAATGAAAGTGGTTCATGAGAAAAACATAAGAACTCTGCAGTCGCCCAAGAACGACTTCATCTCACTGGGTAGTTAGAAAGATATTTGGATCTCTTTAAGAATTTAGAAAATGTATATACTCATGTTTCATATCTTCAGGGTCTGTTTGAGAAAAGAGTTGAACAAAATGATAACTGGATCCAAAGAGATACCTGAAGACAAAGGAAGAAAAACTGGGTGGGGGTGGGAGGGAAGCATTGAGGATAATATAACTGGGAAGTTGTATTAATTTAGAGTTAAAAACACGTAACATTGTTTATTTCAAAACAATTACATGAAATAAAAGCACTCCCATATTGTCAAGCGTTTGACAGAGTGGAAAGAATTTGGTGATGTAGGGCGCCTGGGTGGCTCAGATGGTTAAGCGTCTGCCTTCAGCTAAGGTCATGATCCAGGGTTCTGGGATTGAGTCCCGCATCGGGCTCCCTGCTCCTTGGGAGCCTGCTTCTCCCTCTGCCCCTCTATCTCTCTGTCTCTCATGAATAAATAAATAAAATCTTTAAAAAAAAAGAATTTGGTGATGTAGTGAGCAGTGGACTATAGCCATCTTTTGGAAAAAAATATTTCTAATCACTTTAAATATCAAAGAAGTATAATTTATCAGGGAATAGGGCTTTTAAAGTATGTTGATTCATTAAAAAGTTCAGAGAAATATGATGGCAATTGTTCTGGAAAAAAAACTATTTTTTTTCGAGCTAGTGCTCAATTTTCAAGTATTTTGGCCTATATTAATTCAATACCACACACATCTGTGAGGGAGGTATGATTATTATTGTTTTTGTTTTGTTGTTTTACCAGAGAGAATACTATAAATACTCCAAGTAAAATAATTTTCTGAACATTACAAAAGCTAATATTTAGCAACTCAAGAATATATAACAAATTCCATATAACATTTAAAACTGTAATTGCTCTGAACCTCTACTCATTCCTAGGAGGCCCTAGAAGGAGGCCCTAAAAGACTAAATACTCTATTTTCTGAGAAAGAAGGAAATTAGAGGCGCCTGGGTGGCTCAGTCGTTAAGCGTCTGCCTTCGGCTCAGGTCATGATCCCAGGGTCCTGGGATCGAGCCCCGCATCGGGCTCCCTGCTCCGCGGGAAGCCTGCTTCTGCCTCTCACACTCCCCCTGCTTGTGTTCCCTCTCTCACTGTGTCTCTCTCTGTCAAATAAATAAAACCTTAGAAAAAGCATGAATTATATAATCCCTTAAAACCTAGTTCTCTCAGAAAGGGAACATGTCAGATAAATACAACACAATTTTAGTTTGAAAAAAAAGTTTGACAAATGTCCTTGACTTGATGCTGTTGGTTCTACTTTAGTCTTTAATAATTAATTGTTTTAGATTTTTTGGATATTTAGTACAGTCCTAATGTGCAGCATGCTCATAGAAGTGACTTTCCCATTTGCTCCCTGAATCAAGGTTAGAACCACTGTTATGGACTAAATTTTGGTCCCCTCAAATCACTGGAAGCCCTAAACTCCAGTGTGACTGTGTTTGCAGATAGGGCTTTTAAGGAGATAATAATGGTTAAATGAGGTCATAAGGGTGAGGCCCTAATCTGATAGGACTTGTACCCTTCAAGAAGGGAGACCAAAGCTTGCACTCATACCCCCCTACTCCCATCTATGTCTCGCTCTCTCTCTCCTCTGCACACACAGAGGAAAGGCCATGTGGAAAAACAGCAAGAAGTTGGCCATTGAAAAGACAAGAAGAGACACATCACCAGGAACCAATCCTGACGGCATTTAGATCTCTTTGACTTCCAGCCTCTAAAACTGAAAAGATTTCTCTTGTTTAAGTCACCCAGTTTGTGGTACTTTATTATTGCAGCCCCAGCATATTAATGCAACTGCTAGCATACCACTGGAACAGGGGTCTTCAAACTTTTTTCTACAAAATGATAAATAGTAAATATTTTCAGCTTTGTGAATAAGAAAATGTGTCAACTATTCAAGTCTGCCATTATATTGTGAAAGCAGCCATATATAGTATGTAAATAACTAGGTATAGTTGTGTTTCAATAAAACTTTATTTAGAAAAAAACGTGAGGGGTCCCTGGGTGGTTCAGTCGGTTAAGCATCTGACTCTTGATTTCACTCAGGTCATGATCTCAGGGTCCTGGGATTGAGCCGCATGCTAGGCTCTGGACCTTCTCTCTCTCCCTCTCCCTCTGCCCTTCCCACCCTACAGTTTGCCAAACCCTGCTCAAAAAAAAAAAAAAAGAAAAAGAAAAAGAAATCTTTTAGTAACAATACCTTGAATCAATAAATCCCAAGCATTTGCTTCTGGGAGACACGTGAAATCCCATTACCAGTATTACCAAGGGAACTTGAGTATTTTCTTTCCAGTGAAGTATGTAAAACACTGAGGGACTGAGAACGTTTTTACTCTGGTCCTCCTGTGTTCTTATTTGCACCATGTTTTCTTCATACCTGCTTTTCCTCATGTCTTTAACCTCTAATTGTTCTCTACCCCAACAATGGCTGCTAATCAGCAAGTATAATTTCTCTCCGTCTTGAGAAACATCCTTGGCCAGCTATATGCAAAACAAACTAAATTTTGCCTGAATCCCTACTTCTATTGCTCTATAAAATATTTTGCTTGCCTTCCAAGTTAGAATGCTCCTTCAGAGGCTTCTCATGCCCAGAATTCTCAAAAAAGGTTTAGGCTGACTATCTTCTGATAACAGGGACCCATAGGTGTTTTTGCAGTAATGTTAGGCCCAAACATCTTCAAGTACATTTTTTAAGTTGACTTAATTTTCTTTAAAATAATTTCTTCTCAAAGACTTCTCATTTCCGGTGTCAAAAACCTAATCTTCTTTCAACACCCTCAAATTCCTGTACCTATAACCTGAGCTAGGACAGAGCGGCAGAGGCAGACTGGTAGAAAAATCTGGGATTGAGAGATAGTAAATTTGTGTTTTCTATAGGTTAATTATGCTTATCATACATACCAATCCATCAGATTTCCTCAACATAAATCAGCCTGAACCACACCAAGCCCTCAATAAATATTTACTGAATGAATGAATTGGAGACACAATTTCATGTTTTAAATGATGGAAGATCTGTAGTCCAGGAAAGATCACTTTGCGCTTTGAAATAACTCAAGCACAATTGCTGCTGGAAAGAGGCATTCTTAACACAGACAGCATTACTGTCAACCATGCATTCTTCTGAGAGACAGGATAGATATATAGAGAGGGAGAGACTGTCAGATACCTTTCCACAAATGTTTACAAATCAATGCTTTTATTATTACTAACAATGCTGCCATGAATAACCTTGTATATATTTCTTATCATCAATGGGCAGGCAGGCATAATCTCCAATGCTTTGCTTTCTCCCCATAATAGGATTAGACACCCAGACCTTTACCCACGTGACTTTGTAGTGTTTCCCTGGTGGGTAGAGTATATTTCACTGCCCTGATGACTTTTGTCTTAGTCGTATGACTTCTTCATGGGCAGGAGTAACTGTGCTAATGTCAAGAAAAGACTTTTTTTTTTAAAAAGATTTTATTTATCTATTTGACAGAGAGAGAGACAGCGAGAGAGGGAACACAAGCAAGGGGAGTGTGAGAGGCAGAAGCAGGCTTCCCGCGGAGCAGGGAGCCAGATGCGGGGCTCGATCCCAGGACCCTGGGATCATGACCAGAGCCGAAGGCAGACACTTAACGACTGAGCCACCCAGACACCCCAAGAAAAGACCTTAAGAAGTCTGCATTTCCACTACGCCCCTTTAGTTTTGCTTAGCAGTAAGAACAAAATGTGCCAGAGAGTGGGAGCTCTTTCAGCCTGGTCCAGGAATGAGAATCCACCAGACAGAACAGAAGCTGACCTGCGGCCTCAGTGTAATATAGGCAATAAACATATGTTTTTGTTGTAAGCTACTGAGACTTCCGAGTTGTTTATTGCTGCTACGAAAACTGACTTGGCGGAGTTAGGCTAATTCCCAGAACTGAGATTTCTGGGTCAAAGGGTAAATGCAATTTTTATTTTGATAAATATTGCCAAATTTCATTTCATAGAAATAGTACCATTTTACAGTCCAGGAACATAGTATGTCTATTTCCCACCACCCTATGTAACCACTAATGTTAAATTTTTGGATTTTTGCCAATCTGCTAAGTGAGAAATTATACTTTAGTCTCATTTATATTTGCATTTCTCCAGTTAAGAGTGAGATTATTCTTCCTCGTATTTTGAGGCCCCTACACTTCAGAGAATTCTCTTTTAATAACTTTGCCCATTTTTCTTTTGGCTTAATAGTATTTTCTTCTCAATTTCTAGATGCTTTGTGTGTAGTAAGATTAGTACTTTGCAGTATGTATGATTTACATGTTTTCTTTATTTGTCTCTTGTCATTTGACTTAGCTTAGAGGTTTTTTTTTTTTTAGCTTAAAGGTTTATATATATACATATATATGTATATATTCAACTATGTCTTATTTTACTTTAAATACCTAAATCTGTGTTATCTTCTTATGGATCAAAGGAGCAGAAGTCAGTTGGATCTATCCAAGATGTCACCAAGTGGTAGAGGAAGCAAATGCAGTAAAGTATATTTTATAGAACTATTTGCTGGGTATATTCTACTAAGGCTAGCCCATTTTATATATGAGTTACATATTTCACAATATAGCAATATTGGGGTTTGGTAAGTCCTAATTGACTATTATGATCAAGATTCTCTGTCTCAGGGTAGTCAAACCTAGGTTAAAAGCAAAAAACATTGAACACATTTCTTATAGAGTGCTAAAAAAACATGGTCCTAGTCGATTCTAAAAAGAATTAAGTGGAATAAGAGTCATTTTATAGGGAGAAACAAGAACAAAAATAGCCAACAAGTCACAAAAAATGCTCCAAGTAACACAGTGTAACTGAATAATCTGATTAATAGATATGTACACCTAATTGTTTGCTATTGGTTCATCATAGAAGAATGAGAAGAATATTAATTTCCCTGTACCTCTTTCCTGCTCCACATTTGCATTTATAGATAATAATCCAGTTTCTGTTTTCCAGAATAGTGGTTTTGCAAAATTTTTGCTAGTTTGTACTTTAAAAAATTGCACTGTGTGTCTTCTTTAAGTTGGAATCTAAACTTATTCATCATCAGTTTAAATAGTTGTAATATATTTTTAGTTTTTAATAAACAAATAGTTTAAATAACCTTGTACAGAGAGTTTTATGGACAAGTTTAAATTATGTTGGACATAATTTGTAGAAACTTCTACTTTATCCATAAATGATTTATTACTTTGCAGTCATCCTGTTTTCATTTCTTAAGACTATGCAAAAAAAAAAAAAAAAAAACCCTCACAAACAAAAACTTTACTGAGACTTACCAAATGCCTCTTAATTATATGTTAATCTTTAACACTGACACTCCTCAGCCCAATATACTCAGAAATATTTGGGAAGATTGAAATATTATTCATTTTAATATGTCTTTGCCAATAAATGTTTTGGATAAAATGTTTTAATCTTATCACACTCTTTATTATACATGTTTGTCAAAACCTGGACCTACAGATTTACCTTATTCAATGTGGAAAATATCAGCCATATAACCTAATTGGCAAAGCCAGTCAATATTTTCAAACTAATCAGCCAGATCAGAATTCTTTCTCTCAGAAAAACTGACTCTATTTTTCAATTCAAATAAACATATTAATATGCGTTTCTATGACAACCATCTAATTTCTGAATTTAGGTCTAAGATAGATAAGACAGTCTCTCCATGAATATCTTGGATGGATGAAACATCGTGCTACCGTCTTCAGTATTTTTTACTGAAGCTCCCTTGCTTTTCTTCATGGGATTCTCCCAGGAGCAACTAATTTTTTCACAATAGCTGGTGAATGGAAGAGGCAAGTTTTCCAAATTAAAATTGTCATTGTTTCTCCATGGTCCTGCTCTAAAATATATACAAATCCAACAAAATACTCTGTTCCGAAGGCCACTTTAGACACAGAGATGTACAGAAGACAGGGAAAAAAAAAATCATGCCTTAATTAAAGGAATCTTCCTGAAAAATAATTCCTATTTCAAACTATTGCTTTGTTTTACATTCTAGCAAATCCTTTCTTTTTTCAAGTAGGAAGAGAGAAAGGAAATCAGCATTACATCTCTTTGGGTGGTACAATCTCAGGCTGATGAATTTTAGGAAAGAAAAGGTAGGGAATTTGAATTTCTGGAATGTGATTTACTTAAAATACTCTTTTCTCTAGACCCCTTGGAATGTTTTTGTGTGCTACAAAATGGTACTTCAAAAATCAGAGCCCTAGTTTGCAGTCTATTATCCCAAAGGGTGATATTTCCTTTACTCTAGCAGAAATATAGCAGAACTTTTTTGAAAACTAACCTTTTCAGACAAACAAGATCATCCAAGAAGGGGAAAATTTCCCATCTTGAGCAGACAGAGACTGGGCAGCGCAAACCTACAGAGTAGTTGGATTTCCTGTATACTGGTTTGAATAGTGCCTCTTCAAAATTCATGTCTATGCAGATCGTATGAATGTGACCAGTGTGAGTTGGAAATGGGGTCATTTCAGATCATATCGGGTTAAAATGAGGTTACATTGGAGTAGGGTGGGCTCTAAATCCAGTATAACTGTTTTCGTTATAAGAAGAGGGAATTTTGGGCGCCAAGACACAGGCGCCCAGGAGAAGGTGGCCATGTGAAGATGCAGGCAGAGACTGAAGCCTGCTGCTACAAACCAGGGAATGCCAGCAACCACAAGAGCTAGAAAAGGCAAGGATGCTTTCACTAGACCCTTGAGACAGCGCAGCCAGGCCCACACCTCGATTTCAGATTTCTGGTCTCCAGAGGTGTGAGACAGTAAATTTCCATCAATTTAAGTCATCCAGTTTTGGGAACTTTTATTATTATAGCCCTAGATAACTAGTGCAAATGAAGATTAGGATCTCTTATAAGTTATTAAATTTTAAAACGGGTGGATATGTACACATTTCAAGTGGCAGGATTTCTGATAAGCTTGTTGGCCTTGAAAAGCAGCAAATATCCAGTGACTGGACAACAAACACGCAATGTGTATTCTGATCAATACAGTTTGGTTTTAAATAGACCTTGAGGATGTAGACAATAAATGCTTTAATGGCAATCACAGTTGACCTAAAACCAAAGGCCGATTCTCAAAATTGGGGGAATATTTAATGCTGTAGGAATAATAGAAAAGTAGAGCCCCCACTTTTATGACTGAATTTAAGTCTCTTCCCATCCCCACCAGGTGAACTTCCCAGTCACAAAGGTTGATAGTGAATCAAATTATTTGTTTTAGAAAATAAATAAGGAAATATTTCTTACCCATTTGTTTTGTGGAGGAGATCTATAGTGTTTACATTAAGGGAGGGGAATTTTTGTCCTAGATTGTGGACAATCCCTGAAGAGGAAGTATCTGGCATATTTACTAATGCCCAAAACTTAATCCAAGTGAGTTTTTGATATAGTAGATTTAAGGTGCATGGAAATTGAATTCAGGAAAAATACAAAGGTCTCAAAATCTCATGTTTGGAGAAAACAGTGGGCTCAAATAAAACTGAATTTGAAAATACACTAACATATGCTTCAAAAATCTTAGGAAATTCAGAATAATTGGTATGCATTTAAAGAAATAAGCAAGGGCTAGTGCAGTCATAGTGAAATTTGCAAAATTAATTTCTCAGGGATTCCTAGAAATTGAGAAATGATAGGAATTGAAAGTGATTCCAAGACCCTTATCTCAGCCTCTGATTTTCTAGAATAAATAAAATTTCTCCTTATAGAGAAAAGTACGCAGTAGCTAATGATATCCAATCTGACTCAGTCTGATTACAGACAGCCTATAATATTGAGTCAAGTTGTGGGAAATGTTGTGTACCTTCCAGAAAATGAAACAATGAATTGCCAGATACAGAAGATGCTTTCCAGAAATTAGATATGCAAGTCAGAGGCTTTTGAGTGCCAGGTAAGACACAATACCAAGAGGCCTTAATATTAATACTGTTTTGATGTTCAGAGGGTTAAAACCTGAAGAAATAGCCAACTGGCCCCTTTAAGGTCCTGTGTTCACTCTAGGTGAATTACATCTCCCTGTGACTGCACATCTGAGACATTTAGAAAAGCTTTTGGGAAGAATTTTTTTCTTTTTCAATCAAAGTGGAAGGTTTACAGATCAGCCTTGGGAATTCCTTTCAGGGGGTTGAATTTATACTCATCCTGGAAAATTGTTACAGAATGTGCTGTTTTGGAGATATTTAAATCCAAGGAGGGTGGATCTAAACTATTAAAGCAGGAATATGGAGAGTAAATGCAGAGTGACCCTCTACTCTAAGCCCATCCTGACTACGTATGATTCTTTTTTTCACTTTTGCCATCTTCTGAAGCTGGCAAAGACAGAAGAGAAGGAGTGAGTCACAGGAGCCAGCAGCAAGAATGGGTTCAACCCTGGTGCTAAAAGATAAAAGAGATTGGGGATTATCCTAATAGTCAAGACTAGTTTTGACTTTATAGCATTTCCACAGGGTTAGTATAAGCATCTGCCCTTGGGGCATGTGAGAGACACCATACAGGTGAATGAATCCACTTAATAACAATAGCCATATATTAAAGATAATAATAGCAAATGCTTATATGGAGTTTATACTGCACCAGGCACTCTCTAGCAATTTTGCATAAATTACCTCATTTAATCCATACAACAACCCTGTGATGTAGGTGCAAATATGGGCAATGTGGGCATGTTTCTCATCTTCTGACAATGTGATGGCCTCAGGCACAGGCAGAGAAACTGTAACATGAATTAGATGATTTGCATCTGTTGCAAAATTTGGAATACCTCTGTCAAGTTAATGAGAGGAAAGATTTCAAAAACAATCATGCTCAGTTTAGGGAAGTGCAAGTGCTTTTTCCTCCTCTTTGCTTATGAGGAAAATGCACATCTTATGGCTGCCACTCCAAAGAAAACCTATTATTAGGCAAAAGGAAGGGCTGTTTGGAGCTCTTAATAAAATGGAACAGGATGGAGGCTACCCTGTTTCCATGGGAGCCTAGGCTTAGGAAGAATTTTTAAACCTTTTGTGGGACATGCTGGCTTGGATCTTAGGAGTGAAAGAGAATGATTTCAGAAAGATCATGAGAGTACCTGGAAGAGCCTCTGCTCTGTTGGCCAACCTCAAGGGAACCCTTGCACCACCTGTATGGCTGCTGAGCAGATTCCACCCTATCCTATTTTAAGAGAAAAAGTTCACAAATATGATCAGGAAAATCCTCTGACCCAAACTGTAGAGCCCAGATAATTAGGAGACAGTGATGACTATCTCGGGCGCCTGGGTGGCTCAGTTGGTTAAGGAGACAGTGATGACTATGGACTGAGAAGTCAGATCACACTAATGTCTAAATTAAATGCACATGTTCTTGTATTGAGTCAAATATAGCTGTTCTCCTTCAGGAGTTCTGTCTTGTTCCTCCACGGTTCCCTTTCACATGGCAGAATTCCTGATAGAGTTATTTACTATGTGTGATTAAGCCTTCAGTGTCACAGAATTTGGAGCCTTGGTGATGGTCCTGTTACAGAGTTGAGCTCATATGGACAACTTTGCCTTGGGCAATCAGCACCTCACTGACAAGCAGACTGAGCTAAGGGACAGAGACTAATTTGCTTTTTTTCTAGCCACTTCCACCTCTTCAAGACTCTTTAAGACTCAAAGGCTAATATTATTTTTAATTATTCAGGGGAAATTTATAAAATTTGATCAGATACTAGCCAAGGAAAACAAATTAATTGTAAAAAGTTTAAATTATTCAGATCATAAGCTTTGAGGAAAACGCAAAAAAAAAAGCACACATTAAACTACTGCTAAAGATATTACTGCTGAAAGAAGTTTAACTGCAAACTATCAAAGAACAGTATTTCTCTCTAAAATTCAAATACTGAATTCTCTCAAATTGAACTGATGGAATTTTAAAGTAAATTAATTTAACAGAATCATATTCATATGTGATAAATTAATACCCCAAATCCAGTCAATAAAATCCAGTGGAGCATGCAATTAGTACCATTTGAAACTTACAAAAAGGTATTCTGTTAATAATATAGGAGAGTACAAGAGTATTCACATAGTGTTTCACTGAGAATGAAAGAAATAAAACTCTTTTCTTATTACACACACTTCAATATAGGCATCAATATTTCAACAACTATGAATTCTCTTCCCACTATTTTATAGTCAATTTGAGATATAGGGAGTCTCCCCTAAATCACAGAAGAAGACAGTAATAGTCCGAAGGCTAGAATTCTGTTTCTACTCTGTTGATTAAATACTGTATTTCTCCAATTCCCTCACTGGACAATGTCAATTTTAACATGACTAAATAATCAGTAAAGGAATTAAGACAACATTCAATAGAGAGAAAACACAGGAGGATAAAACATTGAGGAGTCTAACATGTGTAAATAAGAGTAGTGGAAAATAAATTGAGGATGGGGGAATATAGGGAATGTCATTTCACTAGTTTAGTGGGTGCTCCCTAGTTTCATAATAATCTTGAAAATAGCTCAAGAATTCCCCAAAGCATTTTAACTTCCTCATAAAAACTGAAGATCCTTGTTTTCTTAGTTCCAGATATCAAAAGTAAAATAAAAAGCAGCAGCATAGGGAAGAAATTGACTACCATATAACAGATGGAATATTGCAAATATTTCATTGAAAGTATTAAGGATACTAGCCCTTTATCTGATATGTCATTTGCAAATATCTTCTCCCATTCTGTCAGTTGTCTTTTGATTTTGTTGACTGTTTCTTTTGCTGTGCAAAGGCTTTTTATCTTGATGAAGTCCCAATAGTTCATTTTTGCCCTTGCTTCCCTTGCCTTTGGCAATGTTTCTAGGAAGAAGTTGCTTTGGCTGAGGTCAAAGAGGTTGCTGCCTGTGTTCTCCTTTAGGATTTTGACGGACTCCTGCCTCACATTGAGGTCTTTCAACCATTTGGAGTCTATTTTTGTGTGTGGTGTAAGGAAATGGTCCAGTTTCATTCTTCTGCATGTGGCTAATTTTCCCAACACTATTTGTTGAAGAGACTGTCTTTTTTCCATTGGACATTCTTTCCTGCTTTGTCGAAGATAAGTTGACCAGAGTTGAGGGTCCATTTCTGGGCTCTCTATTCTGTTCCATTGATCCATGTGTCTGTTTTTGTGCCAGTACCATACTGTCTTGATGATGACAGCTTTGTAATAGAGCTGGAAGTCTGGAATTGTGATGCCACTAGCTTTGCTTTTCTTTTTCAACATTCTTCTGGCTATTCGGGGTCTTTTCCAAAGAACAAATGATCCAATCAAGAAATGGGTAGAAGACATGAACGGACATTTTTCCAAAGAAGACATCCAAATGGCCAACAGACACATGAAAAGGTGCTCAACATCGCTCGGCATCAGGGAAATCCAAAGCAAAACCTCAATGAGATACCACCTCACACCAGTCAGAATGGCTAAAATTAACAAGTCAGGAAACGACAGATGTTGGTGGGAATGTGGAGAAAGGGGAACCCTCCTACACTGTTGGTGGGAATGCAAGCTGGTGCAGCCACTCTGGAAAACAGTATGGAGGTTCCTCAAGAAGTTGAAAATAGAGCTACCATATGATCCAGCAATTGCACTACTGGGTATTTACCCCAAAGATACAAATGTAGGGATTCAAAGGGGTACGTGCACCCCAATGTTTATAGCAGCAATGTCCACAATAGCCAAACTATGGAAAGAGCCAAGATGTCCATCGACAGATGAATGGATAAAGAAGTAGTGGTATATATATATACAATGGAATATTATGCAACCATCAAAAGGAATGAAATCTTACCATTTGCAGCAACGTGGATGGAACTGGAGGGTATTATGCTGCGCGAAATAAGTCAATCAGAGAAAGACATGTATCATATGACCTCACTGATATGAGGAATTCTTAATCTCAGGAAACAAACTGAGGGTTGCTGGAGTGGTGGGGGGTGGCTGGGTGATAGACATTGGGGAGGGTATGTGCTATGGTGAGCGCTATGAATTGTGTAAGACTGTTGAATCACAGACCTCTGAAACAAATAATACATTATATGTTTAAAAAAAAAGAAGAAGATAGCAGGAAGGGAAGAATGAAGGGGGGTAAATCAGAGGGGGAGATGAACCATGAGAGACTATGGACTCTGAAAAACTCAGGGTTCTAGAGGGGAGGGGGGATGGGAAGATGGTTAGCCTGGTGATGGGTATTAAAGAGGGCACGTACTGCATGGAGCACTGGGTGTTAAATGCAAACAATTAATCATGGAACACTACATCCAAAACTAATGATGTAATGTATGGTGATTAACATAACATAATAAAAAAAAGAAAGTTAAGGAGGGCACATAATGCATGGAGCACTGGGTGTTATATGAAAACAATGAATCGTGGATCACTACATCAAAAACTAATGATGTATTGTATGGTGACTAACATAACATTTAAAAAAAAAAAAAGTATACTGATTCTTTCCCACCAAGCATGTTAGTGTGCTATTTTTTTCAAATCTCCGTGAGTTTTCCAAACAAGATTTCCTAATTTGTTTTTAACTGATTCTCGTTTTATTTTTAAACACTTTCCATAGATTCATGACTACAAGTATGAGAACATATGTGTATTTTTTTACTTAACATACATAGAAAAATCAAAATAGTAAAATTAATAAGATTCCATATATTTTTAAAGCACACTAAGTCTTTACTTTCATAGCTTTTTCATTTTAGCATTTTGATCATTGCAATATCTGTCATTGAACAAAATAAAGACTATTGCTGGAGTCAGCCCAGATCATTTGGGGCATGACCATTACTCTCATTTACTCTTTGCAATATTTTAAAGTATTCCATCCATATTTCATATCAATTTAAAAAAAAATTTTCAACTATGCCAGCAATGGCCCATTTGGCCATTTAATGAGACTAGTCGTATCTTTTTGAAACCAGTGAAAAATTGTTATTCTGACTACTATATACTATATCTCTATCCCCACTCCAAAAAATACAGTCAGGTTTAATTGACACCTATGATAGGCAGTCTTTATTCTTAAATAGTAATCATCTGAGGTTGTCCTGAGAGCAACTCATTATGATATATTTCACTATTAATAGATAGTGTTGAAAAACAAGCCTTTGAATAGTTTACCCTAAACTTTTGATTGTTAATATCTGGCATGGGGAAAACAAACCAGTAAAAATATTGTTCCCTTTGGAATAGATAAAAGGATTGTATGTCTTTATTACTGAATTGAGTATTCAGCATTAAAGAGATACAATTAAAGAGCCTTTATATATGAATATGCATCGTGAATCTCCAATATGGAGCTATAATGTGAAAGCATTTTCCAAACTCAAGTTTTTGGGTATTGCTGTTTTTATTTACATCTATATATGCCTTTAAGTGTATATAGTTTTAAGGGACTAATGTTCAAAGAACTATACTTTGGAAAACCTAACCTGAAATTTTAGAACAAGGATTTTGACCTTGATTAATGAACTCCATCCACAGATGGTATTTAAAGGATCAGTAATTCTCCATATTGTGACATTACCATGCAGTTTTTGTTCTTTTCTTTTTCTTGGATATTTGATATAATTACTATAGCTACTGAACCACAAACAACAAGCAGAACGTAAAATGTACATACTGCACCAAAGGAAGATAATAGTTGAAGTATACAAAATTTCTTTGAGTATTCTCCCTATGTCAAAAAATGGTCATGTATTTTTTAACTTCTACTAGAGAAAACAGAAGAATCTCACTCATTTCTTCAGCTGAGATAAGGCACTTATCATCAATTGGAATTAATGAATCAGCCTCAAATAATCGTAATAATGATTGGCATATTATTTTTAACTGGAAGAAGTGATAGATGCAGACAAAACATTTCTTCCCCTTGGTTCTTTCTCAAGATCTTGTCTCAAGGTCTTGGCTGTGGCTATCTTTAATTCCATGACAGCCTTGGATCCTGAAATTTTTGATCACAGAAAACTTATTTTTAATGGCAGACTGGAAGAATTCCAGGTAATATGTGAATGCTGTTTATCAAGGGACAATTGAACTTGGATTAATTTCCTTCTACTAGTGTTTTTAAACTTCCACTTACTGCAATTAAAAGAATATCCAATAATAGAAACAACTCCATATTTGCAAATCCTAAAATCCTTAACAGTGTATGCATAATTTTATTTTAATGTGCTTTTTTTGGCAAGAGGGTAATGATACTCAACAGATAATCAGTCTCAGAGACTCAGGAAAGGCTCAGTGAAGATGAAACAATTAAGAATGAACAGATTATAATTCAAAGAAATACAACAGGTCATTAAGGCAATTAGTTGACGTCAGTTCAGCTGAGCTGTCAGAGAGAGCTGGACTGTCAGGTGTCAGAGTACTCAATTAAAGCAACAGCCAAAAATGAAAGAGTTAAGCCTCTAATCACTTATTGCAATGGTTGTAGGCAAGAGTCTAAAACCAGAGAAGGTGCTAAAGCTTCCAGTTCAGTTTCCCCAATGCACCGGTGCACTGATCTAGGGTCAGGTAGATCAACAAAGACACAGAGGTCATCTTCCTGTTACAGGAGCCCCAGACAAGAGAATCTGGCAGGTTTTGGATCCTGGGGTCAAAGGGAAAGGGCAAGAGGAGGGTGTTAGGAATAGAAAAGTATTGGGAACTGAGTCAGAGTAGGGAAAAGTGTCATCAGAGTTTCCCCTCCTCCTCTCATAAAGAGTTCCTCTGCACAAGACCTCAGATAAAGAGTCCTAAGGATAAAGTCTCAGGGCTGAGAATGCAAATTTGTGACAGAGCATGACCAGGCAGGGATGCCTGAGTCCTTGACTGCAACTCCCTTCAGAAACTGCAGTGCACTGGTGTGCACCACGTGTGGTGTGGGAGTGCAGCTTTCCTGCCATGAGGCCCACCATGTAAAGCTTTTGAAATTGCCTGTGATCAGGCATGAAAAGCCACACATAGGCTTTTAGCCAGGAGCTGGGCTCCTCAGTTGATTTATACATTGGGTAATACTCAGTCACGTGCAAATCTACCATTTATTTTTATTGATATAAAGGCTCCATAGCTTATCTTTAAAATATGCTGAACTGATAGAGACAGACTGATGGTTACCAGAGTAGGGGGGGGTCATCTGGAGTGATGGGTGAGACAGGTGATGAGGATGAAGAGCACACTTAACATGATGAGCACTGAGTAATGTATAGAATTGTTGAATCACTATATTGTACACCTGAAACTCATACAGCACTGTATGTTAAATATACCGGGATTAAAATAATCTTAATAATTATTTAAATTACATAATAAGCTATTAATGATTTATATGCTATCATTGAAAGAGTAGTTATTTTGACTTGAATTTTTAATGAAAAGAGTATAAAATATGCTAATTGTTACTAAAATTCAAGTCTACTATAAATTTTAAGATGTATAACTTTCTAAACTTCATTTCCTTTCTATTTTCATCTATATGTTGTAGAAAATAAAAAAATTATTAAGATCAGTACATGCTTACCTATTACATTGTTTCAAATAAAATATGTCATAAGCCATTTTAAGATGACTTTTTATATAACAACTGTGAGATCTAATTCACATAGTATACAATTCACCTGTTTAAAGTGTACAACTTAATGTTTTTAGTATGTTCACAAAATTGGGCCACCATCACCACAATCTATTTTAGAATAATTTCATCATTCCAAAAGGAAACCATTAATCTACTTTCTCTCTGTATAGATTTGTCTATTCCATAAATTTCATAGAGAATCATACAATATGCACTATCATGTAATCGGCTTCTTTCACTTAAGATAATATTTTCAAGGTTCATCCATATTGTGCCATGTATCAATATTGCACCACTGTTCCAGAGCTGGAGTGGGGAAGAATGGTCTGCTTTTCCAGAGTGACAGCCTCTGGCCTCCTTGATTTGTCTCTCCTAGATTAGAACATCCATCTCATGAGTGAACTAGGGCAAGGGCAATCAGGGCCCCAATATTCTTGGCCTACCATCTCCCCAAAATGATGGTTGGGTGGAGGAAGGGCTCCCCACACCTCTCAGTTGTACTCACTGGATATTTAGCCTCTAAAACATGGAAGTGGGGGAAGAGAAAGAAAAATGTTGGCCACCTAGATATTCTAGGGTGATCCTATAGCCCTTGATGGGATCTTTGGGGAGAGGGAGCTCCATCTCCTCAGTCATACTCAGAGTAGAGCCTTCTGTCATACTGAGATGGGTTGGATGGGAAGGAGTAGGTCATGGTTCAAGCACTATAGTCTCACTATTCTTCTGAGATTTCATAGATTTTCTTGAGTAAATGTTTTGTCATTTGCTATATGCCCCTTGGACAATTTCCACAGACTTTAAATGGTTGATTTTTTAAAATAAATTTCACCAGTAATAATTGTTTGTGAGGAGAGGATCCATGAAGTTTCTCACACTGTTCTGGAAATTGTCAAGTTTACATTTTTAACCACTAACAAAGTGTTCACAATATATATTTTTAAAGATTTTATTTAATTATTCATGAGAGACAGAGAGAGAGAGAGGCAGAGGCAGAGGGAGAAGCAGGCTCCCCGCAGAGCAGGGAGCCTGATGTGGGACTCGATCCCAGGACCCTGGGATCATGACCTGAGCCGAAGGCAGACGCTTAACTGACTGAGCCACCCAGGCGTCTCCACAATATTTTTTATGTAAGGCAAAATTGACCACTCTTTGGGCATACTGGAATAATTCATTGAGTGCATTGAGTTTTATTTCATTAATGCCTTATCATTTCTCTCACAATGTCTCACAATACCACTAAACAAAATCAATTGCTTTAGGACAGAAAAAATAAATGTAAAAATAGTTCAAACTTTTGAATTTATAGCTATTATATTTTCCTTGGATTCAAAAGGTAATCATAATAGCCACAAATTGCAAGAATTCCAAATTCATCATTCTATATTAATGTATATATACCCTTTTAGATTAACAGCATTTATCTTTCAGTATAGATTTTTTCCTTAATGAAAATATAGTACTGACATATATAGGATTTTATAGTCCATACCAAAATATAGCAATTCATTATCAATCAGTTTTATTAGAAAATCAACAAGTATCTATTAGTATCTGTCATTACTCAGTAACACGCCATAGGGAAAAAAAAAAGTGAGATTTATTAAGTATAAGTCTACTTTCAGGGAGATAAGCTAACAGGAGAAAATATAAATGTGTATTTTAGAAAAATATTGCATTTATTTCTATTATGTTTTTCTGTACAATTCAGTTTTCCCTATTTTCCCTATCTCAAACCTCTGACTATAGTACACCCTTCTCATTTTCAGAAAGAGAACCTGCTTACGGTCTTAGCCTGGGTTTTCCTCAAACAAAGTTGTAGACAAAGTCATGTGGGCACACAGTTCATTTAAAGATAACAGAGAGGGAACAGAAAAATGAGGAAATTAGGAAAAACCAAAACAGGAGTATATTATAAAGTTCAAAGCTGTGGGCAACTGAGACTTGACCAGGCCTATGATCGTCTAGAAATTGTCCACCCTATAATTGAATAGGAAATTTGGTTTTTTGTTTTCTTTCACTTTTTTTTGTTGTTGTTGTTCTTAATACATTGATGAAGAGGTTATTGTTAGGGTTGTTAACTCTTCTGCCTTTCAAGATGGGTCAATGTGCTTGTCCTACAGACTCGAGCCTATGCCCATGGCCATCACAGAGTCCTGGAGGAAAGTAGAGTGCATGTTTGGGACACTGTCAGTGTAATTGAACCCAAGGCCACACATGACTGTGCCAAAGCTATGGCTGTGTTGGAGGTCATGACTACCTGATGACAACTGGGGGCAGCAGAGGCATATGACATGCCTTGTATTTAAAAAATAAAAGTTAAGCCATCAGATAGGAACTCCCTCTACTGAGTTACAGCAAGATTTCCTCCTTTTATTCCCACCTTTTTCCTATTCTCTCCTAAGTAAATATAGGCACTGTTCTTCTGGACTTTGAATGCTTAGCATTCCATCTTCATCATGTTTCCCATTCCCATCCATCCTTACTTAGGCAACTAAGTAAAATTGCTCACACACTGATTACAACAAGTATGACCCCTCTGATTAGTGCCCTAATCCACACCTCTAGTGGCCTTTCAAAATAATGTAACATTATTTCTCTATGTGAATCACCCAGTGTTTCCCCATTTCTATTAGACCAAAATTTTTAACATTGTCTAAATAACCCTACTGAACAAAATCTTGCCTCTCACTCCAGCCTCACCTCAGAATATCATCCTACTCCTTGTATATTGAAGTCACATTGATCACACACGTTGAGTTTCTTTATTCTTCCCTTCTCACCACAGAGACTTGCCCACTGTTCTCTATTCTTCTATATCTCTTTTACTTTCCTCTTCACTTAATTACCTTTTGGCTGTAACTAATCTTTCACATATCAACTAACATTTCCTCAGGGAACATTCCCTAACTCAAAGATGAGGTCAGTTCCATATTAAAGTGCATTTATAGCATTGTACAATCTTTTTGAAAGAAATTATCCACTTATGATTATATATTTATGTGATTATGTTATTAATATATCCCCACTCTACTAAATTATGAGATACAAAAGAGTACTGTCAATTTTTTGTGTGTGTTTATGCCCATCTTTGTATACCAGATCCATATCTAAATGCCTGTCACATAGTGATAACTGGGTAAACATTGGCTAAATGGAAAGAAAACACACAACTATGAAAACTTAGCATTAAACTGCATTCTTCTAAGTATAAATAAACTGAGACTTTAAGAAAGATATATATCTGTTTTAGTTTGAGTAGTAGGCGAAAGCTTAGAGGAGTTACTCTACTTAAATTGGGTATTGATTCTATATTCATATATGCAAACAAATGAAAAAACATTCATGTATGGGATTAAAAGAATAGCAAATATAAAGAATCAGAAATGAATACACCATATATAAAAAATACAAAGTAATAAAACTTGGGCATAAAGATACATACTGATTAATAGTAAGATTGGATAAGGTAGAACCACATCATTAAAAAAAAATCTAAAAAGCTGGAAATCCTTAGAATATCTAGCAGTATGAATAAAAACAGATCAAGTATTCTGATCAAGAGAAAGGGATAATTGAAGTATCAGTGGATTAGGATGTTTAATCAAATAATCAAGTAAAATTGAAAGAACCTAGTAAAAGAAAAGCCAGATATCAAAGTCTTATGTTAATGTACATACAGCTGTGATGATGGTGAAGCAAGGTGATTAAAATAGTAGAGGGGTTTAAGAGTTATTTCAAATGGACTTGCCACATTAAATATAGAAAATAAAGGATAAAGATGAATTAAATATGATTTCAAGAATGATTACTCTAGGAGATAAATTAAAAATGTTAATTTTAGGAATTATTAAAATGAAAGAAATTTTGAAAAGAGTAAGAATAAAAATAAGTTGTTACAAAACAGGTTAAGAGCAACTAATGAAATTAATATCAAACATAAACAGGATTTGAATATTCCCTATGAATTCATATCCCTGTGGATATGGAGTTCTGAGTGTAAGATCACCTAATGTAAATGGGACATAGATAGATTAAAAATTGCCACAAATTCTTTAAACCTCCTCTCTTCAATAGACGGGCTTTGATTTACCCACACTTAAATCTTGACTGGCCTTGTGACTAGTTTTGACTAATTGAGCAAGGTAAAATTGTGCAGTTTCTAAGCCTAAACCTTAAAATGTTTGCAACTTGCACCATTACCATGACTCAGTATTACCATGATGTAGCTCAGCCAACACCCACTGTCACATATGTGAATGAGGCCATCACCGACAACCCAGCCCTGTGGATGAGCTAGATGTCCACACATCCTTTTAGTGAAACAAGGTAAGACTTGCAGGTGGACAAACTATCATGAGCAAAAAATAAAATAGTGCTTATTAAGGCACTAAGTTTGAGCATTAGAAAACTGGCTATATATCCCCAAAGGTGGAAAGACACAATAGAAACCAAAAATGCGTGGCATTGGCTTTGGATCCAAGCAGTTAGAGGTGTGGAAAGTGGCAAACTTCTGGTGGAGGCTGAAAATCAGAAAGGATATTAAAATTGTGGCTTAGATGATTGCTTTGTTCACTTCTGCCTATTTTTCATAGGCATCAAAGAACTGCTAATTTAATAATTAGGGAAAATGGCATTCTTCTAGGGGTTCTTAAAAGAGATCAAACTTTTTTTCCAACTAGCATTGTTCTCTATGTCCTCCAGGCAAAGTGAAAAATGGGGGAATGACTAGGTGGCATGGAGGAAATGTCTTGCATCTGAGAACAAGTTAATTATCACCACAATTTGACCTTCTTTTGAAGCCTGATGATTTCAGAGATTGGAGTTGCCCTTAGTATTTAATTATGAGATGTGCCATAATTAATAAATAGAATTTTTAAATGTCAATATATATGAAGAGAGATATTAGTTTACTTATGAGCCTTTGGTACTTTATTCCATATTTCTCTGGACATAAAGTTCTTGAAATGCTAGCTCACAGCAGAGGTGAAGCTAGGAAACAATTGATCATAATGAAAAAGGTTGTGGCTGCCTCCTGTGATGGTAATTGATTATTCCCACTTGGAAATGATTTTGTATAAAGAGAATTGTTTATAACATGAGGGCTGTGGTTTACCATAGATCTTATCTTATCATTATGGTGGTATTAATATGGCAATAAGGGAAAGGATGATTCTAAAAACAAATTTAGGAGAGAAGAAACTTTTACTGACAACCACAACAACCCCCAATTTGCAAAAACTAAAAGTAAATGTAGCATTTTGGTGACAGCAGATTATCAGTACATCAGACCAACCTCTCTCCTCCTTGCTTTGAGGGCAAATAGAAAAGCTACACAGAATGTAAAATGAATTCATTAAAAAGGTAAACTGATGATGAGGGCTTACCAGCCTAGAATTAGGAAAGGAAAATGACTCAGGTGAGCCCGGAACTAAGGGATTCATTTTTATGAGTGCATTCACTCTCTCCCTCTCTCTCTCACTGTGTGTGTGTGTGTGTGTGTGTTTTAACCTCATTTTATTGTGGTAAGAACACTCAACATGAGATCTACCCTCTTAAATTTTTTAAGTGTACAATACAACATCATTAACTATAGGCATAATGTTGTACATAAGATCTCTAGAACTTACTCATCTTGTTTGACTGGAACTTTATGCACCTTCATTAGCAACTCCTCATTTCCTTCTCCTTCCAGTACTGGCAATCACCATTCCATTCTCTGACTCTATGAATTTGACTATTTTAGATACAACATCTAAGTTTAATCATGCATTATTTGCCTTTTGTGACTGGATTGTTTCACTTAGTATAATGTCCTCCAGGTTCATCTATGTTGTCATATATTACAGATTTCTTTTAAAGTTGAATAATATTCCAATGCATGTATGTGCCACATTTCCTTCATTTGTTCCCCACTCAATAGACACTGAGGTTGCTTCAATGCCTTAGTTATTGTTCAAGTAATGAAATGGTAGTGTTAATAGCTCTTCAAAATTCTGATTCCAGGGGTGCCTGGGTGGCTCAGCCAGTTAAGCATCTGACTCTTGGTTTCAGCTCAGGTCATGATTTCAGAGTCCTGAGATTGAGCCTCCTCAGGGCTGAGGCTCCCTGCTCACTGGAGAGTCTGTTTCCCTTCTCCCTCCTCCCCTCTCCCTCTCACATACACACACTACGTCTCTCTAAAATAAATAAATAAATAAATAAATCTTCTTTTAAAAATTCTAATTTCAATTCTTTTTCAAAAAATACCCAGAAGTGGGATTGCTGGATCATAGGATAGACCAATTTTTGTTTTTTTGAGAAACTTTCACACAGTCTTCACCAATTTGCAGCTACACTATTTTGCAACCCCACCAGCAGTCTACAGGGTTCCAATTTTTCCACAACCCCTCAATACTTGCCTCTTGTTTTGTTTTCATAATAGCCATCCTGAGTGGTGTAATGTGATAACTTATCGTGCTTTTAATTCACATTGCTCTATTACTAGTGACATTGAATATCTTTGCATATACTTGGCCATTTGTGTGTGTTCTTTGAGAAATGTTTATTTGCGACTTTAGCCCATTTTTTAATGGGTTATTAGATTTTTGGTTTTGCTTTTATTGCTATGAAATTGTAGGAGTTTCTTATATATTTTGGAAATTAACATCTTATCATGGAATCATGACCTGAGCAGAAGGCAGACCTTTAACCGACTGAGCCACCCAGGTGCCCCGCCCTTAGAATTTTAAAAGCATTACATTGAATTTACAGATTGATTTAGGTAGTATGGATATTTTAACAATATTGTCTTCCAGTCCATGAACACAGGATGCCTTTCCATTTGTTTGTGTCTTAACTTCTTTCATCAATGTATTGTGGTTTTCACTGTAAGTCTTTTGCCTGTTTAGTGAAGTTTATTATTAAGTATTTTATTATTTTTAGTGCTATTATAGATGGTAAAAAAGGTCAATTCACCAGAAAGATATAATTATAATGATATATGCACTCAACATCACAGTAATTGCCCAATATCTAGTAATTTTACTATTACCATAAA
The DNA here is from genome assembly GCF_011800145.1 of Mirounga leonina. NCBI lineage: Eukaryota > Metazoa > Chordata > Mammalia > Carnivora > Phocidae > Mirounga > Mirounga leonina. The sequence goes on from NW_023270451.1 coordinate 81,051,776, forward strand.
ATATTGGGTGCCCTGAAACATTTTAGTTAATAAATAGGAAATGTAATAGGATGAGGCATTAAAAAGAGAAGTGAGGTACCTTAATGTTTTTCTCACTTTATGAATTCTAAGCAAAACAATAAACATATGCTTTTATAAGAAATTATTTCTTTTAAAAAATGAGGTGGCAATGCTTTTTTAATATACCATGATCTTCTTTCCTGCCTTGGGTTTTGGATCTGTGTGAAATCATTCCTCTATCTTCTTCAAACCCCAAGGGGTTCAGTTATTATATATTGTTATAAACTTTATGGTGCAAAGTTGTTAGAGACTTGGGAACCCTGGGCTTTAGACAAAGCCATGGATAAGAAGTCCCTTCCAAGGAATAGGTATGGAATTTCCATGTTGAACAGAATGTATTGACTACTTAACCCAGAGGACAAAAAGGCATGAGAAGAGACAGTAAAGAGCTACCTAAAAACATATCTAAGATAAATTAACAACAGGACAGGAGAATTTGAGAAAAATTGAAAGAGTAATTTAAAAAGCAAGAGGACAAATTTAATGGATTTAAGGATTTAATGAACACCTGTGATTTAGGGGAAAGATGCTACACATGAGAAAGAAAGAACTCTATGAATTATATAACCTAGTTCCCAACACTGCAATCTTTATCCTGAGCTACCTTTAAAGTAATTTTTGCTGTTAGCCCAATTCATCACATGGTAGCCAACATTAAGGCAATTATTTTCAATGTATCACATTTAAACTCTTAAGGCACCAGAAGGTTATTGCACACCTGTGTAATGTAATCATAGAGATAAATTTTAAAGTGCCTCTCAGCCTTTCACATTTCTGTTTTATCTATCTGTATGTCTGTCTATCATGTTATCTCATTTCAACCCAGTGAATTATTTTGAGCCTGGAAAGTTAATTAATTTGAGCATATCTGTAATAGTGCAATACTGGAAAGGAAGGGGGAGGTGCATCATACCCTATCAGCTACCAGAGGTTAAAAAAGAAGAGGAAAGAGGGAGGAATAAAGAAATGAGAGACAGAGGGGAAGAAGGACAGAAGGAAGGAAGGAGGAAAAGGAGGGAGAAAACCAAGAGGACATAAAACTAATAGATACTTTAAAAATACAGGTTAAATTTTATTATAGCCATTCCTAAGACTTTGGTTTAAATCTCCAAGTTGTAGACTCTCTGTTGGATTCTATAACATTTGGAGACAAGGTTTTTATCTTTTTCACCTAGGATAACATTTGCAACTATTAAAACATAAATATTTGCTGGCTAATTCATTATGCGCCTCTAGTCCTGCTTGGAATAAATGGTGGCATAACTCTAATTAGTGCTGGTTTATTTTATGTCTGAGTTGGCAGCATTTTAAAAGTAAATTTTATGAAATGACTCAGTGTGGTCTTCCCTGCAGTGGAGCTTAAACTTATAACAAAATCCAGCTTACCCTTTACAACTCGCTGTTGATTTATTTTATTTTATTTTATTTTATTTTATTTTATTTTATTTTATTTCTCCTTTAAATTCCTTGACCCAAAGTTTGTTGCCAGAGGCAACTCTCTTGGCTCTGGTTTTCATCACAGGGTTTTTTGTTCATTTGTCGTATCACAAAAACAAAAGATTATTCCCCAGGAAATGGAAAATTTATGAAAGAGGCAAGTTGGGATTGGCTAAGTATCTCCTACCTTTCAGGTAAACTCTCTTCAAAAACCTGTCTTGTGGGTACTTTGAGCTCCATTAACAGTCAAAACATACTTTTATTCTCCATGATACATGGAACCATGACAGTAATTTCTGTTGCTGGGCAATCAGTAGACAAACACTTACCTGCTAGGCCTGAAAGATGTTTGAAGAAATGAGCATATGTGTGTTGCTAAAACTAGAAAAAGGAATTGGCCAAACTCTTTAAGGGTTCATTGCTAAGCACGGCCTACTCTTTCTTCCTACTGTTTTCTGGTAGCTCCTGGGCTGAACTTGATTTTATTTCAAAAACTGTCTATGAGGAATAACTGGAAATGAAATATCATTCCTCAAGGTTGGATTGGTTTACCTAAAATTCTTCTCTTCAATTTCTACCTCCACAAAGAACCACAAGGCAATGTTGAAATCCTTAAGATAAATCTTTCAATCATTACTACTTACAAATAGATAAATGTTGATGATCAGCCTGAGGCAAAATCAAGAAGTAGGTGATCTCGGGGGCTTTTATTTCCCTCTGTAAAGTCAATGCATGGTCTCTGTGGTTGCTGCCAGTGCCTGAGGCAGGGCTCAGATTCTAGCAGTGGAAGCATCCTGTGGTCTCCTCTGAATACAGTGCATATGCCTTCCAATGTAGAGAATATCCTTCCCTTGATTCACTGGGATGCCTCGGAGTCCATAGAATGGGAAGTTGAAAGAGTGGTGCCAAGACTCTGGATTTCTCAATATCCTGAATTCAGCGAGCTAAATTTGTATGGTGGACTTGCACTTTCCCAATCCTACATCACTCACTTCTTACTTAATCTCTCCAAAGAAGATGACCAAACAGAGTGTTCCCCTACAAATCATTTTCCTGCTAGGCAATCTTTGTTGCTTTTTTCATAACTTCCACCAGTGGGGAAAATAGGATAGATTTTAAGAAGCTCTCAAAGGGATATGCTGGACCTCAATTTTTTGTCAAGTCTTACATGCAGTGTTTGAAGCAACTAGCCTGCCACTGACACAGTCTCTGCTCCAGATGTTTTAAGAAAAATGTAAGCACTGTGTTGTAAAATATAAGCTATGTGCTTTGAGAGAAAAACCCTGGTAAGGAAAGTTTTCATGGAGGAGAGAGCATTTGAACTGGGCATCTTAAGATATTTTAGATTTTAATTGACAATGGGTGCTACTGAAGACAGAGAAAATGAGTGGTTTTCAATGAAAGATAATTTTAGATTTTGACATATGATAGGCATGGTTAAGTTTTTCATGTAGAAATAACCACTAAAAAATAAAAGAAGAAGAAGAAAAAAATAGCCATTAAAGCAACTGGAATTATGGAACCATAATGCTACTATGTGGGTCTCATAATTTTGAATTATAATCATTCAATAAAACAAATCAACAAACTATAAAAAGCTGAAATGTCAGAATATAGACAAAAAGTCACAGTATAATGAATAATGGATTTCAATGAAAATTAGTTAACTAAGGAATTTAAGAGTCACCGTGAATAAATACTTCTATCTGGGCACAAACACTGCCATAGAATCATAGATTCTGTTCCATTCCTGCCTTCAGAATCTCATGCAATTTCCTCTCATTCTCAGATTTTAACATTAAGGAAAAAGGATACTGAGATGCCCGTTGTCAGATTTCCCTTGAAATTGTCCCTAGCAAGAATATTTCTTCCTAGGGAACTAAGACCTCTAAACCATCAGAGGCCAAAGTTGTATTTTATTATGTGTAATGATAAGAGGGATGACTCCTCTGTTTTTATTTTTTAGAACCTAAACCCATAAATTCTAGCTATAAAAAAATGGAAATGTGTATTAATATAGAAGATTCAGAAATAAACCCTAAAATACAATCTGAGATATTTGCAAAGTGTTCTAAATAAGTCTTCAGAAGCCCATTCCACCATTCTTTTGGGCTACTAGGTCATTCCCACCATTCTATCAGGCAGGGGATGGGTATATGGGAGGAACCATGAATTGCATGGCCATTGGTCTTTTGTTATACTTTATTCGCTCTAAAAGTAGTTTCTGGTTCACAAGAAATGCTGTGGAGAATTTCTTGACAGTGATGTAAAGCAACCTCCAAAATCATGAAAGGTAGTTTTGGCAGGATAACTATTGGCAGTGAAGGCAAATCTATCTCCAGAATGTGTCTATTCCAAAAAGAACAAATTGCTTTCCCTTCTGTGATGGAAGTAATTGAATATAATCAAATTGTCACCAGGTGGCTGGCTTGCTCATTGGGAAAATCACCATATTGTTGACTCAGTGTCACTTTCCGTTGTTGACACGTTGTGTACTCACCAATAGTTACAGCCACATCATCTGTAGTGAGTACATGCCATGTTGTTCAGTCCATGCATGACTGCCATGCCTGCTTCCATGGCCAATTGGTTCATCAACCCTTTTAGCAATGATTGGAATGGCTGAGCAAAGAGATTTACTGACATCCACATAAGGGGCCATCTTGTTCACATGATTATTGGGAGCCTTGTCTGCTGTGTTTGCTGTTTGGTGGACATTTACACAAGACAAAAATATCCTCACACTTTGGGCCCATTCCATGAAGTCTGCTCAAGTTGCTTTATCACCAAATTTCCAATATTTTTCTAAGTTCATAACCACTCAGCTAAATCATTAGCCACTGCTCAAAAAAATCATTGTGAATCTGGTATTTCTCTAACCTCTTTTTCCAGAAAAAGTAAACAACCAGGTACACTCCTCTAAGTTCTGCTCTCTAGAAAATTTCCCTTCACCTATGTTCTTATGTACCCACTTTTAAAATGTTCCTAGTATATCCTATGGAACCATCTATAAACTAAATATAAATTTTTCTTCATCAGACAACTTGTCATAGTTGTTGACATGAAAACTCATAAAACCACACATGTGGGTTCATAGGAAGGAGGTAGTGCTTTCAAAGTAGATGCATGAAAGTCTAAGCCTCTTGCTCATGTAACTTAATTGTACCTTCAGAATCTGTTCAAGCCCAATATAATCTATATTTCTTCCACTTAATGATGGAAGGCTACTGAAAATGTCAAATTTTGTGGCTTCTGTGGTAAAAAAAAAAAAACATCCAGGTTATGATAGGCAGCTCAGGTGGAAGATACCTTAGGGGCCCTGGTCAAATTTTCCTTATTTAGTAGGACCTAATATTAAGCCATCAGTTATTTTGCTACTTTTGTTATTTTCAAACAAAGAATCATCTTCAAAATATGGAGTGGCTTTGCTTCAAAATTATGAGTATGTGCTATAGTTTCCTAAAGAGTGCTTGTTTCTATAAAATAACCTAACTGCCACAGACACTGTAAGTGCACCTAAATATCCTGGTTTGTATTGCTTACTGCTGGTGCAAATTTTTTCAGAATTTAAGAACCTTCTATTGTTCTGATCCCAGTCAAAACAGTAAGTTTTAGGGTTATTTGGTAAATGTATTGCAGCAGCATGCTATTATATATTTGTATTATATGTTGCCTTTAAAATACAAAAGGCATTATGCTATTTTCTTGGTGGCAGGAGATTCCAGCTAAGTCTCTTGCCATTTGCTTATTGTAGATATCTTTTCATGGTTCAGATCAAGGAAAACCCTGAAACTTAATCAAAGGGTCAGAGCCTGAATTTTCATGGGAGTTTTATTTTGCATCCTTATGCAGGCATGTATCTTACCAAGGCTTCTGGGGCATTCAATGCAGCAGAATGGTATCCTTAATAGAATGGGCCATCATGACGTCTTGTGAAATGGTAAAATCATAGAACTCCCTATATGCTACATTTTAAGAAAGAGATGGAGAGTTGATCCCTAAAGAAAGTGAACACAACTTTTTTTTTTTCCTTTCTAAGTGAAATCAAATAGGTCTGGTTGTCTATATTTACAGGAAAAGAGTTACAAGCATTCATTGGACCATTAGTTGCCTGCCAGGTACCAGGGGCTATCTATATCCTCTAGAAAAGTGACTGTATATGGGACAATGACGATTAGAGTCTCCAGCTGTATACATTTATGATAATACATGGTTATTTCAAAATCCATCTGTTACTTTATCCTTAGACTAGGTTAGTTCCTGCCTCTTAGTCTGTGATATCGTCACTTTGTATTCCTGTCATATCATTTACTCCATCTTATTGTCTCTCTCACCAGACCATGAACTCCTTGACACAAGAACATATGTCTTATCTGCATTTTCCATGTTCCCAAAACATAGTAAGCACTTAAAATCATTGGTGGATTTTAGGTTAATTAAAAGCTTGTCAAATGCATTTTACTAGTAAAAATGTCTGTTTTAAATTTTTTCCTTTACCTGAAATATTTAAATATATAAAATGTTTTCTAAAATATTTCCAATATGTCAGAATCTTTAACTATATTATGACCTTTAAACATTGTATGATTTTATAGTATGAGTATACATAAGATTGAAACACATGTTTCCTTGCTTGCTTTGGGTTTTCCAAATAACTGCTTAACTATAAAAAATCATGATGTGTTAAGATACAGGTCTATTAGACAGATTCCATAAACTAATGTAACACATTTTTAAACAAATTTGAAAACTGAGAAAAGAAATGTTTAGGTCTTTAGAAAGCTCTCAAGCTTCTAAGAGTCAAGTGATGCATTACTATTCCTGCAATTTTAATTCTATTTTAGATATATTCAGGTAATAATGCCCATATCAAAGCATCTAATTTTTATCTAGGTAGTATTTCTGTATTAGTAGCTTCCGGCCCACTAATTTTTATGACTTCAACCATGAATATAATGTCCTAAACATTAGTATAGGAAAAGGAACTATATCTCAAAATATTCAAATTATGATATTCACCAAAAATACCCAAAATTTTTGTGACATTTTGATATATATTCAAAGCTATTTGAATGGTCCTTATGCTTCTCCCAATTTTTTTTAGAAAATGATGAATATGGCTTTGATTCATAGAAATCTACCTTCTAAACATTAATACAAAATCTACTTTTAATATCAAGATTGAAACTTAGTAAGAATGTTGACATAAACTTTGGTTTGTGTTAATTTACTTGAATTATATACAAATATAATGTTAGATTTTAAAAGTATATTATATATAAGTATATATGTATTCTGTTTATCCATCTAGTACTTTTCAATCTCTCTACTACACAAAAGATAACCCTTTTTGAAGCATAATAAGTGAGACATTATTAAATTGAAAATAACAGTAAATAGTTCTCAGTGAGCCAATGCTGACTCTTCCCTGTCAGGTGCTATACACGGAGTGACCTCATGGAAGTCATAAACATTATGGCAGTTTTTTAAAGTATAGCATGCACAATTAATCATTTATTAAATATTTTTAACAACTTTTATACCACTGCATTTAAACTAACATGTACAATCTTGGGCTCTGTCATTACTAACATTTGTCAATAATAGTTGTTATAATGTTATAACAATTTAGATATATATAAATATCTAACTTATATTTTAGAATAAATTGTTATATGTAACCCTCATGGTAACCACAAAGCAAAAACCTACAGTAAATACACAAAAGATAAAAACAAAGGAATATAAGCATACTACTAAAGAAAGTCATCAAACCACAAAGGAAGAGAGCTAGATAAGAACAAAAGAACCACAAAAACACCCAGAAAACAATTAACAAAATGGCAATAAGTACATATCTATCAATAATTATTTTAAATGTAAATGAGCTAAATTCTTCAATCAAAAGATGTGGATTGGCTAAGTGGATAAAAAAACAAGACCCAGCTAAATGTTGCCTATAAGAAATGTAAGGACCTTTAAATGCAAGGACACATACAGACTGAAAGAGAAGGGTTGGAAAAATATATTCCATGCAAAATGGAAACCAAAAGAAATTTGGAGGAGCTGCCCTCCAAGTACCCTCTAAACCTCAAAGGTTTAGAGTTCGGGTAATTGTCTTTTTTGGGAGGGTAAGTCACTGGGATCTCTTTCGGAATGATTTGTGTCCTTATTTTTTACCATGCAAAGTGGTGATGATTACATACGCTCCTTCCTTACAAGGGTGTTACACGCCAGAGGCGACAGTGTATGCGTGTGTGGTTTTAACTCCTGAAGCATTGTGCAAATGATAGCAACAATTGCCATTGGAAACAAAATTTTGATGATTTTTAAAAATGTTGTGAACAGAGCTTCTTGTCACAAGGTGCTAGGAACCATTAAAGTGAGAAGACTACTCAGCACAGAGATTATGGGTGGTAAGTTTCTTGACATTGTCTTAGCAATGATTTTTTTTTTTATTTGACACCAAGGTTAAAGCAACAAAAGCAAAAATAAACTAGTGGGGCTACATCAAACTAAAAAGCTTCTGCACAGCAAAGAAAACCATGAACAGGTACATGAAAAGATGCTCAACATCACTGATCATCAGGCAAACACAAAACTGCAGTGAGTTATTACCTCACACCTGTTATCAAAAAGACAAGAAATAAGACAAGAAATAGCAAGTGCTGGCGAGGATGTGGGGAAAAGGAGACCCTTATCCACTGTTGGCAGGAATACAAAATGATACACCCACTATGGAAAACAGTATGGAGTTTCCTCAAAAATTAAAAACAGAACTACTTTATAATCTAGCAATTCTACTTCTGAGTATTTACCTGAAGAAAACAAAAACACTAACTCAAAAAGATAAATGCACCTCCATGTTTACTGCAGCACTATTCACAATAGCCAAAATATGGAAACAACCTAACTGTTCACAGTGACTGACAGATAAATGGATAAAAAAATTGTGGTATACACATACAATAGAATATTATTTGAAATATTGTTTCAGCCATAACACAGAAGACAATCCTCCCATTTGCAGCAACATGGATGGAACTTGAGGACATTATGTTAAGTGAAATAAGCCAGACAGAAAAAGAATATATTGCATGGTATCATTTACATGAGGAATGTGAAAAAAGTCAGACTCATTGAAACAAAGTAGAGAAGTGGCTTCCAGGGGCTGGTGAATGGGCAAAATAGGGAGAGGTTAGTAAAAGGGTATAAACTTTCAGCTATTAAAAAAAAGGTCAGGAACCATGAGAGACGATGGACTCTGAAAAACAAACAGGGTTCTAGAGGGGAGGGGGGTGGGAGGATGGGTTAGCCTGGTGGTGGGTATTGAGGAGGGCACATTCTGCATGGAGCACTGGGTGTTATGCACAAACAATGAATCATGGAACACTTCATCTAAAACTAATGATGTAATGTATGGGGATTAACATAAGAATAAAAAATTAAAAAAAAAAAAGGTCAGTAATAGTTATATATACAAACTTCTAATTATATACATAGCATCTCAAAAACCTTGTGTCACTTTTAAGCATATAGATTCTAGACACTTGGAAAAGATGGCAGAGGAGTAGGGGACCCTATTTCAACTGGTCCCTGGAATTGAGCTGGATATCTACCAGACCACTCTGAGCACCCACGAAACCAGCCTGAGATGTAAGAAGATCTGGATCTCTACAAACAGAATATCGCAGGCAGTTAGTTTTGAGGTACAAAGCAGAGAGCTGTGATTCTGCGGGCAGATATCGGAGGATAAACGGCAGTGGGAAGGTGCCTGGCCATGGGGATCCTACACCGCCGGTGAGTGACAGTCTTGCGTGCTGTGGATGGGCACGGACTCGCGGACCGGTAGTGGCGGGGAAAGGACTTTAGGGCAGCCCCCGGGGTGGAAACCTGGAGCAGTGGGGTCGTGCCTGTGAACTGCAGCCCCCTGGGATGGAAACCTGGAGCGGCGGGGTCGAGCACGCGTGCGCGAACTGGGAGCGGCTGGGGGTTTTAAAAGCACAAAGGGCAGGGCGCCTGGGTGGCTCAGATGGTTAAGCGTCTGCCTTCGGCTCAGGTCATGATCTCAGGGTCCGGGGATCGAGTCCCACATTGGGCTCCCTGCTCCTTGGGAGCCTGTTTCTCCCTCTGCCTCTTTCTCTCTCTGTCTCTCATGAATAAATAAATGAAATCTTAAAAAAAACAAAAACAACAAAAAAATAAAAGCACAAAGGGCAGAGACGTGCCCCAACTTGGAGGCAGGACTGGGGGAGCTGCCGAGGGGCGCACAACCCAGGACACTGCAGTTTACAGCAGCATGGACAGAAACGGAGACAGTGTGGCTTGGAGAGCTCACTGAAGAACAGACTGCGATCTCTCTGCTCTGAGGCAAAGGGTTGGAAACGGTCTCTTCTGCTCTGACTCGCTGAAGAGACGCAGAAAGCCACCAGGGAAAGCCACCAGAGAACAAAAGCCCCCAAAACTGATTCCCACTGAGCCCATCCCCTGCCATAGGGGTGCAGGGCAACTCCGCCCAAACAGGGTTGCCTGAGTAACAGTGCGGCAGGCCCCTCCCGCAGAAGACAGGCTGGGAAAACAAGAGGCCAGCAACCCTCAGGTCCCAAGAACACAGGTGCATCTTGCTTGGGTTCTGGTCAATAATTTGGACTCTATACATTCCCCCAAACACCCATCAACAGAATGACTAGGAGGAGGAGCCCCCAAAATAGAAAAGACTCAGAGATTATGACTTATGCTGCAGATTTACAAATGGATGCAGATATAACCAAGATGTCGGAGATGGAATTCAGGCTAGCAATTGTGAAGACAATGGCTAGAATGGAGAAATCAATTAATGGCAACATAGAGTCTCTAAGGGCAGAAATAAAAGTTGAATTGGCAGAACTTAAAAATGCTATCAATGAGATCCAATCCAATCTAGATAATCTAACAGCTAGGGTAACTGAGGCAGAAGAGAGGATAAGCGACCTGGAAGACAATATAATAGATAAAAAGGGAAAAGAGGAGGCCAGGAAAAAACAACTCAGAATCCATAAAAATAGAATCAGAGAAATAAGTGACACCATGAAGCGTTCCAATGTCAGAATAATTGGAATCCCGGAGGGAGTGGAGAGAGAGAGAGGACTAGAAGATATATTTGAGCAAATCGTAGCTGCGAACTTCCCTAATCTGGGGAATGAAACAAACATTCACATCCTAGAGGCAGAGAGGACCCCTCCCAAGATCGAGGAAAACAGGCCAACACCCCGGCATGTAATAGTAAAACTTGCAAATCTTAGAACCAAGGAAACCATCTTAAGGGCAGTTAGAGGGAAGAGATTCCTTACATACAAAGGGAGGAACATCAGAATAACGTCAGACCTATCCACAGAGACCTGGCAAGCCAGAAAGGCCTGGCAAGACATATTCAGGGTACTAAATGAGAAGAACATGCAGCCAAGAATACTTTATCCGATAAGGCTGTCATTTAGAATGGATGGAGAGATGCAGAGCTTCCACAACTGGCAGAAACTGAAAGAATATGTGACCACTAAGCCGGCCCTGAAAGAAATATTAAGGGGGGTTCTATAAAAGGAGAAAGACCCCAAGAGTCATATACAACAGAAAGTTACAGGGACAATCTATAAAAACAACGTCTTCACAGGCAACATGATAACAATTAATTCATATCTTTCAATAATCACTCTCAATGTGAATGGCCTAAATGCTCCCATAAAACGGCACAGGGTTGCAGATTGGATAAAAAGACAGGACCCATCCATAGGCTGCCTACAAGAGACTCATTTTGAACCTAAAGATACATCCAGACCGAAAGTGAATGGATGGAGATCCATCTTCCATGCCAGCGGACCTCAAAAGAAAGCTGGGGTAGCAATTCTTAGATCAGACAAATTAGATTTTAAACTAAAGTCTGTAATTAGAGACACAGAAGGACACTATATCATTCTTAAAGGGTCTATCCAACAAGAAGATCCCTAACAATTGTAAATATCTATGCCCCCAACATGGGACCAACCATCTACATAAGCCAACTGTTAACCAAAATAAAGAGTCATATTAATAACAATACGTTAATTGTAGGAGACCTCAATACTCCACTCTCAGCAATGGACAGATCATCTAAGCAGAAAATCAACAAGGAAACAAGAGCTTTGAATGATACACTGGACCAGATGGACCTCATAGACATTTACAGAACATTCCACCCTAAAACAACAGAATACTCATTCTTCTCGAGCGCACATGGAACTTTCTCCAGAATAGACCACATACTGGGTCACAAATCAGGTCTCAACCGATACCAAAAGATTGAGATTATTCCCTGCATATTCTCATACCACAATGCTTTAAAACTGGAACTTAATCACAAGAAAAAATTTGGCAGAAATTCAAACACTTGGAAGCTAAAGACCACTCGGCTCAAGAATGTTTGGGTCAACCAGGAAATCAAGGAAGAACTTAAACAATTCATGGAAATCAATGAGAATGAAAACACATCTGTCCAAAACCTATGAGATACTGCAAAGGCGGTCCTAAGGGGGAAATACATAGCCATCCAAGCCTCACTCAAAAAATAGAAAAATCCTGAATTCACCAACTAACTCTACACATTAAAGAACTAGAGAAAAAGCAACAAATGATGCCTAAGCCACGCATTAGAGGAGAAATAATTAAAATTAGAGCAGAAATCAATGAATTAGAAACCAGAAACACAGTAGATCAGATCAACGAAACTAGAAGTCAGTTCTTTGAAAGAATTAATAAAATCAATAAACCACTGGCTAGATTTATCCAAAAGAAAAGAGAAAGGACCCAAATTAATAAAATTATGAATGAAAGGGGAGAGATCATGACTAACACCAAGGAAATAGAAACAATTATTAAAAATTATTATCAACAACTATATGCCAATAAACTGAACAATCTGGATGAAATGGAGGCCTTCCTGGAAACCTATAAACTGCCAAGACTGAAACAGGAAGAGATTGACAATCTGAATAGGCCAATAACCAGTAACGAGATTGAAGCAGTGATCAAAAACCTCCCCAAAAACAAGAGTCCAGGGCCTGATGGATTCCCTGGGGAATTCTACCAAACATTCAAAGAAGAAATAATACCTATTCTACTGAAGCTGTTTCAAAAAATAGAAACAGAAGGAAAACTTCCAAACTCATTCTATGGGGCCAGCATTACCTTAATCCACAAACCAGGCAAAGACCCCATCAAAAAGGAGAATTTCAGACCGATATCCCTGATGAATATGGATTCCAAAATCCTCAACAAAATCCTAGCTAATAGGATCCAAAATTACATTAAAAGGATCATCCACCATGACCAAGTGGTTTATTTATCCCCGGGATGCAAGGGTGGTTCAACATTCTCAAATCAATCAATGTGATAGAACACATTAATAAGAGGAGGGAGAAGAACCAATGCGTCCTCTCAATTGATGCAGAAAAAGCATTCAACAAAATACAACATCCTTTCCTGATTAAAACTCTTCAGAGTATAGGGATAAAGGGAATATTCCTCAAGTTCATAAAATCCACCTATGAAAAACCCACAGCGAATATCATACTCAATGGGGAAAAGCTGAGAGCCTTTCCCTTAAGATCAGGAACACATCAAGGAGGCTCACTCTTGCCACTATTGTTCAACATAGTACTAGAAGTCCTAGCAACAGCAATCAGACAACAAAAAGAAATAAAAGGTATTCAAATTGGCAAAGAAGTCAAACTCTCTCTTTTTGCAGACGACATGATACTTTATGTGGAAAACCCAAAAGACTCCACCCCCAAATTACTAGAACTCATACAGCAATTCAGTAATGTGGCAGGATACAAAATCAATGCACAGAAATCAGGTGCTTTCTTATACACTAACAATGAAACTGTAGAAAGAGAAATTAGAGAAACAATTCCATTTACAATAGCACCAAAAACCATAAGATACCTCGGAATAAACCTAACCAAAGAGGTAAAGGATCTATATTCTAGGAACTACAGAACACTCATGAAAGAAATTGAAGAAGACACAAAAAGATGGAAAAACATTCCATGCTCATGGATCAGAAGAATAAACATTGTTAAAATGTCTATGCTACCCAGAGCAATCTATACCTTCAACGCCATCCCGATCAAAATTCCAATGACATTTTTCAAAGTGTTGGAACAAACAATCCTAAAATTTGTATGGAATCAGAAAAGACTCCGAATCGCCAAGGAAATGTTGAAAAAGAAAAACAAAGCTGGAGGCATCACGTTGCCCGATTTCAAGCTATATTACAAAGCTGTGATCACCAAGACAGCCTGGTACTGGCACAAAAACAGACATATAGACCAATGGAAAAGAATAGAGAACGCAGATATGGACCCTCAACTCTATGGTCAAATAATCTTTGACAAAGCAGGAAAAAGCATGCAATGGAAAAAAGACAGTCTCTTCAATAAATGGTGCTGGGAAAATTGGACAGCCACATGCAGAAGAATGAAACTCGACCATTCTCTAACACCATTCACAAAGATAAACTCAAAATGGATGAAAGACCTCAATGTGAGACAGGAATCCATCAAAATCCTAGAGGAGAACATAGGCAGTAACCTCTTTGACATCGCCCACAGCAACTTCTTTCAAGTTACATGTCCAAAAGCTAGTGAAACAAAAGCAAAAATGAACTTTTGGGACTTCATCAAGATAAAAAGCTTCTGCACAGCAAAGGAAACAGTCAAAACAAAGAGGCAACCCACAGAATGGGAGAAGATATTTGCAAATGACACTACAGATAAAGGGCTGGTATCCAAGATCTATAAAGAACTTCTCAAACTCAACACCCCAAAAACAAATAATCAAGTCAAAAAGTGGGCAGAAGATATGAAAAGACACTTCTCTGAAGAAGACATACAAATGGCTAACAGACACATGAAAAAATGTTCATCATCATTAGCCATCAGGGAAATTCAAATCAAAACCACATTGAGATACCACCTTACACCAGTTAGAATGGCAAAAATGGACAGGGAAAGAAACAACAAATGTTGGAGAGGTTGTGGAGAAAGGGGAACCCTCTTACACTGTTGGTGGGAATGCAAGTTGGTACAGCCACTTGGGAAAACAGTGTGGAGGTTCCTCAAAAATTTAAAAATAGAGCTACCCTATGACCCAGCAATTGCACTTCTAGGTATTTACCCCGAAGACACAGATGTAGTGAAAAGAGGGCCATATGCACCTAATGTTCATAGCAGCAATCCGCAATAGCCAAACCGTGGAAAGAGCCAAGATGCCCTTCAACAGATGAATGGATAAAGAAGATGTGGTCCATATATACAATGAAATATTACTCAGCCATCAGAAAGGATGAATACCCAACTTTTACATCAACATGGATGGGACTGGAGGAGATTATGCTAAGTGAAATGAGTCAAGCAGAGAAAGTCAATTATCATATGGTTTCACTTATTTGTGGAACATAAGGAATAGCATGAAGGACATTAGGAGAAGGAAGGGAAAAATGAAGGGGGGCGGAATTGGAGGGAGAGATGAACCATGAGAGAATATGGACTCTGAGAGACAAACAGGGTTCTAGCGGGGGAGGGGGGGCTGGTTAGCCCGGTGATGGGTATTAAGGAGGGCATGTACTGCATGGAGCACCGGGTGTTATATGAAAACAATGGATCGTGGATCACCACATCAAAAACTAATGATGTATTGTATGGTGACTAACATAATAAATTTTTTAAAAAATAAAATAAAATAAACATATAGATTCTAATTAAGTTAGTTAAATTCAGAGATTATGACCTAAATCGTTTTATTCATTTATCAGCTATATTATTTTATTAATGGAAACTAGCATTTTAAAATCAAAATTCAAATTTAAATATTTTGAAAAGCATATCCAAGCAACATAGGGAGCTGTTAGCAGCATATGAATAAATTGTTGATGATTATCCCAATTTTTTTAGAATTTTTTTGCATATTTGGGTTCCCATAGTCTCATAAAGATCATATTTACTGTTGGTTCTAAAGGTTTCTGAATGACCTACTGGTCAAACAAAACAAATTTGGAATTTGGGTTTAGACAAATCTGAGCATAAAGTCTGACTTTATTTAAAAGTGATGTGACTCTGGACAGCATATTCGATTTCTATGGACCTCATATTATATTTGTTAAAATGAAGATAAATATTATGTTGCTCCAAATTGGATCAAGTAGAGTTACACATGTAAAGCACTTAGCACAGTATTCACATGATAAATGCTTAATAAATTTAGCTTTTATTATATCCTTTATGAGGCACTGCTTTAGGCACATTCACATACTTACAAAATACCTCAGCATTATTAATATCAAAAGAAATAAAATCCATATTAATGTAACATCCATATTTCAAGCATATTATACTTACATGAGGTCAAATAAACCTCAGGAGAAAAAAAAAAAACCTAAATCAGTTACATGTAATCTGGAGGTGGGGGTGACCCATTGCAAGGAATGAAGTATTAATAGAAGGGAAGAGGGTCCATCTCAATCCCATGGCTTGGTGGTAATTGAGAGACATATAGGCTGGTCCTCTTATTAGCACCAGGGTAAACCAACTGCTCTTTTCCCATGAGAAGTCTCTGTGGTACATGTCAACTAGCTGACTCTTAGAATTCCCCTGTGAGTTGAAAGATTCAAGACTTGCATTAAGTACCCAATTTGTACCATATAAAGTAGACTACTTCCCCCTGAATGGTATCCATGATATATTGTTTCAGGCAGCCAACCACTTTACCAAGGAAGTTCCCATTGTGCATGCAAATTTGGGTAATTACTCTTTCTGTTGTATACACTTGTTATTGTGTTATGCTTATTTAAAGGATATAGGTTCTATATAGAAATACATATCTCTAGCATTTAATTAAGGGCAGGTAATATTATCCTCAGTCTATAGAGTAGATACGTGAGTTTTAGAACCATTAAAGGCCTTTTAGAAAAAATAAGTAATGTATCTAGACCAATGCTGGTACAAAAATGCCTTTAATATGATCTACTTTAAATAGGGTGCAATTGAACTACTTTTATTGTAGAGCACTTTTAAGAACCAATGCATAAATGATACAAATATATCTTTTTAATCACTGTTTGTTCTAATAATACAAAAACTTAAAAGCTTAAATTTTGTTCAATTCTCTGCTTAATACTTCTTGGTGACATAAATTGTTACACACTTATATGACTTTAGTAATCTTTTTATTTTCAGACCAGAAATGGATCTAGACATAAAGCCAAAAATATATCCTGTCTTATGATCTTATTGTGAAAAAATGTAAGATTCTTGTCTTGATTCTGTTTTTTCCAGACCAGGGTCCAGCCTTATCTTTTAAACTGTTCTTGTAAACTTATTTTAGTTCATAATCATTGTCCATTAACTACCAGGATTGACCTTTGCTAATTTGATAAGAAAGCAGAGGACCCAAAGTAGTCTTTCCTAAAGGGAATTTTTTTTTCCAATGTATCAAACACACACACACTTTAGAGTTAAATAAGTTTGAGAAACTTTCGATTAAATTAAGTTCAGTAAATTTTGCCTACATCAAAAAAATGAAGTTCCTCTATTATAACTATGTAAGTTCCCATATTCCTTCTAGATTATTTGTTGTTTTGCCTCTCACATTTAGATGTACCATTGACCTGAAATTGTGTATAGTAGTTTTACATATGGTACAAATACCATTTTCCCCCAAAACTTTTCCCACAACTGTACGGGACTACAATTATTATAAATCATGTGTCCATATGTGCTAGATTCTAGTTGTAGGCCCTCTATTATGTTCTTTTTGTTTTTCCTTGTACTACTGCCTTATTATCTTAATTACTGTAACTTCATTATAGTTAGAGCAAGGCCTCCCACCTTTAAGATACTTGGTTATCATTGGCCATTGACAATTACACTTAAAATTTAGAATAAGCTTATCAATTTCCACTAATATTCAAATCCTCAAATAGACTTACATTACTGGGGAAATAGTGATTGGGGGGGCGCCTGGGTGGCTCAGTTGGTTAAGCGACTGCCTTCGGCTCAGGTTATGATCCTGGAGTCCCGGGATCGAGTCCCGCATGGGGCTCCCTGCTCGGCAGGGAGTCTGCTTCTCTCTCTGACCCTCCCCCCTCTCATGTGCTCTCTCTCTCTCTCTCATTCTCTCTCTCAAATAAAATTAAAAAAAAAAAGAAATAGTGATTGGATTTGAATTGAATTTATTAATCAGTTTAGGAAGAATTGCTATCTTTAAAATATTATCTTCTAATCTCTTGGACATATTTTCCATTTATTTAGTTCCTTAAATTTGTTTTACAATTTTCTGTAAAGAGATATTTAACAATTTTAGGATCAGTCCGTATTTAATAACGCTATGGTTATATTAACTTTCATAATCTTTTGACTTGAAGGTGGTATACAGAAATTTTGTGGTTATTTCTGTGTTTTGTTTTGTTTTCCAGTAGGTTCCATGCCCAACTTGGAGCCTGAACTCACAACCCTGAGATTAAGAGTCATCACATGCTCTACTGACTGAGCCAGGCAGGCACACCTAACTGATTATTTTTATATCTTCGTTTTATACGGTAGCTTTGCAAAATATCAATCATTAATTCCTATATTTAATTAGATATCTTTTTGATATTTTTCAAACACAGCCATATAATTTGTTTTATAAATAGATTTATATTAGATTTACTTTATCTGGATCACATCTCTTTCTTAATATTTTTATTTTGCTTTTATGCATAATTATTACAATTAAAAAGTCCATGGGAAATAATATATCATGTTATATATTATATATATATATGAAATTTATATATATATGAAATTCATATATATATGAAAATTGGTGATATATATATCACAAATAATATAGGTAATATTTCCACATTCACTGAATATCCAAAAGCATAATTTTTCTCCCTTCATCTTTTCCATATTTTGTGTAGACTTCCAAATTGAAGTCTACACAGAATGCTCCTCAAAACTCTAAAATTTCAACTGACTGATGGTGTTTTTCAATAAAAGAGCTCTGGATAAGTATTGAATTGACTTTTACAAGGAACATGGGTTCTTAAGGAATCCAAAGGAACTTAAATTTCAACAGCTCCTCTATGAGATACTAAGTTAAAGAAATCTGTTAGGCAAAACCAGAATGCTTTTAATTAAGGCTGATCAGGAAAAAAAGAAAACTAAGTGTACAAAATGGAAACTCAACCCACAGTGAATGGAGAAATCTGGGTTTGTAGCCTGGGATTCAGCCATGGAGTTTAAAAATCCATGGAAGAGACCAGGACCTGACAGAGCATTGTGTTCACTCTGAAAGACCTTCCAGAAATGGCAGCCCTAACAGAGTTCTACTTTAAGAAAAAGAGCAGAATGTATGAGACTCAAAGAGCTGTTACTCTCTCAAAAAACAAAGTTGATGAAGGACATTGTTACAGTGTTGAAGACATCACTTCAATGAGTTAGGACTTCATGGAATGATATTTTTTCCTTAAATAGAGTCAATACAAGCACACTTTAGGGGAATAGCACTTTTTTAGTGTACTGCATTTCAAGTAATTGTATTAAGACTTCTACCATCATGTAAGTGAGACCACATACACAGTAACACATTTTTTAACGTCACATGATAAATTCCTGCTTGAGTTTAGTTCCATGCAAAAGGTTATCAATCTTTGTTCTTGTCTTACTTTCTATTTACTGTTGAACCTAACTCTGATCATGGTATTAAAAATCATTGCATCTCACATTTTTGTTAATATCAATCTTCCCTTCCTCTATAAGACGTTTTGTGTTTTTTTTTCATTTATTATGGCTAGCCGTATTTTCATTTTATTTAGCCTGTTATACTCCCTCAAATTCTTATGTTAACAAATAAAATTTAAATCTAAATGAGTAAGTGTAAATGTAATCAAGTAAAGTTATAAAAAAATATGATAAAGTAGAAACAACTGAAAATTATTCCAAGAATATTGAGTATACCTATAAAATAAGTTGTATGGCTTAAAATTATGTGTGTCATATTTTATTGAGATAATCTCTCATTGTTAGTTTTTTCTAATTTTAACATTTATAATAACCCTCCATTGATCATCTTTGTAACTATATATCTGGACAAAAAGTTAATCTATAGTATAAATTACTGACATAAAATTACAAATTCAAAAGGCATTTATGGTTTTAATTATCTTGCTAAATAACTTTCAAGTTCTCCTTTTGTACCAATTTATAATGGAAATAACATACTTTATAGTTTCTGAGAAATATGGCAGACCAAGCAAATATATTAGTCTAACCTTCATCCTCAAAAGTCCCTACAAGAATTGTAAATGATTAAAATGAGGATAAACCCATACCTGTAAAAAGAACAAAGTGGATCAGGGCTAATATATTGGAGAAGCTCTATGCTTTTTGTGAAAGTAAAAGCAGACAGAATCATATCATATTGGTAAATTTGAAGAAGTATGTAACTCAAATTCCAGATTATGGTAGATGAGAAATGCAAAAAATAAGGGTGACTGAAATGCACAGCTGAAACCCAGAAAGTCTTTCTACTTGGGCTTAGTAGGTATAATAATAAAACTGAAAAATTTGGTGAAATACAAGGTGAAGCCAATTATGTTTACTTTACACACACAGATACACACAGACACACACACACACTGAATTGTCAATCTATCTCCAAAAAATCCTAAGTGAACACCTTAGAAAGAATTAACCTGTTAGATTGTACATTACTTTCCTAGAATAAAGTGCTCTGATTCTGAATCTGTGGCACCTCCCATTTTAAAGATAGTTTTCCACCATTTCAGTATGAAGGGAAGTTTACCAATCCACTCAGTACCTATGTATTATATATTCTATTTAAGAAAGAATGTTAGTGAAAAATTTTAGTCTGCATACCCAAAAGTTGAGGAGACAAGATATGTAGAACTAACCTACCTAATATTTTGTTCCTTAATTGGAATGAAAAAACAGGATTAATCGATATATAAAGAAAATCAGCAGCATGAAAGGAAAAAACTAAGTCAAACACACAAAAATGTGACCAAAAGAGGAAACAGATATTATTCATGACAGAAGAGAATTTTTAAAAATTCAATATCTTCAGAAGAGTTCTAGATAATGTTTCCATGAAACAAGAGTCATGAATAGAACTGAGTGAAAACTCTCAAAAAATGGAGAAAATTTGGCAATTAAAAATATCAACAAATTAAAAATTAAAAGGAGAATTAGAAGATAAATGAGTTATTCTTCCAGAACATATATATGAAAACATAAAGAGCCTATAAAAGAAAATAAATTGGTCAAAACCATCAACCTAGGTAGCTCAAGATCTGATAAACAGAAGTTTCAAAAGGAGAGCATAAATGAAAAAAATGAGAAAAAATGTTAAATAAGAAAATCTCCCAGAACAAAAGAGATACCTGTCTCTAGATTTAACAGCATCCACTGATTGCTGGTGTCAGTAAATGAATAATGATTCAAAGGCACAACATTGAGAAATTTCAGAAGACTAAGTATAAAAAGATACCAATGCCAAATGCACCCAGAGAAAATGAGGAAAAGTATTATTATGAAGCAATTAATGTCATAATTAATTCATACTTTTCAATTACCAATTTTGGATAATGAAGAAAATGGTAATAATTATTTCAAAATTCTGAGGCAATAATATTTTGAACTTAGAATTGTATGCCCAGCCGAACTACGAATCAGACAGAAATGACAAAATCAAGCCACTTGAGAAACTCAAGAACTCAGAAAATGTACCTTCTATATGCTATTTTGGAGAAGGTTATGTAAGGATATATTTACACACAACAATAATGGCAATCACAGAAGATAAATGAGGGATAAAACAAAATAGTGGATTTAAGGAAAGGGCCTAAAGTAAATGAATCCTTCCTAGGCTGGTAATAATCAAGACAAAATGTGGGAAAAAAAAAAAAAGACAAAATGTGAATAAAAAATTCCTGGGCTGGAAGGAAAATACTTTGAATATAAAGAATGGGATGGATTCTATTTAATGGACAAAATGTTTCATGAGCTAGAATTTACTGAAGAAGGCATATATTTCTTCTTTCTGTAATGAAGATAAAGGAAATTAGATACTATGGAAACAAATCTTTTCCAGAAAGTAATATATAGATACAAGGCAAATTGAAATGTGCTGTGTTCTGAAGTTACTGATAATGTTTAACAAAGAGGATCTATTTGATATAAAGAATTTACTCTTCTTCCCTGAGTTGCATAGAGATTGTAACACTATACTAGGTGGAAGGACTGTACTACCCACATACTACTCAGCTTCTCAGTGAAAAATATCTGCATGATTACAACAATGTAAACAGTAGTATTCAGCTTTTACAATCAGTCCGTAAACAAACACCACAGAATGTAGTTTTAAGATACAAATAAAAAGTAAATGTATCCAATTTTGAAATATCATTTTAATTTTAGTTAGAAGATGTTAAAATAGAGGTGCCTTGGTGGCTCACTTAGTTAAGCATCTGCCTTCGGCTCAGGTCATGATCCCAGGGTCTTGGGATAGAGCCCCGCATCTGGCTCCCCACTCAGCCAGGAGCTTGCTTCTCCCTCTGTCCCTTCTCCCCCACTCATGCATGCTTCTCTCTCTCTGTCTGAAATAAGTAAATAAAATCTTTAAAAAAAGATGTTAAAATATAGAAGGTCGGAGTGAGTTCAGAGTAGGTATGGATTTTTATTTCTTCATTTAGATAATAGGAATTCAACATATTTAGAAGAGAACAAGAAGTAAGTGTTACTATCTTATTTAAAGATCTTATCTGTTATCTTATTTAAAGTTTTAAGTAGGCACTCTAAGCATGTAAATAAACATGAAGTTTAAGAGGGGAGAGAATGGAGAAGAAAGATTAGTGAGACCGTATCTAACTATTGAATAATGCTAGCTGAAAGCAGTGATATGTTAAAATGGATGAAAGCACAACATTTAAGAGCAATGAATAAATCAATATGAAAACAATAGTTGGAGATGCAGTTATAGAACTAAAATTAGACCTATAGAAATTAAGTGCTTTCTCCCTTTAGACTCAAATATTACTGTGTGAGAAGTGAAAATCTTTGATTTCCTCAAAAGCATGTTTCCTACCCAAGGAAACAAATTGAAATTAAACTCTTATATTAACCCTTCATTTAAAACGTATTTTTGGGGGGCACCAAGGTGGCTCAGTCTGTTCAGAGTCTGACTCATGTTTTCAGCTCAGGTCATGATATCAGTTCCCTGATAGTGAGCCCATGTTGAGCTCTGCATTCAGTGAGGAATCTGCTTGACATTCTCTCTCTCACTCTCTCTTTGTCCCTCCCCCCGCTTGCTCTCTTTCTCTCTCAATAAATAAACAAATAAATAAATAAAATCTTTAAAAAAAAAAGAAACTTTCTCTAGTCTCCTATGTTGACTTTTTTTTTTCATTTTACGTCTATCAGGGTTCTTCTTCATTCAGTTGGCTTACACTTTTTTATTAAGAGGAAATTCATTTCCCACATAAAATAAATAAAATCTCTAAAATAAGTAAAATCATTAAAAATATTTTTTAAATATTTTTATATTTTAAATATATTAAATATATTATATTAAATTATATTATTAATTATATTATATTAAATTATATATTATTAAATTATATTATATTAAATTATATTAAATATATATGCATTAAAATATATTTTATGAGTCACCCAGGTGCCCTGAGAAAGTTTCTTTATTTCTAGACAAAGTACAGAATTTAGAAACTCGGGCGCCTGGGTGGCTCAGTCAGTTAAGCGACTGCCTCCGGGTCAGGTCATGATCCCAGGGTCCTGGGATCGAGTCCCACATCTGGAGCCAACTTCTCCTTCTCCCTCTGCCTGCTTGTGTTCTCTCTCTCTCTCTCTCTCTGTCAAAATAAATAAATAAAATCTTTTTAAAAAAAGAAATTCAGTGATTAAGGAAGGAGTTGAACAGTGTTGATAACTAAAATCAAAAAAGTGATGGAGTGTAGAGACAGTGAGACAAAGATTCTGTGATTAGCCACAGCCACAAATCCACTATTTGGAATTGAATAGAAATTCAAGGTCAGACAAAGTTTCAACTATTAATATAACTTGTCTTCAGTCATTCTGTGTACCTTATGTGATGCAGAAGCAAAAATCATAAAGGTTTTTGCCCTCAATTAATTATTTGGGTAGACTATTTCAGTTCAACAGACAGGATTTCTAAAACGATAACTTGGGGCGCCTGGGTGGCTCAATTGGTTAAGCAGTCAGCTCTTGGTTTCGGCTCAGGTCATAATCTCAGGGGTTGTGGGATCGAGCCCCATGTCAGGCTCCATGCTGAGTGTGGAGCCTGTTTCAGATTCTTTCTTCCTCTCCCTCCCCCTCCACGCCTTCCCACTCATGTACTCTCTCTGAAATAAATAAATAATCTTTTTTAGAAAGTAAATAACGGGCAACTGAGTGGCTCAGCTGGTTAAGCATCTGCCTTTGGCTCAGGTCACAATCCTGGGGTTCTGGGATGGAGCCCTGCATCAGGCCATCTTCTCAGCGGGTAGCCTGCTTCTCCCTCTGCACCCCCCAACTCCCAGCTCATGCTCTCTCGCCCTCTCTCTCAAATAAAAAATAGAACCTTATAAATACATAAATAAATAAAAATAAAACAACAACTTGATCAAATTCTGCATGGGAAATGCTACTTATTTTAATTTATGATTATTTTGAATGATATTTGATGGTAAATATACATTAAACATAAATGTAGATGGCCAAGATAACATTACTGGAGAAATATTCAATTTTCAAGTTCCTTATTTTTATGTGACTAATACTGCAACCTCAATAAAGCCATAATGTGCTTTTATACTATTAGAGTGAAACTGATTTTGATAACTAATTAAATGGTCTCAATCAAATCTTAAGTATCTAAAAAATGGCCTGTGTACATTATTCCACTTAATGTTGACTTGATTAACTGCAGATATTGAAAGTATTTTCTGCCCTATCTTTGTGTGACATGGGAAATACCATAATCTCTTTTGCTTTTTCCTATTTGAATTGAAAAATAACACTATTTTATTTTTTTTAATGTTTTATTTATTTATTCATGAGAGTCAGAGAGAGAGAGAGAGAGAGAGAGGCAGAGGCAGAGGGAGAAGCAGGCTCCCCACCCAGCAGGGAGCCCGATGCGGGACTCGATCCCAGGACCCCGGGATCATGACCTGAGCCGAAGGCAGACGCCCAACCATCTGAGCCACCCAGGCATCCCATAAGTTTTTTCTTTCTTATTTGTCCAAGAATTAGTGTTGTGCTTATGTTATTTTTAGATAAGCCCTACACACTTATTTACCAAATTCCTAAATAATATCTTTCATTATAGCTCCTAATTTATCAATAATATACATATAAATGTAATTTATTGTATCATACAATCTAACCAAATTATTTATTCTATAGAGTAGCTTTAGATATTTTGTTGCATTTTCCAGGTATATGATCTTATCCTCCACAAATAAAGAAGAATATTTTACTTTTTCTCTTCTAAATTTTTAGAATTTTGTTTTTATTAATATCACTATTTTTTCCTCTTCGATAATGTTGCCTTGTACTTATTCTAAAAATTTTAATAGTTATATCATGGGAATATACATTTTTTTGTTTTTGTTTGTTTTTGCCTTTGTTGTTAAAATTATTGTTTCTCTTTTAAATATAATGCTGGTTTTTGGTATAACATGCCAAGGAAGTTTTTATCAATTCTATAGTATTGGTTTATCTTGAATTGTTGTTTTGCTAAATGCCTTTTCAGCATACATGTAGTCATATGACTTTTTAAAATATTATTTTTTTAATTTAAATTCAATTCATCATTAGTTTCAGATGTAGAGTTCAGTGATGCATCATTTGCATATAACACCCAGTGCTCATCACATCTCATGCCCTCTTTAATGCCCATCATCCAATTCCCCCATCCCCCCCCACCTCCCCTCCGGCAACCCTCTGTTTCCCAGAGTCAAGAGTCTCTCATGGTTTGTCTCCCTCTCTGATTTCTTCGCATTCAGTTTTCCCTCCCTTCCCCTATGGTCCTCTGTGCTATTTCTTATATTCCACATATGAGTGAAACCATATGATAATTGTCTTTCTCTGATTGACTTATTTCACTTAGCGTAATACCCTCCAGTTCCATCCATGTTGATGTAAATGGTAGGTATTCATCCTCTCTGATGGTTGAGTAATATTCCATTGTATATATGGACCACATCTTCAGGGCATCTCTTCTCCTTCCACAGTGTGGCTATTGTGGACATTGTTGCTTGAACATTGGGGTGCAGGTGCCCCTTTGTTTCACTACATCTGTATCTTTGGGGTAAATACCTAGTAGTGCAATTGCTGGGTCATAGGGCAGCTCTATTTTTAACTTCTTAAGGAACCTCCATACTGTTTTCCAGAGCGCCTGTATCAGCTTGCATTCCCTAGCCTCAGCAATCAAGAACAAAAAGAAATAAAAGGCATTCAAATTGGCAAAGAAGAAGTCAAACTCTCTCTCTTTGCAGGTGACATGATACTTTATGCGGAAAACTCAAAAGACTCGTCCCCAAAATTGCTAGAACTCATACAGCAATTCAACAATGTGGCAGGATACAAAATCAATGCACAGAAATCAGTTGCATTTCTATACACTAACAATGTGACTGAAGAAAGAGAAATTAAGGAATCAATTCCATTTACAGTTGCACCAAAAACCATAAGATACCTATGAATAAACCTAACCAAAGAGGTAAAGGGTCTGTACTCTAGAAACTACAGAGCACTTATGAAAGAAATTGAGGAAGACATAAAGAGATGGAAAAAACATTCCATGCTCATGGATTGGAAGAATAAATATTGTTAAAATGTCTATGCTACCTAGAACAATGTACACATTCAATGCAATCCCTATCAAAATAACATTGACATTTTTCACAGAGCTGGAACAAACAATCCTAAAATTTGTATGGAACCAGAAAATACCCAAATAGGGGAATGTTGAAAAAGAAAACCAAAGCTGGGGGCATCACAATGCCTGACTTCAAGCTCTGTTACAAAGTTGTAAGCATCAAGACAGTATGGTACTGGCACCAAAGAGAATAGAGAGCCCAGAACTGGACCCTCAATTCTATAGTCATACGACTTTTAAAATTTAATTATATTAAGGATTTTCCTAAATACTGAACTATCCTTTCATTGCTACAATTAACCCTATTTGGTAATAAGTCAAAGTTATTTAAAACTTTTCCTAGACTATATCTGCTAATACTTTATTTAGTTATGTTGCTTTCATACTCATGTGAGTATTTGTCTGGTTCTATTTCCGAACAATATTTTCAAGATCTGGTATCATTGTTATGCTTGCTTAATGTAAAAGTATCAGAAAATTATCTTTCCTAGTTTATGTTTTTAAGTGGCTAAATAGAATTTCTCATTATTATGAAAAATTTCAAATTTATGGAAAAGTTGAAAAATGTAAAGTGAATCAATGTATTATAACCACATAAATTCTACATTATGCTAGATTTTCTTTACACACTCACACATGTACAGATACACATCTGTTATTCCTCGGATGTCTTTTAAAGTAAATCTTAGATTTCATTATACTAAACAGTACTATTTATAATTGTTAGATGTCAATACATCTTAAAATATGTCTGCATACAAAACACATACAAGATGGAAGGGAACTGATAAACTGGCTGATAATATTTACAATTCATATCACATAGTGAAAATTCCAATTTTCATGAATATTAGTGAGAAAAAAGAGAAACAGCCTAATTAAGAACTGGGTAAGTGGTATAAAAATGGCTCTTAACTATGTTAAATGATTTTTAAATAAGAAAAAAAGTAAATTCAAGCTGTACTTAGATACAATTTTCACCAATCACACTGGCAAAAACATAAAATTTGATCACGCATTACATTAGAAAAATAGTTCAAAAAGAAACTTATACATTAATGGAGATAGTGTAAATTGTTCAACCCTTATGTCAATATTTCTCAAAATTGTAAATGAATATATATTTCATTCCAGGTATTTCACTTCTAGGAATTTGTCCCACAGATATCATTATGCATATGAAAAATGTTCTATGTACAAGATTATTCAATTAAGAACTTTTGTAAGAGCAAAAGTTTGGAAACGACCTCAGTGTATGCCAACAACAAATTGTTTATAAATGTTAGGCATATTTATAATATGGAATGCTATTCATATCAAAATGAAGATCAACTCTGAATAAATTGCTTTGGAATTAGCATCACCTTAAGTGTAACATCAAAGAGAAAATGTATTTTAAGAGGGTTTCTTTTCTTTTTTACTTTTTTTATTTAAATTCAATTTGGTTAACAAATAGTGTATTATTAGTTTCAGGGGTAGAATTAGTGATTCATCAGTTGCATATAACACCCAGTGCTCCTTACATCAGGTGCCCTCCTTACTGGCCATCACCCGTTACCCCATCCCCCTGCTCATCTCCCCTCCAGCAATCTCTATCTGTTTTAAAAAAGGGAAAATAATACAAAGCTGTATTGGCATAAAAATATCTGGGAGGCTAAGTAGTAACAATACTTACCTATAAGGAATTACACAAATTAAGTAGATGAGTAGGAAAGCAGTGAGGGCATCTCTCTTTACACTTACTTTAATGTTTGGGTCATGTAAATAAAAAAAAATCAAAACATAAAAATAAACATAAAACATGTTCAACTAAATCCTTAAAATAGCCAGTGATGAGAACCTCTATTTACAACTGTAATGTGGGAGAAGTTTAGAAAGCATTATCCCCTTCTTACACAGAAAAGCTGAGCATAGGGACAATGAATGACTGTTCTTGGATAAATCAGAGAACTGAGATCACAAGGCAAACTGGCACTGAAATTTGGAAAGACAGATGAATCATGAGAGTCCCAACCGAGATCTGCTTCCCTGGAGCAGAAGCCACTGGAGCTATAAACTGGTAGGAACACATACATGGCAATTTTGATGAATAGCTGGAGTCTTGAGTGTGGACCAGCACAAAAGTGAGAAACTCCTAGAATTGCAGTCTTAGGGGCCCCCCAGAATTTCCTGGGTTATAGCTATAGGACCCCCATCGGTTTCTCATGATGAAGAACCAAGAAGGACTTCCTGTGGCTTGGGCAAAGAGAGCGGCAAAATAATCATTTTGAAATAGTCCTGGAACATCCTCCATAACAAAATTTTATGCTTGGAAGAAAAGAATTTACCAGCACCTTATCCCATTTGGGGGAAGAACCTTCTTCCTCTTTTCCTCTTTGTCTCATTCTAGCCTCATTTAGCCTTCTTGTGTTAAAGGGATGGACAGCACCCCCCATCTCCCAAAAGAAGACTGGAAAAGTACCTCCCAAAAAAACACAAACCCAATGAAATACTAAGGTTTAATTGAAAAAATAAGCTATAGCATGTTCCTGCTCTCCCACACCCTACCACCATACCAGTACAGCAATAATGTTTTATAGCTGAAAGAGTGGAAAGATGCAGACCCTCTGAGGAGTACTTAGGGAGACCCAGAGCAATAATAGTGAAAAAAGGGGGTACTATAGGAATTTGGAATTTCTGGCACCCACAGCTACAACAAGCATTAAGCAGCCCAATTGCTAGCCAGACTCATATAAAATCTCACACTGAAGCCCAATTTACCTCAGTTTCTATTACCTAATACATAATGTCCAGATTTTGACAACATATGCAAGCCACACCAAAGGCAAGATAAAGTGCAATCTCAAGAGAAAAAAATAAGCATTAGAACCAGACTCAAGACATGACACAGATGTTGGAATTATCAGACAAAATTTAAAATAACTAGGATCCATTTGAAGAGCTCTAAATGGGAAAAGACACAATATGCAAGAATACATGGGTAATACAAGGACAGAGGTGGGAACACTAATGAAGAATCAAAGGGAACTATTAAAAATCAAAACCATCAGTAGATTTGACATGGCCAAGGAAAGAATCGGTGAGAAAAACTCCCCACTCCTTAAATGTGGTTTTGTACGGTGATTTCCTTCCCAAGAATATAGCATGGAAAGGGAGTAGAAAGAATGGCTTTACAGTGGGGGAACCCAAAAGTCACTGCCTCAGCTAGGTGATCAAAATCAACACCACATCGTAAATCATGTTAATAGTTTGTACTTTTAACAGGATGTGATGAAAACAACACTTTACTTCTGCGACCTCCCTTTTTCACACACACAACCCTGTCCTAATCATGAGAAAACATCGGACATTCCAACTGAGGGACATTCTACAAAATAACCAATGACTACTCCTTAAAACTGTCAAGATTATCAGAACAAGGGAAGTCTGAGAAACTATTACAGCCAAGAGGAGTGTCAAGAGACATGACAAGCTACACTTAATGCAGTATCTTGCCTGGGATTTTGAGAAGGAAAAGGACATTAGGTAACAACTAAAAGAATCTGAGTAAAGTGTGGAGTCAATTAATTATGTTTCAATCTTGGTTTGTTAATTGTAACACATATGTAGTACTAATACAAGATGTTAAAAAAGAGAAAATTCTTGGTACTATCTTCATAATTTTTCTGTAATTCTGAAACTGCCCTAAAATTAAGTTTATATAAGAAAGTCTCCAGTGATAAAATTGGAAGGGTAGGAAGGACTAAAAGGAAAAAAAAATAGGGAAACAAACTCAGAACCTGGAAAAGAGCCATAATTTTTTTAAAATGTAATTTAAGAGACATGGAAAAAGACTAAAAATTTCTTATTTATTTATTTTTAATTATTTATTTATTTGAGAGAGAGTGAATGCACAAGCAGGGGGAGCAGCAAAGGGAGAGGGAGAAACAGGCTTCCCGCTGAGCAGCGAGCCCAAAGTGGGGCTCAATGACAGGACCCTGGGATCATGACCTAAGCCAAAGGCAGATGCTTAGCTGACTGAACCACCCAGGTGCCCCAAAAAAGACAAAAAATTTCAACTGCTGAGTTCTCAATATAGATAAGAGGTTCTGCAGAAAGGTAATAAGGAACAGCTTAGCTTATTAAAATAATTTTTTAAAAAGCTAAGAATTTTCCTATTCAAGGGAAGTAATAAGATCTCAAAATGTCTCAAGACAGATCTTAATGAAATGGTATAACTTCAAGGAGAAAGTAAATACCTTAGTAGCTACATTAAGGGACAATCTTACAAGGGAATAATAATGATGTTGGCAACCCACTTCTCAGCAACAATAACAGATGGAAGAAGAAGATGAACTGGTATCTTTAATTTTTTTTAAAGATTTTATTTATTCATTTGAGAAAGTGAGTGAGAGCAAGTGAGCAAGCATGCACAGGGGGAGCAGCAGAGGGAGAAGCAGACTCGCCACTGAGCAGGGAGCCTGACATGGGCTGGATCCCAGGACCCCGGGATCATGACCTGAGCTGAAGGCAGACACATAACTGACTAAACCACCAGGTGCCCCATGAACTGGCGTCTTTAAGACGCTATAAGTAAATAGCTGTCAAACTGGACTGATAGAGCCACAAACATTATTTGTCCACAATAAGAATGAAGTTACATTTTTATTTAAAAGTGCTAAAAACATTTACCACCCAAAGACCTTCTGCGAACTATTAGTAAAGGATATACCTCAGAAAGAAGAAAATTAAACCCAAAGGAACTGGCAAAATATACTGTTGAATTAACTACAGATTGTTAAAAAAAAATACTTACATTTTCATGATGAAAAATTAGGAACAAAATATCAACACAGGTAATGTAGGAAATGTGAGGGAGCACGGGTAATAACAAGCACCTTAGTGGCAAATTCTTACCCTATTCAGGGATAAAAGAAATTTAATAACATTAAAATTTGTTAGATTTTTAAAAAATTATATTCATGGGTAAAATTCAAATTGTACCTCCAGTGTAAGAATGGAGGCTCCTGGGTAGTGCAGTCAGTTGAGCATCCAACTCTTGGTTTTGGCTCAGGTGGTGATCTCAGGGTCGAGACTGGGCCCCCTTTAAGCCCACATTGAGCCCGCATTGGGCTCTGTGCTCTGCAGGGAGTCTACTGGAGATTCTCTCTCCTTATCCCTTCTCCCACCCCTTGGTAGTGGACTCATGCTCTCTCTCTCAAAATAAATAAATAAATCTTAAAGGAAAAAAATAAGAAGGTAGGGTGGAGAAAGAATAAGAAAAACAACAACTAAGTGGGATCCATTAAAAAAAAAGCCATAGAAGGAGAAAATAAGGACAAGAAAATAAAAGTTAATTGAAACACAAAATAAAACAAAGTAATAATTGCTAATAATACATCAAAATGCAAATATTTAAATTGTATTTTTTGAAATTTAGCTCATGCTATTTAAAAAGAATATATTTAAAACAAAATGACATAGAAAAGTATAACTAAAAACATAAAGAAAAGACAGACATCATCTCAACAACTGAAAGCTGATGTAGCAATATGAATAAGAAACAAAAATATTATAAGGTATAAAGCATAAATAAGTATTAAGAATGTTCCTACATGAGGATTAAAGAAATAATCCACTAGAAGATGTTATAATCATGAATGCATATGCACCTAAAAATATAGTGTCCTAACATTTAAAGAAAAATTGATAGAAACATGAAGAAAAAAATGTTTAAAAAAATCAAAGCAGACACACATGAATATAGTCAACTGATTCTGACAAAGGTGCAAAGGCAATACAATGGGGCAAAGATAGTCTTTTCAACAAATAACTGGAACTGGACATCCACAAGCAAAAAAAAAAAAAAAAAAGAATCAAGCCAGATATTATACCCTTCACAAAAATTAACTCAAAATGGACCACAGATCTAAATGTAAATCGTAAAACTATAAAATTCATAGGAGACAACAGAGGAGAAAACCTAGATAGCCTAAGGTATAGAAATGCCCTTTAAGATATAATACCAAAGTCATAATCCATAAGATAAACAATTAATAAGCTAGAATTTATGAAAATTAGCTCCATGAAAACCATTATCAAGAAAATCAGAAGACAAGGGCGCCTGGGTGGCTCAGTTGGTTGAGCGACTGCCTTCGGCTCAGGTCATGATCCTGGAGTCCCGGGATCGAGTCCCGCATTGGGCTCCCCCTGCTTGGCGGGGAGTCTGCTTCTCCCTCTGACCCTCCTCCCTCTCATGCTCTCTGTCTCTCATTCTCTCTGTCCCAAATAAATAAATAAAATCTTAAAAAAAAAAAATCAGAAGACAAGACACAGGATGGGAGAAAATATTTGCAAAAGACACATCTGATAAAGATTGTTACCCAAAATATACAAAGAACTCAGAAAACAATACGAAGGCAAACAACACAACTTAAAAATGGGTCAAAACCCTTGACACCTTACCAAAGAAGATAAACACATGACAAATAAACATATGAAAAGATGCTCCACGATATGTCATCCAGGAAATGTAAGTTAAAATAGCAATGGAATACCACTAAACACCTATTAAATTGGCCAAAATCCAGAAGACTGCCGATAGCAAATGTTGCTAAGATGTGGAACAACGGGAAGTCCCATACATTGTTGGTGGAAATGTTACTTCTATAGCCACTTTGAAAGACAGCTTGGCAGCTTCCTACAAAACTAAACCTAGTCTTACCACACAATCCACTAATTGGTCTACTTGGTATTTACCCAAAGAGTTGAAACTTCTGTCCATACAACAACCTGCACATAGATGTTTATAGCTGCTTATTTATAATTTCCAAACCTTGGAAGCAACCAAGATGCCCTTCCATAGATGAATGGATAAATTATGGTACATTCAGGCAATGGAACATGACTCAGTACTAAAAAGAAATGAGCTATCAAGCCACAATAAGACATGCAAGAACCATAAACGCATATTACTAAGCAAGAGAAGCCAGTCTGAAAAGCCTAAATACTCTCTTATTCCAACCATAGGACATTCTGAAAAGGATAAAACTATGAAGATAGCATAGAGAGCAAGATGGAGTCATTCATGTCAAGCAGTGGCCTGTGTCAAGTAAGGACCAAGCAGCTAAGGGCATTGCAGCCAAGACCAGAACCAGCTGACAACACACTCAGAACCAGAGGAGGTCTGCAAAGGCTCAAGATTGATTTTATCTTGTTTGTTACATGACTTGTCTTGTGCTTTGCTTTGTGTGATGTGAAAGAAGCCAAGTTAAACACATGGTGAAATGCCATTGAGTTTGGAAATCTTAATCTGCTTTATCATTATGTTAACCTTGTTTTATGACTGAATAAAACTGATCTTGTAGAAAGACACAACTCACGTGTGCTCCTTCAGAGTATGCTCATGACACAGTAAAAAGATCAGTGATTGCCAACGTTTGGTGGGGGAAGAGATGAATAGGTAAAGCACAGAGGATTTTAGATTTTAGGGCAATGAAAATACTCCATGTAATACCATAATGATGGATACACTTATTATACATTTGTCCAAACCCATAGAATGTACACCAGAAAGAGTAAACCATAAAGTAAACTAGGGATTTGGATGATTATGATGTATCAGTGTGGGTTCATCAACTGTAACAGTCATACCATTCTGTTGAGGGAGGTTGATAATAAGAGAGTTGTATGCATGTGTGAGGGCAGAGGCTATATAGGAAATCTGAAATTCCCATCAATTTTGCTATGAACCTAAAACTGTACTAAAAAAAATTTTTTAAATCATAATGGGAGATTTTAACGTGTTTTTCTCACAAATGTCTGACTAGACACAAAAAATAGAAAATAGCAGATTGGAAGCAAACAAACCAAAAAAAAATAATAATAATTAATGAACTTTACTAACATATAAATAGAGTCAGAGGGAAAACCCTGGTACCCAACCAAATTTGGACTGTTCTATTTCTAAAAATTGACAATTCTAGAGGTCACCAAAAAAAGTTAGTTACAACTTTAAAATAATGATTTGTCTGCCGAATTTATTTTTTCTTCACAGTCAACTTTGGTTAGAGATCAAGAAGTAAAATGGTAGCAAAAATATCTAAAAATACAATCCATAGACTAAATGGGAAATCTTATAAAGTTTTTAAGACGACGAGATGCAGTCAAGATGGTACATTAAAGGCAATGCATCTGTCCCCACCTCCCCCCAGAAAGCAAACAAACCAAAAAACAGATTAGAAAATAATTTCAAGGTGGGGGTCAGGGAATGAACAAGCAGTACACAGGATTTTTAAGAAAGTAAAAACACTCTGTATGCATTATAGTGATGAATATATGTATGTCATTATACTTGTGTCCAAATTCATAGAATATACAACACCTAAAATCAACCCTAAGTTTATCTATGGACCTGGGTGACTATGGTGTGTCAATGTACTTTCATGCTTGGTAAAAACTGGATCATTCTGGTGAGTAATGTTGATAATGGCGGAGGTTACATGTAGCAGCAAAAGGTACGTGAGAAATCTCTGTACCTTCCTCTCAGTTTTGTTGTAAACCAGAACTGTTTTTTTTTTAATCATCTTTTTGAGGCACCTGGGTGGCCCAGTCGGTTAAGCGTCTGCCTTTGGCTCAAGTCATAATCCTGGGGTCTTAGGATCGAGCCCTGCATCAGGATCCCTGCTCAGTGGGGAGCCTGTTTCTCCCTCTCCCTGCCCCCACTTGTGCTCTCTCTCATTATCTCTCTCTCTCTCAAATAAATAAAATCTTTAAGAAAAGAAACAAGAGGGCGCCTGGGTGGCTCAGTTGGTTAAGCGACTGCCTTCGGCTCAGGTCATGATCCTGGAGTCCCGGGATCGAGTCCCGCATCGGGCTCCCTGCTCGGCAGGGAGTCTGCTTCTCCCTCTGACCCTCCTCCCTCTCATGCTCTCTGTCTCAAATAAATAAATAAAATCTTTAAAAAAAAGAAAAGAAACAAGAAACTACTTTCTTTAAAAAAAATCATCTTTTTTTTACAAAGAAATTCGAGCATAAAACTAAAAACATTTAAGAGCAAAAAGTAATAAACCTGTGAGCAGAATTCATATTTTTGGAGGTAATTTTGATAGTTCATTTGGAAAAATGAAAATTTTAATAACCTGTATAAAATACTTAAAATAAATCTTAATGCATCCAAATTCTGAAAGGATAAAAAGGAATTAACCAGTTAAAATCCATGAGAAAACCAGAATCCAGAGAAATACAAGGAGCATTAAACCCACTTTTACCTTGAACCAGGCACAATTAAACTTCAGTTTTGATGGATTTATGAGGCAAGCAGGACAGAAATTAAAACAAAGAATCCTTTCCTGAAGATGGAGTTTTTTCAAGATCAAAAGATGAGTCCTTCATAGTTTGGTTGAACCAGAAGTAAACGTTCCTCAGGCAATTACAAAGAACCCTGAGTTTTTACTGAAGGAGAAAAACAGTTGTTCCCCGAGACATCGTGATTATAAGTAGCTCTTCCAAATCAGCTTCTTGAGGCCAAGCCTAAATTCCCAACACCTGAGTGGTCTAAACAGCCTCAACATATATCCCAAAGAGCTAAAAGAACCACAATCATAGCCAAATAGTAGCATAGAGATAGTAATACTAATAGATAGTTATATATCTCTGAGAAAATCACAGAATAAACAAAAATTAGAAAAACATTTAGACGGTTTGGTGAACAAACTTAATTCACTAAATTTCTTCTCAGGAGGATAGCATCTTCATCTGTGTCTCAGAGAAGCCAATTGGATAACTTAGACAATGAACAGTCCACAGGAAAACGATTACAGATGCAGGAGGGGTACTGAATAAACAGCTGAAACTACAGAGGAGCTACAAAGACTTTTGACCAAGATTGTAAATCAATAATGCTCACTATTAAAAAAAAATTAAAGTCAAGTTTGAAAATGTGTTCAGGGAACATGAAACTGTAACAAGTAACCTAAGGGTTGAAAAAAGCATGGAAGAGAACATGTAGAAAGTCAGTCTTTACAACTTGAAAGATATTTTCTTTCTCTCTTTTTTTTTTTCCTTTTAATTTTCAGTAGTTGTTCTAAATGTCTGTCTGGGTATAGTTTCTCTTGGAATTATTCTGACTGAAGATGGATGAAGTTCCTTGAACTGGCAAACTGTTTTTCACCAGTTTTGGAAATTGTCGGTCTTCATGTCTTCAAAAATTGCATCTTCACCAATTTTTGTCTACTACTTAAAGACTCCAGTAACATGCAATTTAGATTTTAAACCATATTCCATGTATCTATTATTCTTTTTAAAATTTATATCTTGGGCGCCTGGGTGGCTCAGTTGGTTAAGCGACTGCCTTCAGCTCAGGTCATGATCCTGGAGTCCCTGGATCGAGTCCCGCATCGGGCTTCCTGCTCGGCAGGGAGTCTGCTTCGTCCTCTGACCCTATCCCCTCTCAGGTGTTCTCTCTCTCTCATTCTCTCTCTCGCAAATAAATAAATAAAAAATTAAAAAAATAAAATTTTTATCTTTTTTATGCTTTAATATGGGTATTTTCTTCTAATCTTTTTTTTTTTTAAAGATTTTATTTATTTATTTGCGAGAGAGAGAATGAGAGACAGAGAGCACGAGAGGTAGGAGGGTCAGAGGGAGAAGCAGACTTCCTGCTGAGCAGGGAGCCCGATGCGGGACTCGATCCCAGGACTGCAGGATCATGACCTGAGCTGAAGGCAGTCGCTTAACCGACTGAGCCACCCAGGCGCCCCTAATCTTTTTTTCTAATTTACTCATTTTTTCTCTTCAATTGTGCCTAACCTGCTGTTGAAACCATCATTGAGCTATTAATTTTATTTCCCATTATAGAAATAATATCTGATATTTCATAGTTTCATTTCTCTGGTGAAATTCTCCATTCATGCCACTTAATACCTTGGGTGTATATTAAATATAGTGGTTTTAATTTTTTAAATTTTATTTATTTTTGAGAGATTGAGAGAGCATGCACACACACACAAGAGGGGAAGTGGGGGGCAGAGGGAGAGGGAAAAGGAATCTCAAGCAGACCCTGAGCTGAGCACAGAGCAGTGTCTCGGCTCCACACTGAGATCATGACCTCAGCCGAAACCAAGAGTCTGACGCTCAACCAACTGAGCCACCCAGGAGCCCCTTAAATATAGTGGTCTCAATTACTGGTAACGCCAGTGTAAGGGTCTTCTACATTTCTATTTTGCTATGTATTTTTTCTTCTGTATTTCTATTTCATTTTAGTGGCTGCTAGGTTTAACTGAGGGATACCCCCTTTTATGAGAAAATAAATAAATAGAGCTCCTTTGAGGCTCTGGATGATGTTATTGTCCCCCAGATGGGATGTAATTTTGTTTTTGCAGATGCTCTTGCTATGAACAGGTAAACTTAATTCAGAAATTAAGCTGATAAGAAACAAGGCTTGGGTTCTTAGAATGTGGGTTTGTTTCTAGTGCACCCTATGATATAGCCCTTCGGGGTCATGACTAGAAACACAGATTTTTTTTCTTATGAGGCTTTAAGTTTCTTCTTATCAGATTTCTTCTTATCAAGCTATAAACTCCTACTGTTGTTACCTTTTCCCTGTAAAATTACCAAGTTCGGTTTATTATCACATCCTCTCCCTGCTGCTCTCAGTTAGTTTTTCAGACATGATGCTTTTAAATGGAAAAATATGTAGAGGGGAAAATTTGGCATCAAATGTAAGGTTCACGTCTCTGGAGTTGTCTTTTATCTGTACTCCAATGCCTTTTTTTTTTAATTTAAATCCAATTAGCCAACATATAGTACATCATTAGTTTCAGATGACCAGCTGCATATAAATATATACTCTTTATGTATATCTTATCCAGCTATTTTAATTTCTCACATTGAGGGGCGCCTGGGTGGCTCAGTCGGTTTAGCATCTGCCTTTGGCTCAGGTCATCATCCCAGGGTCCTGGGACTGAGCCCCGCTTCTCCTTCTGCCTGCCTCTCTGCCTACTTGTGCTCTCTCTCTATCAAATAAATTAAAATCTTTAAAAAATAATAATAATTTTTCACATTGAGCAGGTTTGTTCTAAATTGGCTAGTCCCCCATTGCTGGAAGTGCAACTCTTCAAGAGATTTCCTTTAGGCATTGGATGCAAAAGTTTTATGCATATACTTCACCTGTAGTTTCACTGATTAGAAGTTTTATGCATATACTTCACCTGTAGTTTCACTGATTAGAAGTTTTATGCATATACTTCACTTGTAGTTCACGGGCCCATATTGCTGCCTTTGAAGCTGGAAAATATAGACTATAACCGACAGATATGTTCTCAGCCAATGAAATTAATATTGAGGGACAATTAGGCACTAGCACATGTATGATACAATTTTCTTATCCATTTTATTCATTTTCTTTTGCCCTATTAGAATGTAATCTCTGGGAAGGAGTATTTTTATTTTATTTTATTTTGTTTATGCTTGTGTTGTATTTTAATAAAACATTGTATCCTATGTGCCTAGAGTATCCTGGTCCAGTGTAGGTAGGCACTCAACAAATATTTGTGATGCATGAAAGGCCTTTCTAAGCATATTGCTAAATGTCAAAAATTATACATCTTCAGTTTTTTGTTTGTTTGTTTGTTTTTGGATAGCAATCGTCCACAATTTTAATAATATTACAGTATAATTGTATCATTAAGATATAATAAAATACTTTCTGCCCAGGGACACCGCCGAGTAAGCATTGTTAAAGTCTCCCCTCCCACCGCCGTCATTTCTAAGTCAGAGTCTGCCAAAGAGCCTGAATAGCTGCGGAAGTTCTTCATCGGAGGTTTGAGCTTTGAAACAACCGATGAGAGTCTGAGGAGCCATTTTGAGCAATGGGGAACACTTACGGACTGGGTGGTAATGAGAGATCCAAACACCAAGCACTCCAGAGGCTTTGGGTTTGTCACGTATGCCACTGTGGAGGAGGTGGATGCAGCCATGAATGCAAGGCCACACAAGGTGGATGGAAGTGTTGTGGAACCAAAGAGGGCTGTCTCAAGAGAAGATTCTCAAAGACCTGGTGCCCACTTAACTGTGAAAAAGATTTTTGTTGGTGGCATTAAAGAAGACACTGAAGAACATCATCTAAGAGATTATTTTGAATAGTATGGGAAAATTGAAGTGATCAAGATCATGACTGACCGAGGTAGTGGCAAAAAGAGAGGTTTTGCTTTTGTAACATTTGATGACCATGACTCTGTAGACGAGATTGTCATTCAGAAATACCATACTGTGAATGGCCACGACTGTGAAGTAAGGAGAGCCCTATCTAAGCAAGAGATGGTTAGCGCTTCATCCAGCCAAAGAGGTCGAAGTGGTTCTGGAAACTTTGGTGGTGGTCATGGAGGTGGTTTTGGTGGGAATGACAACTTTGGTCATGGAGGGAACTTCAGTGGTCAAGGTGGCTTTGATGGTAGTCGAGGTGGCAGTGGATATGGTGGCATTGGGGATGGCTATAACGGATTTGGTAATGGTGGAAGCTATAATGCTTTTGGCAATTACAACAATCAATCCTCAAATTTTGGACCCATGAAAGGAGGAAATCTTGGACCCATGAAAGGAGGAAATTTTGGAGGCAGAAGCTCTGGCCCCTATGGTGGTGGCGGCCAATACTTTGCCAAACCACGAAACCAAGGTGGCTATGGTGGTTCCAGCAGCAGCAGTAGCTACGGCAGCAGCAGAAGGTTTTAATTATTGCCAGGAAACAAAGCTTAGCAGGAGAAGAGAGCCAGAGGAGGGACAGGGAAGCTACAGGTTACGACAGATTTGTGAACTCAGCCAAGCACAGTGGTGGCTGAGCCTAGCTGCTACAAAGAAGACATGTTTTAGACAATACTCATGAGTATGGGCAAAAAACTCGAGGACTGTATTTGTGACTAACTGTGTAACAGGTTATTTTAGTTTCTGTTCTGTGGAAAGTGTAAAGCATTCCAACAAAGGGTTTTAATGTAGATTTTTTTTTTTTGGACCCATGCTGTTGATTGCTAAATGTAATAGTCTGATCATGACGCTGAATAAATGTGTCTTTAAAAGAAAAGATATAATAAAATACTTTCATAATAGAAGCATCAACATTCAATAACAAAGCCAATGAAATATAGAAAAGTAACATGTCACTTACCATTTTTTCTAGACAAGGCACCTCTGATTTCATCAAACCTTTTTAAAAGTGTAATTGCCAGACTTACTAATTATATTGTCCGTTCTCCTTTGGATATACTTAAGTGTGTTACTCTTTCCTAAATGTAATATTCCAAAATAAAAACAATACAAAACAAATGGTCTGATCAGTGTTCAGGTTTAATGAAAGAAAGAGTCCCATTAGCTCATTCATTCATCATATTCTTGACGATGCTGCTATAGAAAAAATTGAACCACTGAGGTAGCAAAAATTTCTTCTGAGGATATAAACTCAAGTAAACAAATATTTAACTATTAACTAATAATCTCCTGAGATTCAGGATAGGGGATCATGAGCAGTACAAAATGTTATAAATTTATTTTATAGGATGAAAAAATGAGCTATCCAAAAATAAAATTGAAGCCAAATCTGTACCTTCAAATATTCAGTAAGATAGTATTGTGAGCAAGCATCCTTGGGAATTTATATCAGAGAATAACAGGATTTCAGGCAGGCTTTTTCGGGTGGTTATACCAAAGCTGCATCATTAAGAAATATTTTCCAAGATCCACTTGTACACGACAATTGAACTTTTACTCTGAAACAAAAAAAATGACACATAAGCTTTCTTCACCTTCACTAGCTGTCATAGTTCTAGAAATTATTAACTATAAATATTATTTCCTTTAAGTTATAAAAATTAGAAGTAATTATTGCACAGGTGATAAAATTGCAATAAAATTTTTTGACCACAGCTCATATAACCAGTATCCGTACCAAAACCTTCTTTAGGTATCTGTTGCATTTGTGGTTCCTTATCAATTTATTATGAGAATTACAAGCCAGATTAACATAACATAATAAAAATAAATAAATAAAAAGTACAAATCGTGACCATTATTATTATCGTTGTTGTTATTATTACTATTATTATTATCCCAACGTTTTGTGGTCAGTAACTGGATTGACTATTACTGCTGTTGATACTGGGAATTACCAAATGTAGAAGGTTAAAAATGGTCCCTCAAAAATGTCCATATCCCAATCCTGGGAACTGCGAATGTGTTATGTTGCAAAGCAAAAGGCAGTGAAAGTTGCAGGCGGAATGAATTTAAAATATGGAAATTATCC
Source organism: Mirounga leonina (assembly GCF_011800145.1). NCBI lineage: Eukaryota > Metazoa > Chordata > Mammalia > Carnivora > Phocidae > Mirounga > Mirounga leonina. The sequence continues at coordinate 81,093,516 of NW_023270451.1, forward strand.
AGGTGGGCCCAATGTAATCACATGAGCTCTTAAAAGCAGAAGCAGGTGTTGGGTGGAAGAAAGAGACACCTTGATACAGACTCCATCACTTTGTCCGGTTTTGAGGGTGAAGAGAGGTGACCCTGAGCCGAGGAATGTGGTGGCTTCTAGAAGCGGGGAATGGTCCTAGCTGATAACTAACAAGAAAACAGGGACCTTTGTTCTGTCGCCACAAGGAACAAAATTCTACTAACAAATAAGCACATAAGCTAATTCGTCCTTAGAACTTTATGAAAGGAATGCTGTGGGCATTCCATCTTAGGCTTGGGAGAGGCATACCAAACTTCTGACCACCAGAACTGTAAGATAGAAAATTTGCATTGTTTAAATTGTTCAGTTTGTTGCAATTGGCTACAGTAGCAATGGGAAACTAAGCCAAAGCTTATGGACCCTATCTCAGGCAACAGTAAAAAAATACCTATTTCAAATAAGTGGTTGTAAATGTGCTGAAAACACACATGTGCAAACATCCACTGAGGCACACTCAAAATCCTCGTGATGACTAGTCCACTTCATCTTAACTTTAATGTCCCTCATGAAAACCCTGGGAGTAAAAGTAATTTAAATGTAGAATAGAAAATACCTCTGGGGCTTTATATTTATTGAAATATAGTAAACACTAATATTCCCTCATTTCAATTTAATAGCAGTTTTCAAGTGATTGCCTTATTAGTTTAACCTTTATTAGGTCATTTTCAAAGGTCTTGGGAAATGTATGTTTTTATAGAATTCAAATTCTTGCTAACTTCTATTTATTGTACTTAAATGAAACCACTATTAGATTTTAAGGGTTTTAATCTTTAAAATAAAGCAATCTGTTACAGTAGGTTTTATATGGTATGCTTTAATGTTTTCTGCATTGCTCCTGTCCTAGTTTTTAGGTCAAAGACAAAATTATCACTACCTGAAGGCTAGAAAGATTATTGTTGACACAAGACCCAAGAATAACTTACTGTGATCATAAAATCACCCAGTGCAGATATCATTGGGAAAAAAGGAAACTAGGTCTATGGTAAAATGATCTTATTATAAACTAAAATAATTTACATGAAAATGAAGTTAATGCCTTTTTTTTTTTTTTTTAGTATGTGTGAATTTTTGTCCTTCCATTGTTCTTGAACAAGCTGTAACACTCTTAAGAGTGAAGAACCTCTGAGAGGGTGTGTGAGGCAGATGGGATAAAGCAGTACTCTGAGCATAGCACCAACCTGGCACCTTATGATTTGTGTACAGGAAGTCACACATATAATGGGGATGTACATTTCTTTTTTTTTTTTTTTTAAGATTTTATTTATTTATTTGAGACAGAGAGCATGAGAGGGAGGAGGGTCAGAGGGAGAAGCAGACTCCCTGCCCAGCAGGGAGCCCGATGCGGGACTCGATGCGGGACTCGATCCCGGGACTCCAGGATCATGACCTGAGCCGAAGGCAGTCGCTTAACCAACTGAGCCACCCAGGCGCCCGGGATGTACATTTCTTGAAAAATTCCTTTCACAGCCATTTTCTGAATGGTAATATAACAAAATGTGCTATGTCTAATTTTTGTTATAGTATACATAATTGTTCATAGAGCTTGCGATGTTTTAGTTTTATGGTGTACAAGAATCCATGTTGATGATGAGAAACAACCACTTAAAAAAGTGTCTTCACTGAGAAGTCAAGGTCTGTTTAACAGACTGGACTCTATATTTATTAAGATATAATAAATACTAATACCCCATCATATGTATTTTGGAGGAAGCCCCACAAGTAAGTCTTAGTCTGCTAACTCTAAAGTTGGCAGACAATGGCCTAGAGGCAAATCCAGCTGGCTGCCTGTTTTGTAAATAAAGTTTAACCTGAACACAGTTGTGTGTGTTCATTTACATATTATTTATGGCTGTTTATGTTTATTGTTAGGGGCATATTATTTTACATTATTGTGAAAGTTGAGAGGTTGTGACAGGAACTGCCCCACAAAGTCTGAACTATTTACTACCTGGCCTTTTACAGAAAAATATTTGCTGACCACTGATCTAACCGAAGGTAACTTTCACAGGCAAAGAAATAATATCAACAAAACATTAAAATTATATATTTCCACCATATAAAATATGAAGGAAAAGGGGTGTCAAGCTTTACCTATGGGTCAGGGGATTTTGCCTAAAGGAGCTGATATTTCAATTGAGTCTTAAAGTTAAGCTGGAGTCTGACAGGTGGACAAGAGGAGATAGGGCAGTTCAAGCAGAGTGCACCACACATGAAAATGCATAGAGATTATGGTATATATAAAAAATGGAGCAGTATTCAGCCTTAAAAAAAAAAGGATGGAGATCCTGCCATTTGCAGCGACTGGATGAAACCGGAGGACATTATGCTAAGTGAAATAAGCCAGACACAGAAAGAACATAATCTCACTTACACGTAGAATTTAAAAAATGTCAAATAATGAGAAGTGAAGAGTAGAATAGTAGTTACCAACGGAGGGAAAAATGGGGAGGTGTTGGTCAAAGGGAACAAAGTGGCAGTTATGTAGGATGAATAAGTCTAGGGATCTAATGAACAGGTTACTATAGTTAATACACCATACCAAATACTGGAAATTTTTTTTTTTTTAAGATTTCATTTACTTATTTATTTTAGAGAGAGAGAGAGAAAGCGAGAACATGTCATGAAGAAGGAGAGAGACAAGCAGACTCTGCGTTCGACAAGGAGCCTGATGTGGGGCTGGATTTCACAAACCCGAGATCATGACGTGTGCCGAAATCAAGATTAAGATGTTTAACGGACTGAGCCACCCAGGCACCCCTCAAATACTGGAAATTTCTTAAGAGAGTAGATTTCAGGTGCTACCATCACACATACACAAATGGTAACGATGTAAGGAGATAGTATGTTAATTAGCTTGACTGTACTAATTATTTCACAGTGCATATGTATATCCAAGCACCATGTTGTACGCCTTAATATTTTAAAAATAATAAAATATTTCTCTGATGATGAGTGATGTTGAGCATCTTTTCATGTGTCTGTTAGCCATCTGTATGTATTTTTTGGAAAAATGTTTATTCATGTCTTCTGTCCATTTTTTAACTGGATTATTTGTTTCTTGGGTGTTGAATTTGATATGTTCTTTATAGATTCTGGATGCTAACCCTTTATTAGATATGTGCTTTGCAAATATCTACTCCATTCCAAAGGTTGCCTTTTAGTTTTGTTGGTTGTTTCCTTCACTGTGCAGAAGCTTTTTATCTGATGAGGTCCCAATAGTAATAAACATTTTTAAAAGACAGCATCCCTGTATTCATTGCAGCATTATTCACATAACTAAGACATGGAAACAACTTAATTGTCCATTGAAGGATGAATAGATTAACAAACAAGTCGTGAAACAAATAGTATATGTAACAATGTTATTCAGCCCCCAAAAGAAGGAAATCCTTGCCTTTTGTAAGAACACTGATGGACCTTGAGGGCATTATACTAAATGAAATAAGTCAGACAGAGAAAGACAAATATTTTATGATCTCACTTATAGGTGGAATCTAACAAATTTTTAAAAACACAGCAAAACTATAGAAAAAAATCATATTTGTAATTACCAGAGGTGAGGGTGGGAGGGGGTGGGGCGTTGGGGGGGGTAGAGGAGTTGGATGACAGGGTCAAAAGGTATAAACTTCCAGTCCTATGATAAGGACTAAGGATATAATGCACAACATGATGACTATAGTCAACACTACTGTCTGGTATATTTGAAGGCTGTTAAGAGCAAATCCTGAGAGTTCTCCTCACAAGGAAAAAAACATTTCTTTTTATTTTTTATATATTTATATGAGATAATGGATGTTAACTAAACTTATTGTAGTGATCATTTCAAAATACATATAAGTCAAACCATTTTCTGTACCTTAAACATATACAGTGCTATATGTTAATTGTATCTCAATAAAACTGCAAAAAGAAGGAATTCTACCAAAGTTAAAGAAGAAAACATAGCAATGTGGAAAATAATGATTTATACAAATAAATGTAAGTATTCTACAAAATGCATTAGGAGGAATGATGGAAGGTGAGATGGAGAGACAGACTACAGTAAGAAGATAAGAGGTCATTCATGTCATGATCTGATAAATATTAGTTTAGGTTGTATTTTATATGATTTCTCCGTGGAATCAATTTCAACATGGATGGGAGATGACTATAACTGGAATTGGGAACACAACTGAGGAGCATAACTCAATAATATACATGAAAGATGGTAAATTCTTGAACTAAGTCAGTGATAGGGAGAGTAGAGAGGAGAAGCTAGTTTCAAATCTTTAGGAGGAAACGTTTCTGGCATTTAGTGACTGACTAGAAAGAGGGAGGTGTTGAAGATCGAGGAGAAAATGATGCTTTCTAGGATCTAGTTCAGACTAATTGATACTACTAATCATGACCTGAGATGAGAACAAAAGGGGAAGAAGAGGAGCATGTAAATGGAAAAAAATGTAAATTGGTCTGAGTTTGTAGAAGTTTTTAGAGAATTTTTGGTTAAGTCATTCTGAAATAATAGGTTATAGTTTTGTTCTGTTTGTAAACATGTCTTCTACTTTCAGTATTTATTCTATAAGCAAGGCAGATCATTTGGCTTTTCATTCTCATTTAACTCATAATCACTTTATCAGGGAGTTAAGTACAATTTATATGACTTCTATAATGTCCGTGACTTTTCTTTCCCTGAACTTTTAGAAGGACCTTTTATTCAGGTAGCTTTTCTAATTTGATATAGCCTTCTTTTTTATTTGTGTAGTGACTATACATATAGCATATATATAATATAATATATGTATATATTATATTATATATATATACACACACACACACACACACATATAGTGGTTTGTTTTCTGAGATCACTCTCTGCTCTGTTATCTTAACGTTAATAAAATATTTTCTTCCTTTCTATTATCTCTCTGCATTTTATTTTATTTTTTAAGATTTTATTTATTTATTTGAGAGAGAGCAAGCGTGAGTAGGGGAGAGGGGCAGAGGGAGAGGGAGAAGCAGACTCCCCACTGAGCAGGGAGCCCCACTCGGGGCTCGATCTCAGGACCCCAGGATCATGACCGGAGCTGAAGGCAGATGCTTAACTGACTGGGCCACCCAGCTGCCCCTCTGTGCTTTTTAATTTTTGGCCATGCTCAACACTTTCTCCTCAATGTCCTTCCCTTGGAAATTAGCCCTGGCTGATTAGCTTTGCAGAAGCATAACCACACTTGGACTGGCTAATTCAGCCGCTACCTCAGATCCTTCACACTCATCAGCCAAGGGAACAGGCAAAACTTTTCCCACTTGTGGCTTTGGTTTCTCAGTGAATAATTATTGAGTATTTTGAATGTTCCCTCTTTCCAGATTTTTCATATTCCTCCTTTTTCCTTTCTGCTTCCTTCTACATAAAACTGATTCCACACAAGTCATAAATGTTGAAGGTTTTCAGTGCATGTCTGTATTTTAGGGTTCATCAGGATACCTTGTCAACAGTTTTGTTGTAAATATCTGCAATGTCTTTGAGTTATTGTTTTTGCTAATTGTCTGCTTAACAAGAGAACCCTAGGACATTCTAAACTCTACCATTGCTGTCATCTTCCCAGAATCCTCCACATATTGTTTTTTAATTTTTTAATTTTAATGCCTCTAGAGATGAAATGAGAGCTATACTACATTCACTGATCATTTGGGTTTCAGAAGAATTTCTCCATGTCTTCTAAGTAACACAAAGTAATGTAGGGAATAATTTAAGAGATGGGTAATTGAGTCTAGATGCTTATACAACTTGAACGTAATGGCACAAACTCTGAAATTATGGAGTGCTGAATTTAAAGATTCTGATTTTGCAAATCAGCTCAGAAGTCTATATATGACTTAAAAGTGTATATATAGATCCATTTATTGCATTTATTACAGCTGTTATTCTGCAGCATAGTTTAGCTTGTCTTTCCTTTGTAAGTGCACATATTACAACCAAATCTATGCTTTCCGACATGTATTATTTCAGCAGTGCAATCAATATTAATAATCAGCTTTGGGCTTCTGTTTAATCAAGTGTATAGTAGGAGCTTTACCAAGTCTCTTCTTCTATGCCTACATTAACTTCATCAGAGATAATTAAGTTTTATCATTAATTGAAGAGGCAGAAACTAGAAAGGTAGGAAAATAGCAATTTATGCTGTCTGTTTTAGCAGGTCATGGCTTTTAACTACAGAGTAAATGATGGGAAATACATGGAAATCGAAAGCATAGAAAAAGGCATTTTTTCCAGCAAAATATTCAATAATGTAGAACTGTTTTTTATTTACTATCATTTTAAATGCATAAAATTGGCTTTCAGATTAAATATTGGATTGTTATACGTATATAATATTATACATAATATATATAAAGTAACTTTCCTCTCTCTTGACTCTAGATTTCAATGTAAGAAAAAAATTAAATACATGTGGTATCAGAAAAAAGAGTAAAACAGAAATGTCAACAGATTTATGAAATATAAAGTAAATAAAGCAGAATTTGCTAAGAGAGAAAGTAGAAGATGAATCCAACCTATTTTGCTTAAGCCAGGAGCAGCTTTGAACACAAAAATAGAAGGTGAGAAAAAAGCAGGCATCTGAATGAAGTGGGAATTATAACACCAATGAAATGATCAGTAGTTTTTCTTCTAGAAAAAGTTTGTAAATGATCAAATGATATATAGAGAAAATGAATGGTAAAACCTCGGAGTAATGTCCTCTTAACTCAAGCATTGAGGGTTCCCCTAAAAATGCCTCAATTCCCAGATTTTCTCTAAACTAAATCTTACCAGGCAACAAGCCCTCCCACATACAAAGACCTTCTCAATCGGCCTTAAAAGGATCACCCTGCATTTGAGGAAAGCATGAAATATGAAAAAGTAGGAGAAAGATTGAATGGAAAAGCTTACCAGAAAGAGAAGTCCTCTCATAAGTGTTATGAGAGATATTTGAAGCTATATCATTTCCATGAGACAAAATTAGAAAAGAACGGAGACAGAATGGAGAGGACTTCAATTTAATTAATGATAAGATAGCTCAGTGTATCAGGCTTCTCCAGAAAAGTTACCTTGAATAAAAACTGTGTAAACTGTATGGAGTAACCGCCTTTGTTTTCCAGGCTCAAAGTTCCTTCTCAGTTTGAGGGATACTTTACTGTCTGTCCTCTACCTCCTAACAGAGATAAATGAAATATAAAGTGGATTGAAAGTATTAAGACCTAAAAGAATATGGTAGGATTCTCTTTTTCTGAGATTCAGTTCCAAATAAAACCTAATTAGGAATAAAAAATTATATTTTTAAGTGGCACAGCTATAAAGAAAAACAAAGACGTAATTAATCCAAAAATCTGGGTAGTCATTATCTAGAGGTGGTGGCTGGAGGGAAAAGGGAGAGAGGGAGAATTTTGTTTGGAAAGGCCATCAATGTTCTATTTCTTTCTTTTTTTAATTTTTAAAATTTTATTATGTTATGGTAATCACCATACATTACATCATTATTTTTTGATGTAGTGTTCCATAATTCATTGTTTGTGCATAACACCCAGTGCTCCATTCAGTATGTGCCCTCTTTAATACAACGTTCTATTTCTTGACTTGGGTCACACACACATATGCTTCTTTATCATTATTTATTAAACTCTTTATATTTGCTTTTGAAATGTTTTCCATTTATACCCCCAAAAGAAGTAAAAAAGAATGTTGAATAAAAGAGATTAATGCTTGGTGCATGTACAATACTAATTTAATCAAGATTCTGATACAGAACCTGGGCATTTTTAGAAAGGTATCTGGGTTATGCTAATGTGTAATCAGAGTTGTGAACCACATATCTGGCCAGAAGTTCCTGACTATTACATAAGAACTCTGGACCTTAGAGATATTTTGGGAATGATTTAAGACACACTTTCTATAGACTTAGTTGAAGTATTTATTTACATAAATGACACATTAATACATTAGGATTCAAACATGAAATTGTTCTGCTTACATATTGTCTTTCATTAATTTTGACTAGGTAATATTAAAAATGAAAAAATATTTAAACTATCAAAACATGTGATGTGAAAAGTAAGTCTTCTAACTTCTGTACCTATCAGATTACCTTTCCAAGAGTTGCTATTCCTGTTTCCTCTGCAATCTTCCAGAGATGGTCTATGCATATGTAAACACAAAAATCAATTTTGTTCACACAAATAGAGTAAAACATATACACTGCTCTGCAACTTGCTCTTTTCACTTCACAGTAATGAATATACGTGCATCTGCCTCATGGCTTCTAAAGAGCACAGTGTATTGCTTTTATGTTTGTGCATTGTAGTTTTCAAATATGTAGATGGTGAGATTATTAAAGTATCATATCAGTTTCAAAAGCAAAACATAGAAAAACAGGAAATATTTTAAATATATTAGTGAAAAATTAATAGAACTAATACAATATGAAACAGAAGGTATATTTCAAAATAAAACAATACTACCAGCAATATATGGCAGAGCTTATTTATCAGAAGAGAGAAAAGCAGAAGTTTTGAGAAGGCAATGCCTGCCACACACCAAGGAAGGTACAGAGACACTGAAAAAAAAAAAAAAAAGTATGTTTCTCCAGGCCTCATTTTAAGCACACAAGAGCTGCTGCCCAGTGTTGGAAGGATTTAAACATTTTGGAGCCCTGAAGATAGCCACAGCAACAACAACAACAAAAACACTCCAAACCAGACAAACCAATGTCTACATTGGCTCAATCCATCATATTAACTGCCTGAGGGAAGAAGAGGAGTATCCATTGCCAAGCAAAAATATTATACCTCACGTTCTATTGTTCTTCTGCACATGATGTTCAGCATAAAGTAAAAAATTATAGGACACAAGAAAGAGAAAAAAAGAGCAACACATCCTTGGATGTGGTTCTGCTAACTACTACCAAGAGATGAAGGAATTCACAGAACTAGAGCCAGAAATGGTCCTAATGATGGAATAATTAAACTGGGATTGTAAATAATTATGATTCATATTTAAAGGACATAGTGTGAAAAGTGGACAATGTCCATGAGCAGATAAGGAATTTTAGAGCAGTGATTGAAACTATTTTTTTAAAGTCAGCTAGGTATGCTACCAATAATAATAATAATAAAACATAATATCGTAGATGAAGAATTCCTCTGATGGGTTTTTCAGCAGAATGAAAACCCCTAGGTGAAGAACTGATGAACCTGAACAATGAAAACTAGATATTATACAAACTGAAACAAAGAGAAAAAATAAAAGCAAATCAAACAAGCAAAACAAAAGCAAAACAGAACAAAAAAGAACTGTGGGACAATATGAAGGAATCCAATATGTATGTCTTTGGAGTCCCAGAAGTAAAGAGGGGAAACAGAAGATATATTTGAAAACCTATGGACAAAAATTTTCCAAAATTAATGATGGACAAGGAGCCACAGCTGCAAAAACCTGAATATCCCATAAAGGAAAAGTACAATGAAAACATTGGTAGACCCATACAAAAGAAAATACCTTACCTTGCACCATATACAAACATTAATTTTAAATTGATCATAGAGTAAAATGTAAGTGCTCAAACTATAAAGCTTTTTAGAAGAAAAAGTAGGACAAATATTTATAACCTTCATATCATATCATACAAATAAAAGCATGAAACATAAAAGAAAACTTATCATATCATCGTGTTAACGGGCTGTTCCTTGACAGACATTCAGTTAATAAGAAGATAAGACTCAGACTGGGAGAAAATATTTGCAAATGACATTCCTTATGAAAAAATTATAACCAGAACACAGAGAACCTTTAATGTAATAAAACAAAGACAAGCAGCCCAGTTTAAACAATAAGCAGAATAAAATAAAATGAACATAATTTCATCTGAAGAAGTTATAGAGATAACAAATAAATACATAAAAAATGCTTAACATTATTAATGACTACAGCAATGCTAATTGAAATGACAGTATGAGGCTACCTTACACAGACTAGATTAGCTAGCATTAAAAAGACTGTCAGTAACATGTGCTGACAAGGACGTGGAGAAACTGAAGCTTTCATACACTGCTGATAGAAATGCAAAACGGTACAGTAAGTTTGGAAACAAACTCAGCAGTTTCTTGTATATTGAGATATCTTCAACCATATGCTGTCACACATGTTACCACAGCTAGTTTATTCCTAGAAATTTATCCCAAAGGGGGAAAGCACACATCAGCCCAAAGACACGGGTACAAATGTTTATGGCCATTTTTTTTTCTATTTTTTTTATTTTTATGTTTATAGCCATTTTATTCATAATCAGAAAAACTAAAAGCAACCCAATATCCTTCAACTAATGAATGAATAAAAAATTGTGTAATATTCAAACAAGCAAATAATATTCAGAAATAAAAAAGAACAGATAGATTCAACAATATGAATACATCTCCAAAGCATTAAACTAAGTTAAAGAAGCTAAACCATCATCATCAAACAGTCTGACATTAATCTCCTTGAAGGCAATGTCTAATAGAGTATCTGACACAAAATATGCTTCAATAAAAATTATTAAGAAAACTAATTATCTTATGGCTCTAGATGTCAGATATTTTGTAAATGACTGTGTAAAAAGCTACTAGGTAAGTCATTATGAGACCCTCCTTCCCCCTACAGTGAATCATTCTTTCAAGGAAAAACTCAGGCTCTTTGTTTCCATATCTCTGTTAATATACAGAAGATATATGCAGATATTAGAGCAGATAGAAAGAATAAACATTCTATATCAGACTAATAAAGGGCTAACATGCTCCACAAACAGTGTTAGTTTTTATTAAAATAAACAAAGAAATGGGCGCCTGGGTGGCTCAGTTGGTTAAGCGACTGCCTTCCGCTCAGGTTATGATCCTGGAGTGCCGGGATCGAGTCCCGCATTGGGCTCCCTGCTTGGCAGGGAGTCTGCTTCTCCCTCTGACCCTCCTCCCTCTCATGCTCTCTGTCTCTCATTCTCTCTGTCTCAAATAAATAAATAAAATCTTTAAAAATAAATAAATAAATAAATAAACAAAATAATATCAGGCTTTAACCCAGCTTGCAGTTTTGATTAGATTGAGGCTCACAATCTGAATTCATATATAACCCAGGCAGGTTTGGAATTAGGAATAAAGTAGTCCAATGAGTAGATTTAAATCTGCAAAAATATTTAGTGAAAATACTGACAAATACAATGATTCCATTAATGGAATACCAGTTAATTTTTAGAATCACAATCTAATAATAATTGTAAAAATGAATTTAAATTCATTTAGGATTGATTTGGTTAACCTCACTTTGTGAATTGTTTCTCTAATTTATTCGGTAGTTTTTGCAAATAATTTAACCCTGTTTCTAATTCCTCCAACTCAAAATGTTTACTAATTTCAGAGAGCTTATGGAGAAAAATACAAAATTATGAGGTAAATATTTAAAAGTTTTCAAATCCATAGTCAATTGCAAGTCTCATTTTATAGATGGAATGTAAAAAAAATCATAATACTGTCTCAATTATCACAAGTCCAGCAGGCAAATAAAAGAAAAATAAGTAACTGAATAAAAACACATTTTGTAGGAGAGAAACAGATATGCTCAACTGGATTCAACTTGATTTGATGGTAGTACAGTGGATATTTATAGTAGTCCATTAGATTACTGGAGAGAGTGTTGAAAATGTTATGGATCCTGAATTTCAGAGTGAAGTTTCAAACCAAGAAAAGTTTAAGCCTAATCTGTAAAAACAAATACAGTGTTGCTTACTATTCCTAGAACCTACCTACTAAGTAGGGGCATCCTAATTACATTAGGCAGGTGCAGAGATGATATAATTTGAAAAGTCTTCTAAAGCCCCTCTCCTCTCATGAGATATTATAGCCATTACTGATATGTACTATTAAGTAGAGTCCTAAGTGCTTGATATACTGAGCCAGGTTAGAATACATAGGCTTTTTCAAATCCAAGTGTGAGTGAAAACATTACTTGGTGACTTTGTTCGTTATTTTAACTTTGTATTCTTGGAAGTCATCCAATAAACAAGGTAAGATACATAAACCAAATAACAACGCTAGTGAATGAACAAGTCTCCCCATTGTCTCATATCTCAAAGAAATGCCCCTGAAGTTTGGTGGTCTTGGCAGCTTTTACAGACTGAGACGTTAATGAGTTTAGAGAATCATGGAACTATGGGCTCACTGCCATTACATGCCATCCATATTATCTCTCAGAAAGAACTTCTACAGTCATCTACAAAAATAGTTCTGCTACTCAGTGAGTTGTTTCTATATGATGACCATATATGTGCCTTCTGGGTCTGGGAATTCTTGCTATAAAAACACTGGGTCCATCTCCCCTTAATTAGGGGATTTCCATTTAGGTCCAATTAGGGGCATTTGCAATGACAACACACTTTCCATTTTCTCCTTTACCCTTGTCTTTATTTCACAGATGAAGAAATTCAGGTTCAAAATGTTTCTATATATTTTCTAAGGCAATAGAGTTAGTCAGAACATGATGCATTTTCGCCTGCAAGTTAGTGACGGCTTCAGCAACCCTCTTTGACCATTCTGGACCACTGCTTCCCAACAGATAAGAAGATTATTTGCCTTGGATAATCAGAATAGCCATAAGATACTTTTGGTCCATGGAAACGATAGCCAACTAAAATGAAGGGATTTTCCTGTGTGACCTTGGGAATGTTCTGTGAACTCTACAGCTTGTGTTCTTCCTCTAAAACAGAACTATCAATAATGCCTACCCCATAAGTTTGTTGAATCAAATAAGTTAAGAATTGAACAGTAACTAAAAGAGGATCTGGCTCAACTGAAGTGTCTTGTAAGTGTCTGTGACTATGATTATGTTGATAGTGTGATGACGGTGGTGATTTTTCCTTTTAAGAATGGAAGGAGAGAGTCATTTGTCTGTAGCGTCCAGTCATGGAAAGTAAATATGTATCTCAGATGTGCTGGAGATGTTGTCTTTGGAGATCATGTCTTGAGTTCACCAGAATCTCAAGTTTAACCAGTAACTTAAGCCTGTTGTCAGCAAAGGATATGATTCTGTGAATAACTGCTACAAACGGCTTGAGTTTTATATACCAAGAATCAGTACACTCCATCCCTATAAAAGTAAAGTCTCCTATACAATTCCCTGTGCTTACCTAATACTGTTTCCCTTCTGAGATTTCCTTTTTCATTCAAGTCAATTTCAAATATTCATTTAACTTGATTTTACTTTGATGAAAATATAGGATGGAAAGAATAGAATATGCTATGATAAGCCTAAAAACTTAAAAACCCTTCGGGATTTTTCAAGTCTTATTCTATAAGCCCGCCCCCTCCTCTCCCTGTGATGGATTTGAAAAGTCAGCGTCTGAAGACAAACCTTGCATATTTTGAATTTTGGCCTAAAGCCAGCCTACTTTATTACTCAGAGAATGCTTTGAAGGCTGGAATTTATTTATTCAGGCTTAGGCACAAATGCAGAAGTTCCATTGTTTCTGTAGACTTGGTGCTAATAGCTAACAGGCTCTTGTGCTTATTCATGTTAACTTAGGATGTTCAAAGTTCATAAAAATCAATTTCTTTTTCAAGAAAACAACTAAAGAACAAAGGTCTATTAGAATTATGTCTAATCTTGTGTTTTTAACTACACCTTTACAGTAATGACTGCCAAATAGACATCTACATCCCTGACCTCTCTTCTAAGATTCAGATTTTTATTTCCATTTTCCAGTAACATGCTTTTTTCTAAATTCACTGCAGTAATAACAATGGTAAAATAACAATAATAACAACAAAACAATAATAATAACAAATATTGAACTGTTCAATTCAATTCAATTATAAAAATTGAAATACTGAATTTCATTTAATACCTACTGCTTAGCTGGCACTCATGGTTACTTAGTGTGTAGTAGCTAGTTTAATAATCCTTTGAGATAGATATTTATTGCCAGTTTACTTTAAAAAAACACTGAGGTTCAGAAAGATTCAGTAATTTGGGAAATCTATATTTAGCAGAGACAAATGTGTTCTCATCACTTCCCAATCAATCTCAATCTCATCTCATACCCTTAATCTCTATTAATGTCACTGTTGCCCCAATTTCTAGCCCCCATATTTAATTGTAAATTCTAATTTAGAAATTCCTATCAAGCCTGTCCTTTTCCTTCCATCAGCACTGTCCCACCTCAGGAAAATTTTGTATTATGTCTAAAACTGTTATGTTATTTATACCCCAAGTATTTCTCCACTTCAATTAACCTTCAGCTCTGAAGATAACAGGGGTCATCTTAAAAAAAAAAAAAAAAGACTAATCATGTTTTTTCATACTTAAAATCTTTCTTGCTTCTTTATTTCCTACAGGATACAAACCCAGATTTCTTAGCTATATTACAAAGCAACTCCCAATTAGGCTACACACCATCCCTGCTGACACATTGAACACCTCCACCAATTCATTCAATATCTGAGCTGCATTAGTCTGCTCATATTTTTAATCACACCCTGGCCTTTCATGGTTCCCTTCCTCTGCACAAGATACTTCTTCTAGCTGGAATGTCCTTCTTTATTCTTTTCTCCTATCTAAAACATAAACTATTCTTAATAATAAACTCAGAACTATCCCTTCATGTAAAAACTTAACTGATTACCAATTTTACTTAAGAAAGTAAAGGAAAGCCTGGTTATATCAAATGCTTCTTTGAGTATTTACAAAATTAAAATTTTACAGAAAACTAATAATTGATAATGTAAATATTTATAACTATAAAATATTTATACAAAATCAAATTAATGACTAAAGATTATTAAATGCTCAAAAAAAAAACTGATTAGCTTCTAAAATTGAACTAGCTTCTATTAAGGTTTCCTTAACACTTTGCTATACTCCACTGTTATACTGGCCACATAATACATCATTCCCTGGCTATTAACTGTTGCCCAATCTATACCCTTAAATCCTTAAAAGTAATGAATTGAGTAAAAAAATGAATAAAAATAAATGAATCACGAAGTCTAACTTTACATCATTACTTTATCAAGAAGTTACAAGCGTTCATACATCAGGAGTCTAGAAATCTAGATCTGATGCTGACTTTTCTACTTTGTAATCTTGGGAAATGTTATAAACCAATGTGCAGACCAAGGATATTAATGCCTTACCTGCTTGAGAGATGGGGTTTGCAATAGATTATTATTCAACACGCCTTTTAGCTTTAACACCTATGATTCTATAAAATAGTAATTTGAAAACTCTAATAACCCAGAAGAAAAGAGTTATATTGAATAATTTTTATCTAAAAATATCTATCTCTGCACCCCGCCTTGTCATTTACTTTTTGCTTCAACTCTATTATATTCCAACTCTTTCATTTTGCCTTGGGCATTCATCGTAAAATGTTAGGATAGTCAGAGAAATGCTGAAGAGAAACACATTTTGCCCCTGGATAGTAATAAGAATCTATTAGTACTTTATCATCCTGGTAGACAAGTATACATAGGCAATGAGTGAAATGTTGAGCCAGTTCCAGTATTAATCATCTGAAACAGCTAAGAAATTATTGCATATTTAACCATATACAGACTCCAATCACCTAATTCAAAATACAGTAAATCAGCAATCTATGAATACCCAACATTATTTTAACTCACTACCAGATCCAAATGATTATTTATAAAACATACAAACTCTGCTGATAAATAGAAAATACAGAATTTCTGGTTTGGAAAATGTCACAGTTTACTCAGAAGTATTTAATTTCTGACTTAGACAACATCCCAATTCTATTTAGCATCAATATTCCTTGCAATCCTCGAGTATTATTATAAAGTAGAGGCTAAAAGAACACATTATTTAGGTTGTCAGTTCAGCAGCATAACTGAGAGGTTCAAAATACTAGTGAATTTAATAAGGTAAACAATGTCTCCTTTACCTAAAGAAGTCTGGGTAGACAGATTCTTCTATCTAATTGTACTGCCAAACTATCTTGAGCTTGCAACTTATAGACCAAAATGGCTGCCCTGGTTCTGCTGATAGTGTCTGCACTTCAACCAATGCATAAAAAGAAAAAAAAGGAAGTATTGAATATAACCCTTAACTTAAAGAATGCAATGTAGGAACAGGATAGATCATTCTGCTCCATCCTATTAGCCAGAATTTTCAGGGCACATGACAACACCTTTCTCTAAAGGGAAATGAAATGATTATGCAAGGGAGTTTGGGACCAACTAACATTCAGATATTGTATTACCAAAGGAATAAAGGGGAAACAGAGAATAGGTGAACATCTCAGCTATAGGCAACTCCAAAACACAAGTCACAAAACTTTTGATAAGGCAGCATACGAAGACAAACATAGTGTTCCACAATCCAGAGACTGACTAATGCATATTTTATTTAATTTTCAGGAAAAATTCAAATACTAAATATAATTTTCTTAATTCAATGTTTTAAAAGATATTTTCAAGCAACAGTTTTCCACTGATGACCAAAATAATTAATAGAGATCACAAGAATAGGAGTGGAAAAACCTGGAAAGAGTTAATTATGCCTATTTCAGTGTTGACCAGTTACTCTCCCACAGTAGAAGCCTGGGAAGGTTCAACTAATAATGACTCAAATGTGATATTGAGAACAGGAATATAACACTAAGGGTTCAAAAAAGATGATGAAGATTAAAAAAAAAAAAACAGTGGTTAAGAGAATGGGTAAGGTATATCCTTTACCATGGATACCCATGGACTTTCCATCTACCCCATGGGTGTATTTCCTGATTAATCCCTTTCTTCAAGTGAATATTTTTTTGTTCTCTTCTTCATTTTCCTCTAAGCTGCCCAAGATCCAGAGAATGAATACATAACTTCTACATCATGAATTTTTCATGTTCTACTTATTACTATCCATGCATATCATCCTGACCCTGTTCCTCTTCCAACTATTGATCCATTCTTTTCTTCCCTGGACTCCTGAAAAATTTGTCTATAGTTTGTCTTTCTAATTCACTTTTTCTCATTCTCACCTAAAACCATTTTAATCTAAGCTTTCACAGGAGGTTTCCTAGTGAAACTGTGTTCTTTAAGATTGCCAATTAGTTGAATATAACATCAACTCTTGGTGCTCATAGTATTCAACCAATTATTATCATTTAATACACATAATTGATTATTCCCTCCTTCTTAACTCACTTTCCTTCAGTTGTCTTTATCCTCATTTTTCTTTACTGGTTGCTTTTCATTATATTGGACTATAATATATGTTATCTGCTCAATTAATAATTATCCCTTTGGTGATGTTATCCAGTCCAAGAAGTTTAAATACCTTTTTTTTTTTTTTTTTTTTGCTGTCCATATGCCAATTTACATGCCTAGCACAGGCTTCTTTCCCTAACTTCAGGTTGACTTACACTGCCAATTGATTATTCAATATCTCAACCTTGATATACAATATTCATTCCAAATAAAATATATCCAAAACCGAACTCTTGACCCTCCCCACGTGACTGACTCTAATTGCAGAATTTAATGTCTTCTTTGATAACAACTCTTCATATCTATTTTCTCAAGTCAACAATCTTTGAGTCATCCTTTTTCTCATACCATAAGTAATCATGTTGACTCTCCTTCAATATATATCCAGACACAACCATTTTTCATTATTTCCAAGTGACTATCTTGTCTGTGCTACAAGATCACTTATTGGGATCATGCAATAACTTCCTAATAAACCATCCAAATGATACTTTTTTTTCCCCTCCTATGGTCTCCTTACAGTGAAAAAGCCAGAAGGGAGTGATCCCATCAAAGCATAAATAAAATTTTGTTACTTGTAAATCTTGCAATGACTCTCCATTTTTACTCCATAGAGTAAAAACCAAAGTCTTTAAAAATGGCTGGAATGGGCGCCTGGGTGGCTCAGTTGGTTAAGCGACTGCCTTCGGCTCAGGTCATGGTCCTGGAGTCCCAGGATCGAGTCCCGCATCGGGCTCCCTGCTCGGCGGGGAGTCTGCTTCTCCCTCTCCTGCTCCCCCTCTTGTGCTCTTTCTCTCTCTCACTCTCTCTCTCAAATAAATAAATAAAATCTTAAAAAAAAATAAAATAAAAATAAAATAAAAATGGCTGGAAGACCTTTATTATTGATAGAGACCTCCTGTTCACTTTCCAACTACTTCTTGTTCATTTCACTCCAGACTGGCCTCCATGTTTAAATTACAAAAGCCATATATAAGGCCATTGCTGCAGCTTTTCTATCTGCCTAGAATAGAATTCTACAAGATAGCTACTTGATATCTTCTTCATTATATCCAAGTATTTCCTCAATGGTTACTTTCTTTTTTTTTTTAAGATTTTTTATTTATTTATTTGAGACACAGAGATACAGAGAGAGAGAGAGGACATGAGCAGGGAGAGAGGTAGAGGGAGAGGGAGAAGCAGGCTCCTCGCTGAGCCAGGAGCCAGATGTGGGGCTCGATCCCAGGACCCTGGGATCATGACCTGAGCCAAAGGCAGACACTTAACCATCTGAGCCACCCAGGCGCCCTCAATGGTTACTTTCTTAAGGAATCTCACACACAGCCTGACTTAATATTGCGTTCTCTCCCCTCTCCCAGGGAACTTTGATCCTCTATTTGATCCTCTAATTATCTTCTTCTTCTTCTTTTTTTAATAACTGATCATTAATTTAATTTATTGTGTACAGAGAGAATTGTTTTCTGCCTAACAAAGCTTTGAAATATGATGAGCTTTTCTTCACACCCCAGTATTTGGTCAACTTTCATAAATGTTCTTTCAAGCTTAAAATGTATTCGTCTGTTGTCGGGTGTAATGTACACTTATTCATTAGATCAAATTAGTTGATTGCATTATTCAAATCTTTTGTATACTTAGTGATTTTTTTCTGCTTAATTTATCAATTACCAAGAGAGTTATATTAAAAATCTCCCATTTAAATGGTGCATTTGTCCACTTTCCCCCTGCAGTTCTATGAATTCTTTCAATATTTCTGAGGCTGATAATAGGTACACATAAATTTATGATTTTTGCATATTTTTTTATTTATTGAACTTTGGATCAGTTTAGAGAGATCCTCTTCATTTCTACTAATGTTTTCTGCCTTCAGGCAGAGGCTAATCTTTATGGATATAAAGCTTAAGCTCCTTTATCTCTAGTTTCATTTTAGATCCAACCAAATAAAGACACCAGAAATAGATTCAGGTTAGGGTAGTCCTTCTCTACCAGAGGACACAACTACTGCAGAACAGCCTTCTTCTATAGCTGTGAGTCTCACTTTTCCCCCTTACTTCTTCAGGTGTGGCATTGGTAATGCCTCCTTGTTATTGCTATCCTTGGGATGCTTTACATTTTATTGTTAGTTTTCTTTAACATCTTTGTTAATTGGTCCATTCATAAAGTGCTCCTCAATTACCTGGTTTGAGTATACCATCTGTTTATGCATCCCAAGATACTATAAAAAAGAGTTTGATAAAATATTTCTCCACTTCATATCAAGGGCTACAGACTTCCCAACTGGAATCGATTAATGGGCACCTAACCACCTGTATACAACTACTTCCAAATCTAAAGCACACTATTGCCATGTAACAATTTTGGAACCAGTTCAGATACATTTAGCTAGAGATGACACAAATTCAAATAACTATGATTTAAACAAGGGACATCACAATTTTTGAACCTAAACCATGCAAAGAAATATTTTTCATGAAACCTGATGTATTAATGTACACATATATCCATACATATAAACTGCAGCAATGTTTCAAAAATCAGAGTTATACACATTACATGCACTACATTCTGATATTTCCTTTTTATTTTTTGCTTTTAAAAAATTTTGGTTGCTACCCTTAAATTTGATTTCTTATTACACTTATGACCTTGAGTTTGAAAAATATTGACTAAAACCCTAAGGATATTCACACAAAGCCACACAGAGATGCAAAGGAGCCTAGGAAAAATGGATCGCTAATTATTTTAACCTCTATATTGGGAGATGGAATTAGGGGTGGGAAGGCAGCTTTGAGAGAGCTATAAAATAAGCTCTCAATGGTATCAAACAAAATATTTACCAAAAAGGAAAAATAAGCACCATCTGAAGTGGAAAAATGTCAAAGCTATTTTTTTAAATTATGAACCAAGTCAGAAATCTGTGTTAGCACTACCTTTTTTTCAATATGATTTTGCAAGTTGATCTTAATTATTCCCACTACAATAAAGAAATCATCATTATATGACTTGATAGAGGTGCTAACTGTCACTACAATGGCAATCATATTACAATATACAAGTGCATCAAATCAACATGCTTTGCACTTTAAGCTTATATGTTATATGTCAAACATCTTTCAATTAAAAATCAACTTTTTAAAAATTTGAGTGCAACTAACAGTTTTGTTAATACAATAAGTAATGAACACATTGTGCCATAATTTTACTATGTAAATTCAGCAAATATTAAAAATGAGGTAAGACAGATAATGCAATAATCTATAGGGTATAGTGTTCTAATCAAGATGAATGAATGAATGAATGAATGAATGAATGAGCAAATGAGTGAATGAACAGAATACAGAAATAGTCCTTCACATGCATAGTTAATTGATTTTTTGAAACGGGTGCTAAAGCAAATCAATGCATAGGAAAAATCATTTCAACAGATAATAATGGAACAACACCCATTAGAAAAAAAGAAATAAACCTTGTTTCCTACCACATATCACATGTAAAACTAATATGCTCACCTGGCCTCTAGAGGGGAGGGGGGTGGGGGATGGGTTAGCCTGATGATGGGTATTAAAGAGGGCACGTTCTGCATGGAACACTGGGTGTTATACACAAACAATGAATCATGGAACACTACATCAAAAACTAATGATGTAATGTATGGTGATTAACATAACATAATAAGAAAAAAATAAAATAAAAATAAAATTAATGTGGACAGATCATAGATTTAAAAGTTAAAGCTAAAGCAACAAGCCATCTGTAAATGAACAAAAGATAATATGGTTTTGACCTTGTAATATATAAAATTTTCTTAGGACACCAACAGCACTAACAACAAAAGAAAAAAAAAGTTAAGTTGTATTTCATTATAATTAAAAACATCTGCTCAACCAAAATATCATAAGACTTCCTCACATATTTTAGAGATTAACTCATTATCATATATACGATTGCAAATATTTTCTCCCATTCTGTAGTTTCTCTTTTCAGTCTGTTGTCTTTGCTATGCAGAGGCTTTTAGTGTGGTGGCATTCCATTTGTCCGTATTTGCTTTCATTGCTGGTGCTTTTTTTTGTCATTCATGAAATTATTGCCAAAACCAATGTCATATAGCTTTCCCCCGTGTTTTCTTCTAGGAGTTTTATTATTTCAGGTCTTATGTTTTAGTCTTTAACTCATTTGGGGTTTATTTCTGAGTATGGTGTAAAATAAGGGTCCACTTTATTCTTTTGCATGTGAATATGCAGTTTTCCCAACACCATATATTGAATAGATTATCCTTTTCCCAATGCATATTCTTGGCACTTCCTATATATTTATAGGGAGATTTATTACTGCAATTGGATCACCTGGTTATGGGGTTGAGAAGTCCCATGATCTGACATATGTAAACTGGAGAACCAGGAAAGCTGGGGGTATAATTCAATCCAAGTCCAAAGGCCCAAGATTGAGAAGCTCTGATGTGCAAGGGGAGGAAAAGATGGACGTTCCAGCTTAAGAAAAGAGAGATTTTGCCCTCCCTTTACCTTTTTGTTCTGTTGGGCCCTGAAATGACTGCATGATGCTAATCTACGTTAATGAGAGTGGGTCTCTTTACTAAGGTTACTGAAACAAATGCTATATCTTCCAGAAACAGACACACCCAAAAATAATGTTTTACCGCCTATGTGGTCATCTTTTAGCCCACTCAAGTTGACACACAAAATTAACTATCACATAACATATGTGTGTATTTACTTCTGGGCTCTGAATTCTATTCTATTAGTCTATCCGTCTGTCTTTATGGCCATACCATAACGTTTTGATTACTGGAGCTCTGTAAAATCAGGACATGTGATGCTTCCAGCTTATTCTTTCTAAAGACTGATTTGGCAATTCATAGACTTTTGTGGCTCTATATGAACTTAAGGTTGTTTTTAATAACTATAAAAAATGCCATTCAAATGTTGATAAGGATTGCATTGAATCTGTAGACTGCTTTGTGTAGTATAAACATTTTAACAATATTAAGTTCTCCAGCCCATAAACTTGGATGTCTTTCTATATGTTTACATCTTCTTTAATTTCTTTAATCAATGTTTTGTAGTTTTCAATTCAAAAGCCATTCACCTTCTTAGTAAAGTGTATTACTAAGTATTTTATTCTTTTTAGAGCTATTGTAAATAGGATTGTTTTCCTAATTTCCTTTTCAGGTAGTTCATTGTTATTAACTGAGATGGGGGGATTGTTCATTTTTTATCATTTTATTTATTTATTTATTCATCATGATAGTGTACTCTGTAATCCCCATCCTCTATTTCACCCATCGCCCCACCCACCTCCCCTCAAGTAATCATCAGTTTGTTCTCTATGGCTAAGTCTGTTTCTTGGTTTCTCTCTCTTTTTTCTTTTGCTCATTTGTTTTGTTTCTTAAATTCCACATGAATGAAATTATATGGTATTTGTCTTTCTCTGACTGACGTATTTTGCCTAGTATTATGCTCTCTGGCTTATCCATGTTGCTGCAAATGGCAAGATTTCATTCTTTTCTTATAGCTGAATAATATTCCATTGTATATATACACCACATCTTCCTTATCCATTCATCAACCAATGGACACTTGGGCTGCTTCCATAGTTTAACTATTATAAATAATGCTGCAATAAACATAGGGGTACATGTATTCCTTTGAATTAGTGTTTTTGTATTTTTGGGTAAATACCCAGTAGTGTAGTAAGTGGATCATAGGGTAATTCTAGTTTTAATTTTTTGAGGAATCTCCATACTGTTTTCTACAGTGCCTACACCAGTTTGCAACCCCCCAATAGTATAAGAGGGTTCCTTTTTCTCCACATCCTCACCAACACTTGTTGTTTCTTGTGTTGTTGATTTTAGCCATTCTGACAGGTGTGAGGTGATATCTCATTGTAATTTTGATATGTATTTCCTTGATGAAGAATGATGTTGAGTGTCTTTTCATGTATCTGTTGGCCATCTGTATGTCTTCTCTGAAGAAATGCCTATTCATGTCTTCTGCCCATCTTTTAACTGGACTATTTGTTTTTTGGGTGTTGAGCTTTATCAGTTCCTTATATATTTTAGATACTAACCCTTTCTCAGACATGTCATTTGAAAATATCTTCTCACATTCAGTAGGTTGTCTTTTAGTTTTTCTGGTTGTTTTATTTGCTTTACAGAAACTTTTTATTCTGTTGCAGTCCCAATAGTTTATTTTTTATTTTATTTCCCTTACCTCAGGAAACATATTTAGAAAAATATTGCAATGGCTGATGTCAGAGAAATTACTGCCTGTGCTCTCTTCAAGAATTTTTATGGTTTTAGATCTCACATTTAGATCCATTTTTGGGTTACTTTTGTGTATGGTAAAAGAAAGTGGTTCAGCTTCATTCTTTTGCATGTGGTTGTCCAGTTTTCCCAGCACCATTTGCTGGGATTGTCTTTTTCCCATTGCATATTCTTGCCTTCTCTGTCAAAGATTAATTCACCATATAATTGTGGGTTTATTTCTGGGTTTTCTGCTCTATTCTATATATGCCAGTACCATAATGTTTTAATTACTACTGCTTTGTAATATAATTTGAAATCTGGAATTGTAATACTTCCAGTTCTCTTTTTTAAGATTGCTTTGGTTATTCCAGATATTTTGTGGTTCCATCTGAATTTTCGGATTGTTTATTCTAGTTCTGTGAAAGATGATGTTGCTATTTTTATAGGAATTGTATTAGGTCTATAGATTGCTTTGGGTAGTATGGACATTTTAACAATATTTTTTCTATACAACTGAGTTTTGTATATTGATTTGTAACCTGCAATTTATTGAAATCATTGAATACTTCTAACAGCTTTTTAAAGGGAGTCTTTAGGATTTTGGATATATAAGATCATGCCATTTGCAAACAGGAAAAATTTTACTTCTTCCTTTCAAATTTGGATGTCTTTCATTTCTTTTCCTTGCCTAATTACTCTGCCTAGGACATCCAGTACTATGTTGAATAGAAGTGATAAGAATGAGCATCTTTGCCCTGTTCCTGATCTCAGATGAAAAGCTTTGAGTTCTTCATCACTGAGTATAACGATAGCTACAGGCTTATCACATATAGCCTTTGCTGTGTTTAAGTACTCTAGTTTGCGGAGAGTTTTTGTCATAAAAGTTGAATTTTGCCAAACACTTTTTCTGCATATATTGAGATGATCATGTCATTTTTATCCTTAATTTTGCTAATGTATTATATCACATTCATTGATTTTCATACATTGAATCATTCTTGAATCCTGGAAATAAATCCCACAGTGTCAGGATGGGATTTTTAATGTGAATTTAATGTTGAATTCAGCTTGCTAGTATTTTGTTGAGAAGTTTGGCAACTATAATCATCAGGAATATAGGCCTGTAGCTTTCTTTTCTTGTGGTGTCTTTTTAATGCTTTGGTATCGGGGTAATGCTGGCCTCATAAAATGAGTTTAGGCATGATCCTTCCTCTGATTATTTGGAAGAGTTTGAGAAGGATTGGTGTTAATTCTTTAAGTGTTTGGTAGAATTCACCAATGAAGCAATATAGTCCTAGGATATTCTTTTTAGGAAGATTTTGTTTACTGATTCAATCTCTACGCTAGTATAGGTCTGTTCAGACTTTCTACTTCTTCATGATTCACTCTTGGTATGTTATATAGTTCTAGCAATTCATTCAATTTTGTCTAGATTTTCCAGTTCACTAGCTTATAGTTGTTCATGGTAGTCTTTTTTTTTCTTTTAAAGATTTTATTTATTTATTTATTTATTTATTTATTTATTTATTTATTTATTTGAGATATATAGAGAGAGAAACAGCATGAGAGGGGATTGGGTCAGAGGGAGAAGCAGGCTCCCCGCCGAGCCGGGAGCCCGATGTGGGACTCAATCCCAGGACTCCAGGATCATGACCTGAGTCAAAGGCAGTCGCCTAACCAACTGAGCCACCCAGGCGCCCTTCATGGTAGTCTTTTAGATTTTTTGTATATCTGTGTCATCACATGTAATGGTTCCTTTTTAATTTTTAATTTTGAGACTTCTCTCTTCATGTTTTGTAGGCCAAATATGGTCCCTTTCACATATGTTTAATTCTTCACTTTTGTTTGATTTTTAACAAATCCTATACAAATTTGAAAGTGATTCTTAGCTCATAGGTTATACAAAAACAGGGTCTAACCCAGATTTAGCCCGTTGGGCATAGATTTCCCATCTCTGCTTTATACTAAACTTTTCCTATCCAAGAACTATGTGGTTTCTGTTTGCTGGTTGGATCTGGAGTGATGGAAGATAGATAGACTCTGAAAGTTGAGATTTGGGGGAAACTTTGATTGTGGTTTTAGGCTTGAGGATAGTGCTATGCCACTTAACAATGCAAAAGGGATTCTGGTAACCTATGATATGCAATGGCATAATTAACTATGCTATCTCCTGCGGCTGATTGTGATGAAGTGCTAATTGAAGAAAGTGCCTTGGGAGCCAAGTGTCTGCTGCACTAGACCATAAGAGCAGTGATAATGACTATCAGGACTGTAGTATGAGATGCATATCTTTCAGTGCACTTGAGCACATACAAAAATAAAATGACAAATCTAGATCTGTCCACTTTCATTAAAGTCATGATCTGAGAGCCAGAACCAGAGTGCTTCCATGACAGCCAAAATGAATCTCGTAGTTCTTGTACTTACAGGGTTGATATTGTTGCAAATAAAACCCATTTAATTGTGCAGTCTGCTGTATTATAAAAACAGCTGAATTCAAAGTCTCACTAATTCCTCATGTGAAAGAGTACTGACTGGAAGAAATGTGATCCTGGAATTTGGAATGAGGATATCTGGTTGGATCTAGAAGATGGTATTGAGCTTCCAAATCACCCTGAGCCTTCTTTACCTTTCCCTCCAATGTCTTAGGAAACCTGACTTTTTATGCTTAAAAAACAAACAAATATTGAAGTATATACCCTCTATCCCTATACTCTGAAGAGTTTTGATCAAGAAAGGATGCGGTACTTTGTCAAATGCTTTTTCTGCATCTATTGAGAGGATCATATGATTCTTGTTCTTCCTTTTGTTAATGTATCACTTTGATTGATTTGTGGATGTTGAACCAACCTTGCAGCCCAGGGATAAATCCCACTTGGTTGTGGTGAATAATCCTTTTAATGTACTGTTGGATCCTATTGGCTAGTATTTTGGTGAGATTTTTTGCATCCATGTTCATCAAGGATATTGGTCTGTAATTCTCCTTTTTGATGGGGTCTTTGTCTGGTTTGGGGATCAAGGTAATGGTGGCCTCATAAAACGAGTTTGGAAGTTTTCCTTCCATTTCTTTTTTTGGAACAGTTTCAGAAGGATAGGTATTAATTCTTCTTTAAATGTTTGGTAGAATTCCCCTGGGAAGCCATCTGGCCCTGGGCTTTTGTTTGTTGGGAGATTTTTGATGACTGCTTCAATTTCCTTAGTGGTTATAGGTCTGTTCAGGTTTTCCATTTCTTCCTGGTTCAGTTTTGGTAGTTGATACATCTCTAGGAATGCATCCATCTCTTCCAGGTTATCTAATTTGCTGGCATAGAGTTGCTCATAATATGTACTTATAATTGTTTGTATTTCTTTGGTGTTGGTTGTGATCTGTCCTCTTTCATTCATGATTTTATTTATTTGGGTCATTTCTCTTTTCTTTTAGATAAGTCTGGCAAGGGGGTTATCAATCTTGTTAATTCTTTCAAAGAACAAGCTCCTAGTCTCGTTGATCTATTCTACTGTTTTTTGGTTTCTATTTCATTGATTTCTGTTCTGATCTTTATTATTTCTCTTCTCCTGCTGGGTTTAGGCTTTATTTGCTGTTTGTTCTCCAGCTCCTTTCGGTGCAGGGTTAGGTTGTATATTTGAGACCTTTCTTGTTTCTTGAGAAAGGCTTGTATTGCTATATACTTTCCTCTTAGGACAGCCTTTGCTGCATCCCAAAGATTTTTTTTTTTAAAGATTTATTTATTTATTTATTTGTGAGAGAGAGAATGAGAGAGAGCACATGAGAGGGGGGAGGGTCAGAGGGAGAAGCAGACTCCCTGCTGAGCAGGGAGCCCGATGCGGGACTCGATCCAGGGACTCTGGGATCATGACCTGAGCCGAAGGCAGTCGCTCAACCAACTGAGCCACCCAGGCGCCCCATCCCAAAGATTTTGAACAATTGTACTTTCATTTTCATTTGTTTCCATGAATTTTTTAAATTTTTCTTTAATTTCCTGGTTGACCCAATCATTCTTTAGTAGGATGCTCTTTAGCCTCCATGTATTTGAGTTCTTTCCAACTTTCCTCCTGTGACTGAGTTCTAGTTTCAAAGCACTGTGGTCTGAAAATATGCAGGGAATGATCCCAATCTTTTGGTACCGATTGAGACCTGATTTGTAACCAAAGAGGCAAAGAATCTGTACTCAGAAAACTATAAAATACTCATGAAAGAAATTGAGGAAGACACAAAGAAATGGAAAAATGTTCCATGCTCATGGATTGGAAGAACAAATATTGTGAAGATATCAATGCTACCTAGAGCAATCTACACATTCAATGCAATCCCTATCAAAATACCATCCACTTTTTTCAAAGAAATGGCGCAAATAATCCTAAAATTTGTATGGAACCAGAAAAGACCCCGAATAGCCAGAGGAATGTTGAAAAAGAAAAGCAAGCGGGTGGCATCATAATTCTGGACTTCAAGCTCTATTACAAAGCTGTAATCATCAAGACAGTATGGTATTGGCACAAAAACAGACACATAAATCAATGGAACAGAATAGAAAGCCCAGAAATGGACCCTCAACTCTATGGTCAACTAATGTTCGACAAAGCAGGAAAGAATGTCCAATGGAAAAGAGACAGTCTCTTCCACAAATGGTGTGGGAAAATTGGACAGCCACATGCAGAAGAATGAAACTGGATCATTTCCTTACACCACACACAAAAATAGACTCAAAATGGATGAAAGGGGGTGCCTAGGTGGCTCAGTCATTAAGCATCTGCCTTCAGCTCAGGTCATGATCCCAGGGTTCTGGGATCGAGCCCCACATCAGGCTCCCTGCTCAGCGGGAAGCCTGCTTCTCCCTCCCCTGCTCCCCCTGCTTGTGTTCCCCCTCTCACTGTCTCGCCGTGTCTCTCTCTGTCAAGTAAATAAATAAAATCTTTAAAAAATAAAAATAAATGTATGAAAGACCTAAAGGTGAGACGGGAGTCCATCAAAATCCTAAAGGAGAACACAGGCAGCAACCTCTTCAACCTCAGCCACAGGAACTTCTTCCTAGAACTTCTTCATAGAAACATCGCCAAAGGCAAGGCAAGCAAGGGCAAAAATGAACTATTGGGACCTCATCAAGATAAAAAGCTTTTGCAAAGCAAAAGAAACAGTCAACAAAACCAAAAGACAACCGACAGATTGGGAGAAGATATTTGCAAATGACATATCAGATAAAGGGCTAGTATCCAAATCTATAAAGAACTTCTTAAACTCAATACCCAAAGAACAAATGATCCAATCAAGAAATGGGCAGAAGACATGAACAGACATTTTTCCAAAGAAGACATCCAAATGGCCAAACAGACACATGAAAAAGTACTCAACATCGTTCGGCATCAGGGAAATACAAATCAAACCCTCAATGAGATACCACCTCACACCAGTCAGAATGGCTAAAATTAACAAGTCTGGAAACGACAGATGTTGGCAGGGATGCGGAGTAAGGGGAAGCCTCCTACACTGTTGGTGGGAATGCAAGCTGGTGCAGCCACTCTGAAAAGCAGTATGGAGGTTCCTCAAAAAGTTGAAAATTGAGCTACCATACAACCCAGCAATTGCACTACTGGGTATTTACCCCAAAGATACAAATGTAGGAATTCGAAGGGGTACGTGCACCCCGATGTTTATAGCAGCAGTGTCCACAATAGCTAAACTATGGAAAGAGCCAAGATGTCCATCGACAGATGAATGGATAAAGAAGTAGTCACTTATATATACAATGGAATATTATGCAGCCATCAAAAGGAATGAAATCTTGACATTTGCAACAATGTGGATGGAACTGGAGGGTATTATGCTGAGGGAAATAAGTCAATCAGAGAAAGACATGTATCATATGACCTCATTGATATGAGGAATTCTTAATCTCAGGAAACAAACTGAGGGTTGCTGGAGTGGTGGGGAGTGGGAGGGATGGGGTGGCTGGGTGATAGACATTGGGGAGGGTATGTGCTATGGTGAGTGCTGTGAATTGTGCAAGACTGTTGAATCACAGACCTGTACCTCTGAAACAAATAATACATTATAGGTTAAAAAAAAAAGAAGAAGAAGAAAAAGAAGATAGCAGGAAGAGACAAATGAAGGGGGGGGGATCGGAGGGGGAGATGAACCATGAGAGACTACGGACTCTGAGAAACAAACTAAGGGTTCTAGAGGGGAGGGGGGTGGGGAGATGGGTTAGCCTGGTGATGGGTATTAAAGAGGGCACATACTGCATGGAGCACTGGGTGTTATATGCAAACAATGAATCATGGAACACTACATCAAAAACTAATGATGTAATGTATGGTGTTTAACATAACATAATAAAAAATAAACAAAAACAAAACAAATAACAACTTTCTTACATTCAACTAAGGTAGATGCCTTCAAAGAGAATAATAATTCTCCTCATGATTCCGTATAACTACTCCTTGTGGTCACTTTACCCATAACCCCTAGTTATGAGAGGAGACAAGTAAACAAACTGACCCCCCAAAAGAGGTTAGACATCAAAAAAATTATCAAAAAATTTAATAAAATATTAGCTTAGATAACATGTATCAGGAAACTTAGATAACATGTATCAGGAAAGAGTCTAAGAGTGTTAGATCAGGCTGAACTTATTAATATGAATGTACGTAATGGAGACTCTGGACCTAAAATGCTGGCTCATTCATCTGGAGGTAGCTCTAACTACTTTCTTTATTGGTTAACTAAACCTTGGGAACAAAGCTAGCCTATAGTTAATGAGGTCAAGGAGCCAGATCTTTCCTGGCATGATGTGGAGGAGAGAACGCAAAGGTAGGATTTGTCATATATGACATGCATACCCAACTCTGAGATACATTCATAAAAAAAATCCAAAAGACATACCCTCCAATAAGGCATTGAGAAATTCATTAATGAGGAGAAGACCTGTATCCTTAAAAAACTCTGAGATAGTTTTCCTTTTTAGGCGAGATATAGTTGTAGAGGATTCCAGTATTCAGATAAGTTCTCTAATTTAATGTGAATAATGAGATTCTAGAATAGCAGAGGACAAGTGGCAGAATTTAACTTGCCAAAGATGAGGTAGAAACATACACTATAAAGGAAAGCAGGGATGTAGTGGTAAACAGAATGCCTTGACCCTCAGAGATCTTAGCAGTGAGTGATTAATTGATCATGATGTCCATGGGAATGTAATAGATGGAAAAACCACTAGAATAGCACTTGAGCTACATAAGAGTAAGAACTTTAGTCTTATAGTCAAAAACATCCTGACTTGATTTCGTACAGTGGAGAGTCAGCCTCTCTCCAGTTCCCAGACCTAAATTAATACAGAGATTGAAAAGGAAGATAGGATTTCTTGAAGAAGGATCCTGCACCATTCCTGCAAATAATACCCAAATGTTTCTCTAAACCTTCCCCAATTAGCCAATGGGCATTTATTAGAGGAACTATTCACAGGGAGAAAAGAAAAGCCCAGACTTCTTGATGATTACAAGACACTGGCTTTTAAAAGATATTAATTCCTGGGGACCCAAAATTTTAGTGTTGCTCAAGTAGAATTTTATGGTAGTCAAGTGATAGCTATAGTCTTAGCTCAAGTCTGACTCAGTGAGACCAATTAATCCACAGATCCACCTTATAGTTACTTCCCTAGTTCCTGAATATGTAAATGAAATAAACATACTTGGGTACTACAGAATCCCCATATTGCCTCTCTGAACTTTGATTGAGGTTCATTATGTTAGAAATGTCTAGGTGACAGTCCCTGGAACATTACTCCCTAGCAAGAACATGAACTAGAAGCAATATGACATTCCTGAGCGAGTTGTGAAAATTAATGCCACCACCAAAGATTTTGAAGTAGGGTGGTAAGTATTCAGTGGCACTGTATGAAATTTAAGGAATAGTTAATATTGTCAGCAGGGGACATAATGACTGTTGGGCCATGCCTCTCTTAATCTGGGAGTAAGTGTGATAACTTTCTCACTTATAAGGATAGCTATACCCTGTTCAGTGGATATAAATACCTGGTTAGACATTAATTGTCATACAGATGTGTGCAGAAGGTTATATATAAAAGCTGAGTAGCCAAAGGGATGGACTTTCCCAGGTATCAACATACTGCATCTCAACTACAAATCCATACTTCATTGCTTTCTCTGTAAAAGTGGATCTGGTTCCTTTAAAGAATGTTCCTTTGCCAGTTGGTACAATGCTAAATATTGTCAGAAGGGGGTGTTGAAGGGACACTGGAGATGCAAAGAGCTTTTCTCTTCCAGGTTCTAGTATGTTGTTCTCAACCAGATTCCTATACCATGCAATTTCCCCAGTGCTGAACTCCTGCAGCTCAGTGGTCCTCCCAAGTCTGTTCCTGCAATGAATAGCTTCACCAGCCACTGAGCTCCGGTAGGGTATGATTTCTCCAAAACCTATCTACTAAATTGAAGGGCTTCTCCAGAGCATAGCACCTGCAGTTTTCTCAGGTACACCCACCATCTTCTCATGGAATGCCACAGTTGAGGGACCACCCATAAATAACATTCCACTGGGTGTCTTTCCAATGAGTTCTCTTGTATGGCACTCTGCTTCAGCCTTACAGATAGTGGCTATTCTTTATATCTGTGATTCCTCAACTCACTACAGTTCTCATTATTTCTCACTATCCAATCTGCTATTACTTGAATCCTTTTTATAGTTATTTTTTTTTGTTTTAACTTTTCCTGTTCTAAATATTGTGTGGTTTCTATCACCAGACTGCCCCCCAACTAATTAGATTACATGATGCTTAAAATCCCTTCTATCACTAAGCGTTAATTATTCTCTCATAGATACAAAAACAAACCTCATTTTACTTTGGTGAGCTACATCACAGGATTTATAAAGACAGATGAATCAAAAATATTTTTGATCTATGCCACAAATATCATGTAATATATTAAACACCATTACTTTATATAAATCAGCTACAATGTGGTATTCAATTTTTCTTAACCATGGAATAAATTAACATCGCTGTAAACATATACCATTAATATTCATTTTAATGTTTTCCTAATTTTCTTTCAAATATAAAGAATTGCAAGACCCCTTAGGAAAGATTCATGTTTCCTAATCTTAGTTAAAATTATTCTGCATTAGAGTGATGTCTCTTCTTTAAGTGCCATATAATAAATGTGATACATGTTTGCCTTATAGTAGTATTAAAATAGGCTGTATGCAATATTACAATCAGTTTATTATTAAAATAAGTTAAGAAAAATGGGAAGTGTTATGATGAACTCATTAAATTCACTTCAAAAGAAAAATAGTCTATCTTTTGAGGAAAAAAGAACTAAGAAATATTCCAAGTAGTATAATATAGTGTCCATAGAAGATTCTATACCATTTATAATATATTTTGAGGTTTTTAAGAATATTTAAAACAGGCATTCCTGAATGGGCACGAAGAACCATGATATGATTTCTATTTTACAACTCATTACTTTATCCACTTAAACAAATGCTCCTAAACAATAAGGTCAATGATCAAGTTCACATATTCCATGAGGTCCCTGAAAATATAATAATCTTTTGTACATTAAAATATGCATTAGCTTAAAAATCCCAAAGACAAGAGAACTTTGAGTCCAGAAAGAAAGATCAAAGCAAGGCCACTTTGGGATTTTCAAATAATGAAGGGGAACACTGGGGAGAAAAGAGAAAAAAGGAAGCTACAAAATGTCAATGGGAATAAAAGTAAATTGCTGCCACAGGAAATCACAAAGTTTGAGCAATTTATTTCAAAGGAAATATTCTGTTGTATATGCTGGAAGGACATATTAAATTTAGAATTGTGCAAAGGGTACAAGATTAACTCAAAGAATTCTAATGGAAGCATCTCGGACTATTTGATTAATTTCTAAGATAGCATATTTTTTCCTTAATTTTATTCTAGCAAGCATGGTTTATAGTATTAAATAATTTAATGAATGTTTTAAAGGTGTGGTAGGTCTCTAAAATAGTACCAAGTGATCTCTGCCTCCTGATACTCATGCTCTTCTGAAATCTTCCCTTACTATGGGCAGTTCTCATGACTCACTTTTAATGACTAGAATATAGCACAAGTGGCAGGATGTCAATTCTCAGATCAGATTGTAAAAAGGTTGAAGCTTTCATCATGGATGCCCTTATTTACTCTTGAAGTAATTATTTGCTGACATCTATATTTTTCTCCTGAAGCTCTCTTGAAGCTCTTGCACTGAGAGGAAGAAACTATCCACCCAGCAATGAATTGATGTGTTCAGGCAAAAGCCAGGGAGGATATGAAACCTACCAACAGCCATGTGGGTGAACTTGAAAGTGGATCATTCCCCAGTTGAGCCTTCAGATGACTTTATCCCTGACTGACCTCTTGATTACAGTCTAATGGGAAATCTTGCACCAGAGTCACCTACTTAGCCATTACCAGGATCCTAACTACAGTGACTGTGAGAAAAGAAATGCATGTTGCCTCAAACTGCTAACTTTGAGAGTAATTTGTTACAGAGGAATAGAAAAACAAGAGAGAAGCAATATGAATATGGATGACTGATTCAAATTTACAGAAAAGAATATGGCAGTGATGATAATTTGAATATTTAAAATATGTAGAAGGTCCTTGTTTGGGAAACTAAATTTACTACTTAATCTTGCTTAAATTTTGTACAAACTTCAAAATTGACAATACCCCACAGTTTTTATTAATGCATTAATTCTGTATAATATCTACTAAAAGGTTTGATCACAAAATTAACTACAAATTTGTGAATAATACTTTCTAGCATTGATCCTATTTTGTCAGAACAAATTTCTTGCTATTAACAAGGCTGGACCCATCTGTTTGTTTTTGAATTAGAGAATGGCCTAATTATAACCAAATAAATCAATACTGATTAACATAACATAATAAAATTTAAAATAATAGCAGAATATAGAATAGAATGATAGGTAGGCAGGCAGATAGACATATAGGTAATTGAACAATTAAGATAAAACTCAAAAATTATTCTCTACATGGAAAGAACACAATCATAGGATATTAATATTCCCAGTTGTCGAGAAAACTAAATATTCCATAAAACATTCTCTTCTTCCTTCTGGGGCACTCAGCTACTTTATTTCTCCAGTTTCCTTTGAAATTAGGAGTGCTCATGTGATGAGCTTTGGGTGATGATGTGTGCCACTTTCAGGCCTGGCTCTTGAAGACTTATGAGTCTACACGTACTTGGCATTATGACATGGAAAATGGCCTGGTCACAAAATGGAAGAAACTTTGTCATCAGAATTACTGCTCAGATAGGCGCGCCTGGGTGGCTCAGTCCTTGAGCGTCTACCTTCAGCTCAAGTCATGATCCCAGGGTCCTGGGATCGAGCCCGACATGGGGCTCCCTGCTCAGTGGGAAGCCTTCTTCTCCCTCTCCCACTCCTCCTGCTTGTGTTCCCTCTTTCACTGTGTCTCTCTCTGTCAAATAAATAAATAAAATCTATAAAAAAAAAAAAAGAATTACTGCTCAGATAAGCACCACCCAACCAGGAACACCTCATTGGAGTGGAACTTGAGCGATAAATACAATTACTAAGTTATATTACTGTGAGTGTTGTTTTTTGTTTCTTTAGGTTTCTTTAGATTTATCTGTTATAGCAGCTAGCATTTAATTGTTCTTTTACTATATTTACCAGGTAAAAGTGTTTTTGTGCTTCTTTAGGGGAAAAATATAGGTGTCAGCAAAGATAGTGTGGATTCTGCATGTAGAGGAAGTGTACTTAGAGGCTAAGAGCACAAATTCTTGAACTGAGTATCCCAGGCTTGACCACTTCATAACTGTGAAATCTTGAGCAATTTATCTGAAAGATCTATGCCTCCACTTCCTCATGTATAAAATGGAGTTAACAATATTGCTAATGGTTATCATTGTTGCAGGGAGTAAGTGTGTAAAGACATTTAAGGCTCGTGCAGTAACAAAGGGCACACATACAGCATTCTGATACTCTAAATTTTCCTCCTCCTTATCCACCTTCTTCTCCTTTTTCTTATTCTTCTTAAACTTATTCTTTGATGAACATGCTTGTTTTGCCTTTTATCCTGTCTCACAATCCCCACACAGGCTTTTTTATTTCCCCCACAAACCAGAAGATGGACTGAGGAAACAAAATATATCTAGTAATTTTGGCTTAAGCAGAAAGGACTTCAATCAACTGAAGCTGA
This sequence comes from Mirounga leonina, assembly GCF_011800145.1. Lineage (NCBI taxonomy): Eukaryota > Metazoa > Chordata > Mammalia > Carnivora > Phocidae > Mirounga > Mirounga leonina. The sequence goes on from NW_023270451.1 coordinate 81,129,315, forward strand.
CCCTTCAGTAGGAAAATAAATGGCTGGAAATTTTTGTTTTTGTTTTTGTTTGTTTGTTTGTTTGTTTTTTATTTCCAGTAAGTTAGAGAGAAAAGAATCCAGTAGGTGGAATTTTATAAACAGGACAAAAAAGATGGTGTAATGAAAATAAAACAGCTAATCAATACAGTAAAATTAATTGTATTTGTAATTTAATTATGTTTGTCTTAAAACATTATATTTAACAACTAGCAGACACATGAAAAGATGCTCAACATCACTAATCACCAGGAGATGCAAATTAAAACCACAAGGAGAAATCACTTATACCTCTCAGAATGGCTAGAATCAAAAACACAAGAAATAACAAGTGTTGTTGAGGTTGTGAACAAATAGGAACCCTCTGTTGCTGGGAATGCAATAGTACACACCTGTGGAAAACAATTCGGAGGTTCCTTAAAAAATTAAAAATAGAAATACCATATGATCCAGTAATCCCACTGCTGGGTATTTACCCAAATAATATAAAAACACTAATTTGAAAAGATATATGCATCCTTATATTTACTGAAGCATTATTTACAATAGCTCAACTATGTCAACTGTGCATCAATAGACAAATGGATAAAGAAGAAGAAATATTCCAAATATATAATGGAATATTACTCAGACATAAAAAAAGAATGAGATCTTGTCATTTGTGACCCCATGAATGAAACCAAAGGGTATAATTCTAAATGAAATAAGTCAGAGAAAGACAGATACCATATGACTTCACTTGTATGTGGAATTTAAGAAACAAACAAAACAAATGAACAAACAATGAAAAAAGAAAGAAAGAAAAAGTAAAACAGACTCTTAAATACAGAGAACACACTGGTAGATACCAGAGGGGAGGTGGGCAGGGGATGGGTGAAAGAGATAAAGGGGATTAAGAGTACACTTATCATTTCTTTGAACTAATTTTAGAAATACTTCCCCAGAGGTTTCTGTGTCCACATAGAAACATACTGTTGTCAACTAGAGAGAGAGAGACATAACTTATGACTTGGGAACAGATTTGCTCCCTGAAAAGTTAGCTGAGTTAAGAGGATTGGTTCTCTGACCTTAGACTTGTGCTCAGACCAGCTGAAAATCTAGTCCAAGGATCAACTTGGAAATGAGTACTGTAGCATGAAATGAAATGTAAAGGACACTTCCTAAGCAAATTTCATGATGAATGGCAGTACACTGCATTTTAAGGAAATTTGTAGTAAGACTTGTATGGATCAATGCTAGGTCATGTCTTGTTCAACAGCATTTATAATTAGCTGGGACATGAAATAATGGTTAGATTAATGACTCTTACAGGTGGTGTTAATTTGAGAAGTAAAACAAGCATGTAGCTATCAGTATGTCATTGTATATAGAAATTAGAAAGATGATGGATAGATAATAGATGATAAATAGATGATAGATATAGATAAATAGATATTGCTTTATAGTATGGAGGAATATTATTCTATTTTGATACTGATAATATTTGGTTTTCTAAATAAATTCAACATATTTAATATATATAATTTAATGCTTACATGATGATTCTATTTCTTTACAAATTTCAGTCATGGTAATGGTTGAGATAATTTCATGACATATTTGAGACTCTATTTGAATACAATTCTTGCCTCTGATTCTAGAAAAGCTACATTTAAAGTTAATTGACTACTCTCATGCTTTATAATTCCTTTACCTTCAGGATCTTTGCTGTCACTTATTATTCTTTCATCTCTTAACTGTCTCTCAAATCCATTATAATTTGTTATAGCTATGTACATTTTTATGTTCAAGCTTATGAGAATCGTATACAAATAGTCTTGGAATGAGGATCTAATGATTGTTAGTCTCATGAGTAATATAATGGAACACTGTGACATATATTCATTAAACTTCTCTATTTTCCTTAGCTGAGGTTTCTAGACATGATTTCCTGACAGGTGAAGTGATCTTAAGGTTTCAAATGTCATGATTTCCTCTGCATACTCATGCTATTCTATCCCCATGGTATCATTTCATAGATTAATTTGGTAGGATCTATTTGTAAGACTGAAATATTATGGAAGACTATTTTGAAGGTAAACTGGAAGAAATAAGGAAAATCAACTTTAGTATAAGTATACAGTTTCTCCCCAAATAAAAATTTTCCAATATATCATTTCAATTCCTCTTCTATAAATCCTCATACCCCCAAGCAACTATTCCCATTTATTCTTCTCTTGTTTTCTGTATTCATGTTGGCTATGGCCCATAATAAGCATGATAAACAGGTGAGTTAAAAAGAAAACAGTACTTATCTGAGGCCTTTCTACAAATTGCAACTATTTAGCTCTCAAGATATTTGCAACATTTTAAAGTACCATGTAAATTTTCTTTAAAACTTCTTTCATGAAGTATTTGACCCTACTTCAGATTGCTGACTACTATTAACATCTTAATTCTACTTTCCATAAATTATCTTCCTCCACAATGTGGACATGATATAAGCTGTTTCAATATATTAATAAAGGCATAATATTTCAATAAATTTATAGTTACAAAATGATATATTTCTGATATAAAAAACAGATGAATTGGTTAAATAAAGTTAAAACATAGATGGAAAAAATAAACATTAAATAGATTAATAATCTGAGACCCAAATACTTGTTCTCTTAAATTTCATAAAAATGTTTTAATTCAGCATTCTGAAAAATTTTAGTATCATTTATTTTCTCCAAAGTTATTGAGGAAAATTAAACTTGTCTTAATCATTTGTAGAGGGGTCTGAAATGATCAATTTGGTGTTATCTGTGTGAAATAATCCTTTCTTTCATGGGTATAATAGTGCACACTTTAGAATTCTTTTGTTTGTAAGTTATTCCTTTACAGTAAATAAGATATACCTACTCGAGGATTTTATTTCTGCAATCGTCTCTTCATTCTTCTGCATTATCTCTTTACTACCTATATGAATATCCAAATTTGCTATAATAGCCCCATCTTTAATAATTAAATAACAGATTCCATTTCTGTTCCATCTACTACTCTATTTGTTGCAATTATGTCTCATTTTACTGCTAATATTGTTTGTCTTCTATCACTCATTTCTTTTTTAAGCAATGCCACCAGACTTTTCAATTTTGTTAGTATTTCCAAATAACTGATTTGGGGTGGGTTGATCCCTATTGCCTCTTTGTTTACTTACATGATTAATTTTTAATTTAATCTGGATTATTTCCTCCTACTTCTTTTGGCTTTTTCTGTTGCTTTAGTTCCAGCTAAATAATATGGATGGTTTTTAGCCTTTTCTCTTTCCTACTCTACTATAGCTTTGTTTCACAAGCTTTGATATATAATATTTGTATTATCGTCCATGAGTGGTTCTCATTTCCATATTTCTTCCCTTTTTTGTACAAGTTAATTACTATTGTGTTTTATAACGTTCAAGTGTATGACACTTTCAGGGGGCTATTATGATTTATTTCTCATCTCATTTGTATTTTGGTCAGAGAATGTGATTTTTAATCATAGCAATCAATGGTAAAAATCTTTAGAAATATTTCTGACTCTTGCTTTATGGTCAAGTGTAGGTGGTATTTGTTTGTTTATATTATTTCAGTAGTGCTTGGAAACTTTTTTTCCATTTGCAGTACAAAGTAGTATAAAAGTATACATACATTAGACCAAAGTTTTTAATTATTTTGTTTGAATATTTTGTGCTTTTATAATTCCTTTTCCTTTGTTCTAGTCCTGAAAGCTGGTATTGAACTATCACTATAAGGGGATATTCTTATTTCACCTTTATAATTCTGTCAACCTTTGTCTCATATACCTTAAGGTAATATGATTAGATATCTGTTATTTTCAATTGTTGCAACTTTCTATAAAATTCCTCTTAATCTAGAAATGCATGGTCTCCCAGTTTTTTCTTTTGTTGTTTCTTTTGTTGTTTTCAATCTATATACCATCTTTCTTCTGGTTAATAGTTGCCTATTATATCATTTTTCCACTCTTTTATTTATTTTGACTATTGGCAAAAGCCCAGAGCTGGCTTTGTTTTTGTTTCCAATTCTACCTATCTCAAACTTTTAACTGGAGAGTTGAGTACATTTTCACTTATTATGACCAATCATGTATCTGGGATTATTTCTATTATTCTGCTTTATTTTGGCTTGAGTGTTTTTATTTTTCTCTATTTTTAAAAACTTTTCTATTTTGGTGGTTATATTTATTCTTTTTGTGTTTAGCCCTCAAAATTTAATATACAAACTCAATAGTATCCAAAGCTAATAACATATTTCCTTTCTGCTTAAATATTATAAAGTCCTAGGAAGACTCAAAATCAGATCATACGCCTCACCAATTATATGTTACAACTTCTCAGAATTTTAGTTCTACATTATTTTTTAACCTCCAAAGTTAGAAATTAGTATGTATGTTTCATACAATTATTTGTATTTATTGATATCCACTAAGTTCTTTTCTTTACTCAGCTGTTTCTAATTTGCTCATTATCTTATCATTTTGTGATTTAATTCATTTTTCATTTCTAGAATCTCTTTATGGATTCTTTTCAAATCTTCCTGTCCAATTTTTGTAGTCTCTTGTTCTTAATTCATACTTTTGATAGTGATTTTTTTTAATCAATAAACAATTTATATTTTGCTTTTGATGATTTTTGTCACCTCCCATCTTTGTCATTCTGAGATCCGGCTTGATTTTTGTTGACTAACATTCATGACGCTTTGTTCTTCATAATGGTATGGTATGTATTTGGTATGTATTTGGGGATATTCAATTCTGAGCTTGTGTTCCATGGAAGTTGACCTATGGAAAATCTTTAGGGCCTGGATTGAATACGCACTCCTGCAGAGATCTGCACACACTTTTTTCTATTCTTAGGACTGCTACTAACCCAGGACCACTTAAAAATATATTCTCAGTTTGAGGTGTTAGAGTCCCCAGGGTACTATGAATTTAGGCAACAAACTAACAAGTAGGCAAGTCTGAAATGAGTATCAATCAAGTTTTCTCTTGTTTCTCTCTGCAGGGCAGGTAACTCCCATTTCCATAAGACATAACCATTTGGCATCCTGACTTTCATGTTACACACCTGGTGGACCTTAAAGCATTGTCTCCTTTCTCCATGCTTCAGAGCCTTCTTTCTCCTTTCTCAAAAAAACCAAACATCACTAGGGGCAGGAGAAGCCCTGTCTGAACTATATGCTTTTTATTTCCTAGTCTTGCCTTGTTACACTCATTAGAATTTCTAGCACTATATTAAATAAGAGTAGTGAGAATAGGTAGCTTTGCTTTGTGCTCAGTCTTAAGGCTAGGGCAGATAAACTTTGGTCGAGGCTTGTTTTTTGTTTTTTGTTTTTAACGATTTTATTTATTTATTTGAGAGAGAATGAGAGAGAGCACATGAGAGGGGGGAGGGTCAGAGGGAGAAGCAGACTCCCTACCAAGCAGGGAGCCCGATGCGGGACTTGATCCCGGGACTCCAGGATCATGACCTGAGCCGAAGGCAGTCGCTTAACCAACTGAGCCACTCAGGCGCCCTTGTTTTTTGTTTTGTTTTGTTTTGTTTGTCTTGCCCACATTGACATTTCTGAATAATTGCTCACTTCTTTAGCTTCAAGTGTGAACCATATGAGGCAAAATAATACCCCAGGGAACTGGTACCATTTCAGTCTTCGGCTCCTGAATTTCCTAAACAGGCTGCCTGTTTGTCTCCACCTGTCAGGGTATTCTAGTATTTGTTTTATATATAATTTTCAGAGATATTTAGCTGTGCTTAGTTGGAGGAAAGGAGGAAATACATCTATTTTAGCTTCCTGGCCTTTCATATTTTAAATCATAAAACTTCTTCAAACATTGCTATGCTATGATTTTGCCTGTCTTGCCTAGTCTAAGAAGTAATGATCAACTTTCTGCATGTAGAATATTCTGCTATTTTACATTGCCAGTTAAGAGTTATTCCTGATTAACATCATGGTGAAAGGAATTTTTAACTTCTTATCCCTTCCCACTAGACAAATGGAAGCAATGATACTTCCTAACAACATTAAACAAACAATCCAATCCCTAGCCACGGGTGTCAAGGGGCTGTAGCTGATTAAGCATTTCATATCCAGTATATTTACATTATCATATCTTAGCAAAATAATCTCAACTTGCACATGTGTGTCAAGAACATAGATGCACTGCTAATTCAACTCGAAACAATATATTGTTTCCAGAGGATAGAGAAAAATGTGAAAATACCTCCTATGCGTGGCAAATTGTAATGGCAAAGATAGCATTAATTTATTTCAGTCTACTTGTCACTGACAGGGAATCTGGAAAGAGGATTCCTGTCTTGTGACTCCCTAACAGCTGGTTTTATTGCAAAGTAAGCATTACTTAATTCCTGGGATCAACAGGGCTAGTATTAGAGCATTATTTTTTTCCAGTATTTTAATAACCACAGCTGTGCTTACTCATGGGCAGAGAAAGAGAAGGAGAGAAATTCCTAGGATTTGTGTGATCATCAAAAATATCATTCCTGAGGGTCACCACAATCCTTAAAGCTATCTATTCATATTCTGTAGATAAACTGCATGATTAGCAAGATGTCTAGCTCGATGGTAGAGGAATTATATTCAGAGAAAATTAAATAGCTGTCTGAGTTGGATACTGAATTAGTTCCTACTATACATATATTTCATTTTTTTAAGTAGAACAGAAATCTGCAGTATATAATTAGAAATATAAAGAAGTAATGTATTTTTAAAAGCCAAATTCAAAATTTTTATGAATTTATGTTCCTATTTGCCATGCTTAATTAGACTAACAGAGAAAATTATTTTAAAAGGTACCTTTAAAACTAGAAGACAAATTTCAGATATTTTGCCCTAGTGATTCTATTCAAATATCTTATATTCAAACAGTATTTTAGAGTGCTATATATCTTCAGGATGGGTCTATCCTCATGGACTATACCACATCTTGGAATGAAAGGCTTTCATTTCCAGGAATGTAGATATCTTTGCAGACTTGGTAATGTGTTGTAATTAGTAGAACAAGAGCCAACAATTTTATTTTTTGTTTTTTTTTTTTTATACGAACTATGCCCGCTAAGCTATACATGTTCTTATTTATGATATTAATTTAAACTTAATATGTTATACAAGATACAAAAAGTTCTAAATTTTATAACAGATACTGTCTTTCTCTTAAAATTGCTCCCAGATTTTAATACAATCTTCTTTTATACCTACATTGGATAATGATCGCTCCCTAGTTACAATGAAAATATCTTGTCTTCTCTTGAAGTAACTGAAGTAATAACAAAAATGGGAATAATTAAGCCGCAAATGTTCACAAAGTGTAAAAAAGAATAATAGCTTTGTTTGATCAAAAGTGAATTTAAAAGGTTCTGAACAATAAAGACTAATATCATTGGCTTGGGACAAAATGCATCATGAAGTTAACCTACAACCTGGTAGGTTGTTGACTTGTTGACTAATATTAGTTTTCCACAAATTTTTGTGTTCAAGTTTCTTTGGAGCAAAACCTGTTTCAAATTTATTAGTGAGGCATAAATGAGTGAGACATAGATTAATAGCAACTAGACTTACAAACTTCTCTCTTTCAACTCTTTACTCTTATCAAAGTCGGCATAAATGAAATTGCCATTCTCTTTTGTTGAAAATGCAGTCAGAATACTGCAAGTATTCCTTTTTCCTTTTTTTTTTCCCTTTTGGCTTGAGAAACAAAAACAGAACTGAGATATTATCATCAAAGCACAGGACTCCACTGTAATTACTCACTATAAAAAGCTCACTGTAATTTCTTAACCCCATTTCATAATTTATGAACATGTCTTAATGTTGATACATAGAATAGCCATATGGCAGGAATAAGATTTTCTTTTCTTAAGTAACTGCTATAAGTCAAAAGTTTGTTCCCTCTTAAATTCATATATATAAACCCTATTCTCCAATCCCCAATGTGATGGAATTTGGACGTGGGGCCTTTGGGAGGAAATCAGGTTTAGATTAGATCATAAAAATGGAGTCCCATGATAGAGTTAGTGTCCTTATAAGAGAAAGAAACCAGAGCCCTCTCTCCATCCCCCACATAAGGATATAGCAGGAAGAAGGCTGTCTACAAATTAGGAAGAGGGCTCTCACCAGACACCAAATCTACTGGCACCTAGCCTCAAACGTGAGTGTAGATGTTTGTTGTTCAAGCCACCCAGTATATGGTATTTTCCTATAGCCCAAATTGACTAAGAAAGTAATTATATTAGGATTTTCCAGAGAAACAGAACCATTAGGAGATATATATACAGATCTTCCTCAACTTACCATGGAGTTACTTCCCAATAAGCCCATTGTAAATTGAAAATAAAGTAAGTTGAAAATGCATTTAATACACCTAACCTACCGGACATCATAGTTCAGCCTCACCCACCTTAAACGTACTCGGAACACTATATTAGCCTATAGCTGGTCAAAATTATCTAACACAAACCCTGTTTTATAATAAAGTGATGAAGTGATGAATATCTCCTGTAATTTATTGAATACTATACTGAAAGTGAAAAACAGAATGTTTGTATGGGTATAGAATGGTTGTAAACACATAGGTTGTTGACCCTTGTGATCCTGTGGCTGACTGGGAGCTGCAGCTTGCTACCACCGCCCAATATCCTGAAAGAAAATCCTATCACATGTTTCTAGCCTGGGAAAAGATCAAAATTCAAAATTAAAAGTACAGTCTCCACTAAATGTCCAGTTCTTTCACACCATTCTAAAGTCAAATACGGTAAGTCAAACCATCATAAGTCAGGGACCATCTGTGTGTGTGTGTATAGAGAGAGAGAGAGAGAGAAAGAGAGAGAGAGACAGATTTATTATAAGGAATTGGCTCATGTGATTATGGAGGCTGAGAAGTCTCACAGGCTCTCCACCATCAAGCTGGAGAATCAGACAAGCCAGTGGTATAGTTCTAGTCTAAATCCAAAGTCCTGAGGAGAGGGAGAATCAATGGTTTAAGTTCTAATTTGCAGGCAGGAGAAGACCCATGTCCAGCTCAAGCAGTCAGTCAGTCAGATAGAGTAAATTTTCCCTTCCTCAGCCTTTTTGTTCTATTTAGGCCCTCAGCAGATTGGATGATGCTCACCCAGATTCGGGAGGACAATCTGCTTTAGTCAGTCTACCAATTCAAATGCTAATCTCATCTGGAAACATCCTCACAGACAAATCCAGAAATTTTTAATCCAATATCTGGGCACCCTGTGGCCCTGTCAAGCTGACATATAAAATTAACCATTACAGTAATCCTTCTTATTGTAACTGCTAGAAACCCCTTCCCCTTTTTCCTCATTTATTTTACATTTTTGTAAGGTCTTATATTCATTCATTCGTTCATTCATTCATTTGCTTTACTATACTACGGTCAGACACCATGCTACATCCTGAAGAATACAAGGTTGAACATGGAATGCTTGCAACTAATGAACAGTTTGGAGCTGGTGGAGGAAAAAAAAATCAGTTAACTATTAATACAGTGTGATAACTACTATATTTATCTTGCAGACCAAATTATAATAAAAACAATCAGGCAAGATCAAATTTTCCTGAGAATATCAGGGGTGTCTTACAGAGGAGGTAATGTTTTAACTGGGTTAAAGAATGAACACAATTTCACAAGAAAAGAAAGGACATAGCAAGAAAAGGGAATAGTCTATGATAAGGCACAGAAGTCTGAAAGATCATGCTCTGGGTAATGAAATAGGAGGACTCTATGCATTGAGGTTCATATTAAGATGCTAGAGTAGACAAGAATTAGATTGTAATATGAATCCTCTGAGAAATTATTATGTTTAGTTATCTAGCAGCAACAACCATATCAACCACTTTCTTCTGAAACTCTCTCTATAAATGCCTCTTCTCTCTACCACTTTGAGATTTAAGAGAGTAAGAGTGGTCGTTCTGTGAAATGCTTTCATTAGTCTCATCCTCCAATGGTACTGTAATTCCTTCTGGTTGACCATATTATTTGGGATTGGTATTGTAGATAAATATGATTTCTCAGAAGGGCAGTAAAATGGACCATTAAAAACTTAGCACAAATTAGCTTTTTCAGTGTAATTGACTGCACACGGAGGGACCATAAGGGATTTGGGACTTGACGCAGACCCATTTCAATGCAAATGAAAAGGAACCAAAGTGTGCAGATATGAGATGCTATTCGGTTAGGGCAGCTGTCAGCAGAAAACCGAAATAGATTTTTTGGATAATCTAAGAGACAGCGTGGGACTTTTAATTATCAAAACACGGGAGGTTACCAAGGCAGTGATTGACAGGTCCTGAAACAAAATATGATTCAGCCAAAGCAGACCAGTTCCAAGCTCTTCCAGGTTGAAGAACTGGAGAGAAAGACAAATTGTCTTAATTTTAGTTTACTATCAGCTTAGCATACAAGAAACACAAAGCAGTCACATAACATTAACAGAAGTGGATGTGGCTCACTGCTGTTTTCCTTTATTCTTCATAAAAACATATTCAATTTTCTTTGACCTAAGCAGTCCTTACGGAACCCTTATCCACAGGTGAGAGAGCCCAGAGGTACAGCCCCTTAGCCTTTGCTTTTTATACCACGTTTGGCTAGATGGTTGAAGAGATATGTCAGTACTCAAGGGTCCACACTATTTCCCATGTAAGGAAATATTTACAGGGTCATAATTGTATAATCACACATTTTATTTTACTGAGTCATGGTATCAATTAGAGGTGCCCATGTGGCTAGCCTGGCCATGGTCCACCACAGTTGTATGCTTCCATTTTCATTTCTGCCTAAGGCTGTCCAGTCTGTAGAAAAGAATATTTGAAAGGGATTCTTTTTCAACAAAAATTATTTTGTTTAATTTCACCTTACTTAATATTTAAATTTTTATATGGAAAGAAATTATTGTCCTATTTCTTATTCTATGAAGAGTCACATAATTCTTAATTCTTTGAATTTTCCAGTTTGTTTCTCCAGATCATCCAAATTATTGGCTTTTCATTATGTATATATAGGTGACCTCCTGTTAGTTAATTTATGTTTGAGTCAGGAGAGTTCTTGAGTTTAAATTCTGATTCCATGTTGAAAAATCTAAATGCAGACAGTTAACTCAGTTTCTCTGAGCCTTTCATATAGGCGATGAAATTAAATCTTACATTACAGAGAATTTTGAGTGAATTAATCAAGGTGAGACATAAAATATACATAATTTTATATGCATATGCTAATAAATACATACTTGTTAATTCTGAATCATATATTACCATCATTCAGACATACCACTTTTCTGATTTATACTAATTTATTATTTTTATTGTTATATTTAATATTCAATTTGTAACTTTACATACTTGAAGATGGTCATAGAGATGTAGTCAAAACATTTTTGAATATCACTCCAGGGCTTGATTTATGGCACTTAGTAACAAATGTTAAGCAACTAAGTGAATGAGTATGTGGCAGAGATAACTATAGAAATGTGCAAAAAACTTTTCTCATGATTCATATTGGTTTTGGACATTTAGATCATCATGACAGCAAACTAAAAGGAAAACTGGGTAAAATATTGAAGCAATTGATAAATGGCAATCTGAAATTGATAAATATATTATAAGGATGGTTAAAAAAAAGCCAGCTGATAGTCTAACATAAAAAACTCATAAATAATATAGAATCCTAAAGACTCAGATTCAGAGACAGAGAAGTTTCTCTGACTCAGTGTTACTGGCCTATTCATTTTTAAGAAGTAATAAAACCAACATTTCAAGAACACAGGATGATTTTATCTTTAAATTGTATATTTTTCTTTTAATCCCTGTCTCTAATCCCATCCCCTTGCTCCTATAAGTAACTCCTGTAATGTATGTAAAGTGGGTTTCTAAAATCCACCAGGTATTTATTTAGATGTAAATCTTTGAATGATATTCTCCTCTGCTTTATGTATGCTTTAATATACATATGTGCTATTATGCTATAAATAACAAATATTACATTTTTCATTTTTGTTGAACTTTTATGCATTTGAGATCTACATAATTTGCTTTAGAAAATCTAAAATGTAACTGTTTTCTCCATAAAATTGTGTTCATTTATTTTAGATAATTTCCAAGATGCTCTATAGATTTTATTGTTATTTGAAATGGTTTTCCATTTTTTCTTTATTTTCTTGTTGGTTATTATTGGTAGAGAGGAATGCTATTGATTTTTTATGTATTGAGCCCATATAATAAAAATAATATAGTGTCTTCCCTGCTAATCCTGTTTTCACTTACTTCACTTCACTTGGTTTATTTATACTCCAAGTTCTCCAACATCTTGTTGAACGCTACTGGTGACAAGCAAGAAGGCAACCTTGTCTTCTTTTTGTACTTGAAAGAAATTCATCAACATTTTTACATTTAAAAAGATCCTTACAGTAGTGTTCTTATATTCTAACTTTATAAGTTAAGAAGTCTCTTATATTCTGACTTTTCCAGTTTTGTTTCTTTGATCATTAATCAGTGTTGTATTGTATGCTCATAAACACATCTCCCACTTGAATTCTTTGCAATTGGATCTCTACACCATCCTCTATATAGCAGGTGGTGAACTTTTTTTTGCTTTCTTAGCTGGCTCTGCTGTCTTGTTCCTTTGTATTAACCAACGGCAAGCAATGATCCAACCAGGACTATATATGAGAGATGAAGAGTAACAATTTCAACACCTCACTTTTCTTTTTTTTTGTCTTTTTAAAAAATATTTTCTTTTTTAAAAAAAGATTTTATTTATTTATTTGAGAGAGAGAGCGAGAGAGATCTTGAGCAGTTGGGAGAGGCAGATGGAGAGGAAAGGCAGACTTCCCCGCCAAGTAGGCAGCCCAATGCAGAGCTCAGTCCCAGAACCCTGGGATTATGACCTGAGCCAAAGGCAAAGGCTTAACCAACTGAGCCACCCAGGTGCCCCTCAACACCTCACTTTTCCATCTTACTCCCAATCCATGGTTCCTGGCCCTTTCCACCTTTAAGCCAATGTTTCTTCCATGCCAACTTCTGTAAATCCTCTCTCTCTCACTGGTCAGTGCTCAAGTGAAGGAGTGACTGTGTTCAAAGAGCCATGAATTGACTCATGCATTGTGACTAGAAAATACCATCCACCCAGGAGGTTTATGAGGATTTAATTAGGCCTTCTTAATAGATTTCTAGTATAGTGTTCTTTTTTTTTTTTAATGGGCAGTATAGTGTTCTTTTTGCATTATTTTTGATATGTAAGTTTTTTTCATTCTGAACCATTTTAATTATCCCTAAATCACATAAAACATTGGGAAGATCATTGTGGCTAAAATGAAACCGGGTGGCTAACCCAAGATTGAGCTGGCAGAGCGAAGGACTTTGCAGGCTTTATTCAGAACTTCCATTAAAATCAATGAGACAACACTGAATGGTTTCTAAAAACGGGGCAATAGGATCAGATTAACATTTTAATAGATTACTCTGCCTACTTGTAAGTAATAGCTTTGAAGTGTGGTCCTGTTAACAAGAGAGCCCAGTAATGAGATCCTTACAGTGGTCCATGAAGAGATGATATAGTGACATTACAGATGAATAAAAGTAGGTGGATTTGATAGATATAATAAAGAGAACTTAGGCAGTATATTGTTTGATTGTTTGCTTGGCTCTTTTGCTGTTTTTGAGACAGTGAAGCATTGAGGATGAGTTCTATGAACTCAATGTTTGTGTCCCTCCATACCATCCAAATTCATTTGTGAAGCCCCATCGCCATCGCGATGGTATTTGGAGGTTAGACCCTTGGAAGGTAATGAGGTCATGAGGATGGAGCTCTTAGGATTGGAATTGGTACCCTTATAAAAATAGACTGGAGAGAGATGATCTCTCTTACTTCTATGTGAGGATACAACAAGATGGCCATCTGCAAACTGGGAAGAACCAGGAAGTGGGCTTTCGCTAGACACTTACTCTGCCAGCACCTTAATCTTGGACTTCCCAGCTTCTGGAACTGTGAGAAATAAACTGTTGTTTTAGGCACCCAGTCTATAATCTTCTGATATAAACTGATAGTAGTCTCATTCACTGAAGCAAGAAATATTTGAAAAAGATCTTGTTTTAAACTACAAGACATTTGGACATTAACAAATACTCGTTGGACATGTTGAATCTTGAGATTACTATGAGATATCCAGCGGGGCTAATAAGTAGGATTATTAGCAGAGAAAGAGTGTTTGAAATTAAGGTTTAGATGAGATCTTATAGGAAATAAATGTAGACTAAGAACTGAAGAATCCCTAAAACCACTGTACTTAAATTCTAGAGAAAGGAAGAAAAGCTATCAAGAGTAAGTGATGAAGCAAGAAGTAAAATGAGTATATGATATCAAAAAATAAAGGAACATTGCTTAAAGAAATAAGAAAAGGTTAAAACCATTGAATGCCTCTGAGTGGTAAAGATGAGGACGGAAAATGAAATTCAGTGGCTTTAGCAAGAACTATTTTAATGAAATGTTTAGGGCAGAAAGAAGATTGAACTAAATAAAGAAATGATTTGGAAATGTAAGGGGGGAAAGCAGGAAATCCAAATTTCTAGAGTATGGACTACAGCAAGAGAAAAGATATGGTAGCAATTGTCTACAGGGTTGGAAGAATGTGTCAGCACTCAAAAATCCATATTATTCTCATTAAAGAAATACTTACAAGACCATAATTATATAATCACACATTTTTTACTGTGTCTTCATATATATTAGAAGCTCCCATGTGATTAGCCTGGCCATGTCCTACTACAGTTGTATAACCCCTTTATGTGAGGAATCTGCTAAAGTAGTTAAAAAATATACAGTAAAATTTTAAAACTGTATTCCAATTCTGCAATATGCATTATCCTAGATTTTAGAGAACTTAAGAGTCATTCGCATAAATTGATGTCCCATCAATATCACATTCCTTAACTCCCCATAAATCTATGTCCTATCAAAATCACATTTCTTAATATTTTCATCACTTTCAAAGATAAATTTTTACACAGTCTAATTCACATTCATAATTATTTTAAATTATTCAAAAAAATTTTTCAGTTTCTGCAGGTTTTGGAAGATGCATATTACACACCTGAGGCCATCACACTGACCAACTCTGACACAAAGCTCCCCACTTTGAGTAA
Source organism: Mirounga leonina (assembly GCF_011800145.1). NCBI lineage: Eukaryota > Metazoa > Chordata > Mammalia > Carnivora > Phocidae > Mirounga > Mirounga leonina. The sequence goes on from NW_023270451.1 coordinate 81,144,518, forward strand.
GGTACAGAGCAAGACATGGCTCTGCAGCCTATTCAGGCTATTATGCAAGTTACTGTACCAAAAGGGGTGGGTGGAGATCCAGTGCAGAATTTATGGAGGCCCAAATGTACAATCACAATGCAGACTCACAGCCGCTAAGTTAGGCTATGCTATTCTTAGTGGAAGATTCACATTAATTGACTAACAGTTCCTCACTTAGCCCTGGCACCAGAAAGGAGGAGATTGCCTGACCATGGGACTCCACATGATCATGAGTTCACCCACTAATGTTTCTCATGTTGATTTTTCCAGGAAAAGAAACCAGCTGAATCCTAGAAGAGCTTTTCCCAGAATGTATTATTTGAAGTAAGTGGACCAAGTGATCATTGTGGTATACCACCAAGACCCTTATTTCAGGACCGGGTACTATTGTTCCTGCTACTGTGGACTGCTTGTGACTGAGAGCTCTCAGCTGAATCTCTCTCCAGGGATTGCTATCAGCCTAGGAGTACCACCATGCCCAAGGTCATGCCACCTCCTCTGAGGTTACTCTAATAAGAGTCATAACTAGATAAAGAAAGTATAAAAGCCTGGGATGCTTGCCTGAAGATGGGACAACTATGAAGATATTTCAGCTCCAGAGAACCCTGAAGTATCAGCTGTAATATTTTTCTTGATTGCACAGCAGTTCAACTCCACCTGATCCTAATCTCTACTCCTTCACAGGTATTAACTCCAGGGACTGTCTTTAATAAACTTCCTTCATGTGAAACTCTGTCTCGGATTCAGCTTACTGCGCATGTAACCTAAGACAGCCTGCACATTGCTACAGATGATGGTTTGAACCAAGGTGGTAAAGGGGAAGGTTTGGTCATATTCTCAATATATTATGAAAGCAGAACCCAAGAGAGTCGTCGATTAATTATACTGTAGTGAAAAATAATAGTTTCCCGCAAAAGTAGTAAAACGGAATGGTGGTGCTTTCAAAAATGTTCCAGAGGTGAAATAACTTTTTTAAGATTTTATTTATTTATTTGACAGAGAGAGAGAGAGAAAACACAAGCAGGGGGAGAGAGAGAGGGAGAAGCAGGCCCCCTGCTGAGCAGGGTGCCCGATGTGGGGCTCAATCCCAGGACCCCGGGATCATGACTGAGCCACAGGCAGACACTTAACGGACTGAGTCACCCAGGTGCCCCAAGAGGTGAAATAATTTTAAGATATGCATTTCTAGTATTTTTAAATTGCTTCCCATTTTTATTAGACTAACATTGATATGCTCCACCAAAGCCCATGTGACCTTACCTGATCTTTATTGCCATATTGGCTTCTTTCATGTTGGCCTATGAATTTTTTTTTATTATGTTATGTTAATCACCATACATTACATCATTAGCTTTCGATGTAGTGTTCCATGATTCATTGTTTGTGTATAACACCCAGTGCTTCATGCAGAATGTGCCCTCTTTAGTACCCATCACCAGGCTAACCCATCCCCCCACTCCCCTCCCCTCTAGAACCCTCCGTTTGTTTTTCAGAGTCCATAGTCTCTCATGGTTCATCTCCCCCTCCAATTTCCCCCCCTTCATTCTTCCCCTCCTGCTATCTTCTTCTTCTTTTTTTTAACCTATAATGTATTATTTGTTTCAGAGGTACAGGTCTGTGATTCAACAGTCTTACACAATTCACAGCACTCACCATAGCACATACCCTCCCCAATGTCTATCACCCATAGCCTATGAATTTTTATTGTAATTTTTTAAAGATTTATTTATTTGAGAGAGAGAGAGAGAAAGAGAGAGAGAGTGGGGGGAGGGACCAAGGTTGACGGGACAGAGAGAATCTCAAGCAGACTCTCTGCTGAGTGCAGATTTTGACACATGGCTCGATCCCATGACCCTGAGATCATGACCTGAGCCAAAACCTAGAGTCCAATGCTCAACCGAGTCACTCAGGTGCCCCTCAACTGTAATTTGTTTGAGCTAGGATGCTGTTTCACACAGTTGTGAGTTAACTGAAATATCAGTCCCTCTATACCTGATTTGGCAAATGGTTTGTATGTCTTCAATGTTCCAGTACAACTATTATTAGTACTTCCTCAAACAGTATCTATCCATTATTGTGTTTTACTTTTTAGCCCTCACAATATATGAAATTATTCTATTTATTTGTGCATTTATTGTCTAACTTTACTCACTAAAATTTGCACTCAGTATCAGCAGGATTCCAAAGTTCAATAGGAACTCAGGTATTTGTTGATATTGATGAAAAAATGCTATCTATTTGTTCATTCTAATCTTACAGTATCTTAGATGTATTTGTGCTGGGTGATAAAAGAGGATCCAAAAGTAACACTTGAATGCTCAAGTTTGCAATAACATGTGCATGGTGAATGTGTATGTGTGTGTGTATGGGTATGAATATGAATATGGACATGGATCTGTACAGCAGAGGCAGTCCAAAATCCTCAGGATTTCAACATGACCAAACTATGGGAGTTAAATATGTCTGTATCAAATCATCAAAATCATGAGAATATAGATGATCACTAAAACTTACAAGTATTACTTCAATTAGCCTACACTGTCATTCAGAGAAGTAGGTTTCTTTTATTTATTCTTCTTTGCCAAAGTGGAAATGGACAGAGGAGTCAATGAACTAGTTCCATATGAGTTCTATGATAACTATTTTCTCACAACACAGGAAAAGCATAATTTGAACTTAAATTTATGTCTGAGTTCAAAACTCAATTTTTTAACTTTTGGATTTTATAAATAACAAGATTTCCATAGGTGGCCACAGAGTGTCTCCATAAAGAATACAATGTATGTGCCAAAGATCATCTACAAACAGTTGTCCCGAGCTCTAGTCAATATTTTAAAGTATTGTATTTTTGATTTCATAAAGTGGAGGAATGAAAACACAAAACCCATTTGATAAAAGTTAAGTTGCATCTCTAAGCCATCAGATTTACTCTGGGTCTGATCTGACTGGCTCTTCTATGCCCTCTAAGATAGGGGCATAGAAGTTAGTGAATCACACTTGATCTGTCTGTAGCAATGTGCATGCCATTAAAGTACTTGCTACATCAGAGGATATATCACCCTATGGGATCTCATGCTAAATATGTGCCTATGACAGGCAAAGAAAAGAATCATAGTTTACACCATGTTATTCTATTTGTAATCTTTGTCAAAAATAATAAACTCTTGTTTTAAGAGTATGGATTACAAAGCATATCATTGGAACAAGCCATGTGATATGTTAGGGGAAAAAGTGAGGTACTGCACCTACTGGAAGGATAAATATGCCACCATTTTGCTTTCTCAAAGGATCTACCATTGAATCTGTTGTTGGAGGTTCAGGAAAGGGACAGTGAGAAAGCACATTTGAAAGCCATTGGCCATGTGAGGTGCCCAGTGTCTTCAGAAGCACCAGTACTAACATAATGCTTGGAAACCAGACAAGAACTTTATATGGGAAGTTTCTTCAAAAGTGGCCTATATGACAAACCATGAGAGACGATGGACTCTGAAAAACAAACTGAGGGTTCTAGAGGGGAGGGGGGGTGGGAGGATGGGTCAGCCTGGTGGTGGGTATTGAGGAGGGCACATTCTGCATGGAGCACTGGGTGTTATGCACAAACAATGAATCATGGAACACTTCATCTAAAACTAATGATGTAATGTATGGTGCTTAACATAGCAATAAAAAATTTTAAAAAATTGAGGACTGGGTGTTATACACAAACAATGAATCATGGAACACTACATCTAAAACTAATGATGTAATGTATGGGGATTAACATAAGAATAAAAAAATTTAAAAAAAACACAAAAAGTGGCCTATATGGTTCTTACTCGTGACCTATCTCTTCCAACTCTAGGCAGCCACCCCTCCAACAAACATACACATTTAACTGCCTGATCCAGGATTCATTCCAGAGCAAATATAACTTTAAACTAAAGAACTAACTGGGTACAAACAAAAATTATCTTAAACTCTTTTTGAGGGACTTCATTCATTAATTTCCCCATTCTCATCTTGTGAAAAGTAGGCCAGGCAGTATGTCCTTCTTAGAAAAATTAACATCAGATCCTTAATGAACTGTATGAATATACATTTAAGCTGAACTATTACTATTTTGTGCAGAAATGTGTTTATATTTGAAATGAGGGATAAAATGGCATATCAGAAACACTGAGCTATAATAATATAAGCATGGGCCTGAGCCAAAATAACTATAGTGTAAATTTTTTCTTCTATTAAATATTTTCCCCTTATATATTCCACTTGTAAGGTGAAGAATTTGGACTTTGTGACCTTGGGTTTTTCTTAGTAGGTTTCTATAATTATTAAATAGTAGAGCAGACAGAAGAAATGATAGAAGTAGTGAATAGTTTGCATAGTTTCATATGGGATTTCCATATATCTTTCTACTGATATATGGGAATGTCCAATATCTTTCTACTGATCAGAAATGTCCAATATCTATCTACTGATCAGAATAAAGTCTGAAGGCTGTATAGAAGTGGCTTCATTGAAAATAAAGCCATAGTTGTATTTCACTCGTAATATACACACTCATTTAACTCTAAAAAACTAAAGTAAAGCAGAGGCCATTTTGAAATCATCAGAAATATGCTTTTATAATTTCCTTTCTCCCAGAAATATGGAAAAGTTAATTCCAAATTTTGAGACTCAAGACTTCTAAAAATGGAAGAAGTTAGAGCACAGACAATTTTTTATAAAATTCTGTGCTGTTTCTTTTTTACCACCTGGAAGTCATTAGGAAGTTTAAGGAAGATGGCAGAAGTCACCTTCCTCCTCCCTTCTTTTAAGGGATTTAAATGGAAGCAGGTGTGTGCAACTTATCAGATGTAAATGACCCTTTGCAAACACCTGCCAACTAAAACCCTCAGTGATCGTTGAGCTTTGGGGTGCTACCAAAACTTATCAAAAAAGTTAGTTTATATTTAGTATTTTCCAGTTCATCTAACTCTGTGCAGTTTATCAGGTGTATATGAGAAAAATAGCAAAACCATCAGTTAATGCGTCAAGTAGACTCTGGGGTCATTGAGCATGTCTAGAAAAAAAAAAAAGTCCTGTTGTCTTCAGCAGCCTACGTACAGAAGTTGCTGAACATATGGTCCTGGACAAATCATTTTTAAAATGCACTTGATTAGGGGTGCCTGGGTGGCTCAGTCGTTAAGTGTCTGCCTTCGGCTCAGGTCATGATCCCAGGGTCCTGGGATCGAGCCCCACGTCGGGCTCCCTGCTCGGCAGGAAGCCTGCTTCTCCCTCTTCCACTCCCCCTGCTTGTGTTCCTGCTCTTGCTCTCTCTCTGTGAAATAAATAAATAAAATCTTAAAATAAATAAATAAATAAATAAATAAATAAAATGCACTTGATTATAATTACCATTGAAGTTATAGGCCACATATTTAAGTCTGTACACATATAATCAGTACTAAAAAATAAATTAATCAAGAAATAGTCATTGGACTACTATAGGTAGATTGTGGAACTCAAAGTCAAAATGCGTTAAGAATAGGAAAAAACAAATTTGTGCAATGCCGAGTGAATTCAGGGGAAACTCATTGATCTGCTGTTTCTTCTTCTTGTGGTTCTCTAAATCTTGGAAAGTTATGTCTGAATAAAGATATGGATATAGTTGTAGATATAAATATATAGATAAATGTACATGACTATCTAAATATATCACTTTTCTACAGTCTGCTTTACCATGCTTCATAAATGTTTCAATTTTTTGAGTCACCTTTGGTTATAATAAGGGTTTTCAGCCCAGTAAGAGGATATAAAGGTCATTTTTTAGCAATATGATAAATCAAAATCATTGTGCCATAAAAATAGAGAAGTTATCACACTTGAAATTTTATGTATTTATTTTTATTTTTTTTTAAGATTTTATTTATTTGACAGAGAGAGACACAGCGAGAGAGGGAACACAGGCAAGGGGAGTGGGGGAGGGAGAAGCAGGCTTCCCGCGGACCAGGGAGCCCAATGCGGGGCTCGATCCCAGGACCCTGGGATCATGATCTGAGCCAAAGGCAGACGCTTAACGACTGAGCCACCCAGGTGCCCCCACACTTGAAATTTTAAACTGCACATACCCAACCCTAGTTCATTGCTAATTTTATTTAATTTTTAATTTATTAATTTTATTAATTTTATGTTTTTAATTTCAATATTGGATCTTTATATATTAATGCTGATGTAGTTCAGTCAGGGCCCCTTCTAGTCAATAGCTCCTCGGCTGCATAGACAACAACTATTCAAATTTCTATCCCCATTATAAAATATTTGCCTATTATTGAACTTTACATATGTGGAGAAGCATTCTATGTATGTACTCTTTTGTGCCAACCATCTAATGCTCTTGAGATTCATCCATGTTTTCACATATATCAATGAATCATTTTTGTTACTGCTGAATAGCATTCTATTCTATAAGCATGCAACAGTTTGTCCATCCATTCTGCAATAGATGGACATATGTGTTATTTCCAGGTTGGGTACTTATGAATAAAGCTAATCTAATTTTTTGTATGATTCTTTTTGTGGACATAAGCTTGGTGAATCTAAGAGTAGAATTGTTGTGTCAGAAAGTTAGCATAAGATTAAATGCATTAGAAACTAAAAAATAGTATCTGAGGGTACTACCTGTGTGGCTCAGTTGGTTAAGCATCAGACTTGATTTTGGCTCAGGTCATGATCTTGTGGTCATGAGATCAAAGCCTGAGTCAGACTCTCAGCTGATGACGAACCTGCTTCAGAATCTCTCTCCCACTCCCTCCCCTCCCTCCCTCCTAAATAAATAAATAAATAAATAAATAAATAAAATCTTTTAAAAAGTATCTGAAAGAAGTTCTAGTATTTTAAATATGCACTATCAATTTTTGAGAGCTATGCTTGAACCATAGTCTTCCTACCAATAGATATGGTCAATGTGAGTGTGTGCTTGTGTGTGTGTATGTGTGTAATTTTCACAATTCTAGTGAACATAGGGTAGTATCTTGTGGTTTTAATTTGCATTTCCATGATGACAAATGACGTTGAACATGTATTTATTTACGTGTTTGGCATTCTGACATTTCTTTTTGTATTAAGTATTAGTTGATGACTTTTGTGCATTTTTAATTAGGTTATTCGAGTATTATGTTTTATAAGAATTTTATGTATTTTGCACATGAGCCCTTTGTTAAGTAGATGTGATATGTGTGTCACAGATGTTTTCTTGCAGTCTGTTGCTTTCATTTTCACTTTCTTAATTAATGATGCCTTTTGCTGAGAAAATTTTTTTTCAGTCTTTACGGGAAATGCAATTTATAATTTTAGGATTTTTTTTCTTTTATAGTTAGTACCTGTATTAGTTTGCTAGGGCAGTCATTACAAAGTACCATTAACTGGGTGGTTTAAATAAGAGAAATTTATTGGCAGAGTTCTGGAAGCTAGAAGTTTGAGATAAATGTATCAAGAGGGTTGATTTCTTCTGAGGCCTTTCTCCTTGCCTTGTGGATAGTTGTCTTCTCCCTGTGTCCTTACACATTCTTTCCAAGTCTATTTCCAAATGTCCCCTTCTAATAGGGACACCAATAATTTTAGATGAGGGCCCACTTACTGGCCTTATCTTAATTTAACTAATTACATCTGCAAAACTTTACTTTCAAATAAAATCACAGTCTGAGGTACTGGGAATTAGGACTTCAACAAAGGAATTTGGGAAGGGGGACACAATGCAATCCATAACAATGTCTTTTGTGTCATAACAATCTCTGCTTACCACATGTGAAAAAGTATTCTCCCATGCTTTCTTCTTAAAACTCCAAAATTATAGCTCTCATGTTTAGGTCAAAGATTTATCTCTAGTCATTTTTTCTTTGGTGCCATTAGAAATTAAACTTCATTCTTTTCATAAAATATCTAGTGTTACAACACCATTTGTTGAAAATAATTCTCTTTCGTCATGGATTTCTTTTGGTGTTACTGTGCAAAATTAAAATTGGCCGTATATTTGTAAGTCCATGTCTGGATTCTCTGGTCTATTCTTTTGAGGTATTTTTCTATTTCGATGTCGATAACCACCTTCTCTTAATTATCACAGGTTTATACACAGTAGTTTTATAGTAAATCTTGAAACCCTCTTCAGTACCTTGTCTTGCAAATTCCAGCTGCATAGCAATTCCGCATTCCATTCTGTTGTCTCCATCCGGTGAGATTGGCTTTTGTTCTTGTATTTTATTTCTCTGCATCATAGTTTAGAAAATGCTCCCAGGCAAAAAGTGAATGTGGTGCTTACTTCATTTCTCTTAAGACTAGCAGTCCTGCATGATCTGCTGCATAATAACGGTTTCTTCATAAACTTTTCCAGTTGTATAATTGTTTACTATGAGAGATAAGTCTAAAATCAGTTACTCCACCATGTCATGATCAGAAGTTAGCCTTCAGTTGCTTTGATCCATCAATTACTCTGTTCCAACAACTAAAGAAATAGATAGTGTTTGTTAATAAATAATAGGTTTTGTTTGCTAACTCTGCATCTTTACATGCTATCTAGAATAACAACCTTAGCGATATTTCTTAACCTTTGGCATTCTATAGTACTAAAAAATGGGTGTGGTTATTAACCAGATGGTGTGGTAAAAGAAACTATCAATGGGGAAACTCAGCCTAGGCAGAAGCACACCCATAATAACTGCACCATAGACTTCAGCTAATAGAGAGGTCTTACCTAAAGATCAGAATCTGAAAACGCTTGTAAAGCTGTTTTTTGAATTACTTTTTTCCCCATGAGTGATAATGCAATTAAAAGAGCAAGTCTTTGCAGATGTACAAACCCAGTAGAAACCTGGTTCAAGCCCTTCTTATTCTATAATAGAACCACTCCAACTATCAGTCTCCTTGATGAGTTAAAATGATATCAAAGCAATGCTTTTTAAAATGTTGTTTCTTGGGTGTTGAGTTTGATAAGTTCTTTATATATCTTGGATACCAGCCCTTTATCTGATATGTCATTCACAAATATCTTCTCCCATTCTGTAGGTTGCCTTTTAGTTTTGTTGACTGTTTCCTTTGTCATGCTGAAGCTTTTTATCTTGATGAGGTCTCAATAGTTCATTTTTTGTTTTTGTTTCCCTTGCCTTTAGAGACAGGTCTTGCAAGAAGTTGCTGAAGTCAAGGTGGAAGAGGTTACTACCTATGTTCTCCTCTAGGATTTTGATGGTTTTTTGTCTCACATTTAAGCTTTTCACCCATTTTGAGTTTATCTTTGTGTGTGGTGTAAGAGAATGGTTCAGTTTAATTCTTCTGCATGTGGCTGTCCAATTTTCCCAGCACCATTTATTGAAGAGACTGTCTTTTTTCCATTGGTTATTCTTTCCTGCTTTGTCGAACATTAGTTGACCATAGAGTTGAGGGTCCATTTCTGGGCTTTCTATTCTGTTCCACTGATCTATGTGTCTGTTTTTGTGAAAGTACCATACTGTCTTGATGATGACAGCTTTGTAATCTAGCTTTAAGTCAGGCATTTTAATACCCCCGATTTTGGTTTTCCTTTTCAACATTCCCCTGGCTATTTGGGGTCTTTTCTGGTTCCATACAAGTGTTAGGATTGTTTGTTCCAGCTCTGTGAAAAATGTCAATGGTATTTTGATAGGGATTATATTGAATGTGTAGATTGCTGAATGGGAAGAAATCAGAGAGGGAGACAAACCATGAGAGACTCTTGGCTCTGGGAAACAAACGGAGGATCACAGAAGAGGAGGTGGATGGGGTGATGAGGTAACTGGGTGATGGGCATTAAGGAGGGCACATGTTGTGATGAGCACTGGGTGTTATGTGTAACTGATGAATCATGAACACTATAACTAAAACTAATGATGTACTATATGTTGGTTAACTGAAAATAATAATAATAAAAAAATTAAATTAATTTAATAAATAAATAAATAAAGATGCCCTGTGGAATTAGGAAAACAAATAAATAAATAAAACAAAATGTTGTTTCAAGGATTAAAACAGCTAATTCATGTAACATGTTTATCAAATAGCTAGCTCTCACTCTTTACTTAGTAAATGGTCGTTATTATTTTAACTGATGGTGAATGCAACTTTTTGGCTGGATGCTAGGAGCCAACAAAGGCCATCACCTCCTAGCAAATATTCACAAGTGGCCTGGCAATTTAATGATGTGTGCCGGCACATTAAAAGAACAAAGCAGGGAGAAGCATTATTTGGAGGTTTGGGGGGGAGTGGAGAAAAAGCACAAAATTCACATCAGTCCCAAACAAACACTAGTATAATTTGAGAAAATAATTCATTTGAAATTTACTCTTCTAGCATAACCTAAATTTCTTCACTTCCTGTATGGCTCTAAGGCAGTATATGCAGGCATTGAATGAAAACAAGAAGGGACATTTAACACACTGAATATGTATAATATCTGCATAAATATGCATAGAGTCAATAAATGACTAATCTTGCATTCTTGTTAGTTTAATATTTATCAGTTCTCTCACTTCAAACTAATGTAATTTAATCTTTGAACACAGTGCATCTTAAGTATGTCAATTTTATTTTGTGGTTATGGAAATTCTCTATTTCATATATTGTTGGGAAACTTTCACATAAAAATAAAAAAGATATACCACCTGAGAATTTTGGTAAAATTTAAGGAATCAGCAGATGAGAGAATATTTCATAATCACTTGCCACTCCTTATTGATAATTTTTAATTTAATATTTAATATTTAGTGAACATTTACATTTTTCTAGGCACTTTTACACACACACACACACAAATAAGTGTAAGATACAATTCCAGGTCCTGAAGACCACATACTCTTCCAAAAGAACTCCCCTATGAAACTATTGTAAGTTGTATTACTAGTGTAAAAAATAAAAGTTAACACAACTTAGACAGTATCTATTTTCTTTTCCAGAAAAGTTGGCAAAGGCTCATAGGGAAAATGGCATCCTGTTGTGTTTTAACATATCAATTATATTGTCTTAGGAGGTCAAGTAGCAGCTAGAATCTTCTAGGTCAAGGTAAAACCACAAGCAAATGCATAGAATTATAAAAATGCATGCCACATTTAGAAATTAGGTTAAGTTAGAATATAAATTTTACAGAAGAGAGTAACAGAATGTGGTACTAGAAAGATAGGTTGAGAACAGATTACAAAAGGTTTTTTTTTTTTTTTTAAGATTTTATTTATTTGAGAGAGAGAAAGAGAGAGCAGGAGCTGGGGGCAGGAGGGAGAGGAAGAAGCAGAATCCCTGCTAAGCACAGAGCCCACAATGGGGCTCAATCCCAGGATCCTGAGATTATGACCTGAGTCAAAGGCAGAAGCTTAACCAACTGAACCACCCAGGCGCCCCACAGATTATAAAAGGTTTAAATGCCATTCTAAAAAAGTTAGATTTTAGGGCACCTGGGTGGCTCAGTTGGTTGGGCGACTGCCTTCAGCTCAGGTCATGATCCTGGAGTCCCGGGATCGAGTCCCGCATCGGGCTCCCTGCTCAGCAGGGAGTCTGCTTCTCCCTCTGACCCTCCCCCCCTCATGCTCTCTCTATCTCATTGTCTCTCTCAAATGAATAAATAAAATCTTTAAAAAAAAAAAGTTAGATTTTATATTTACGTAGTTCAGGAGCAGATAAACTGTGATTAGATCTTTTTTAAAAATATGAGATGTGGAATAATCTACAGATAATATTTAACATAAAATATACAACATATATACTACATATACATTGCATTTGATGTTGATAATATATTACTATATAATATTACACAGATTTAATATTCTATAGATAATTACAGATACTAAGAAAAAATTTTAAATTACTAGGATCTGAGCAAAATGTATTCATTTACTGCATAAAATAATGACTTTATGCCATTGAATTTATATATGCATTAGTGTCTTAAATCCAGGCTAAGGTATTTTTCTATTTTTTACAGATCAGAAAACATTTCAATATATTCTTCTGTATTACCTAGAATTTTGTTTCAGCATGTTGAAGGTACATAGTGGATATTCATTGTCTTTATTTCTCCATATTCTATGAACAGTCTACTGATGTTTGGGAAATTACCCATCTTCTAAATCTCGAGCCTGCCACCCACTAATAAAGCTATGTTTCCTGAAAGCTTGGTTGAACACGTGACCTAGGTACCTGCCTAAAATATTGCTTCTTCTGGAGTCAGTAACCAACAAAATGCAGGAAAGCAGTGATGGAGAGTTTTTCTTATTGTTGCTCTTTGTTTTATTCAAAGAGGTATGTTCTCTAGAGGAACAGTTGGAAAAGTACACCATCAGTGGTATGATGAGCTGTGATTTTTAACTCTGGATCTGACTTGACAACCCCTCTTCTTTCTGCTAAGCCTGGTTCTTCCAAGTGCCTAGGCTTTCAGAAATTCCATGAGCCACCCAAAATCTTTTCTAAACATTTACTGCTTGCATGCACCCTGCATAGATACATTTTTTGTTACTTTAAAATCAGATCTCAAATGCAAAGTATGTCAATTCTTTGAGAGCAGGGCTGGTGTCTGCTACCTTTACAATCTTTAGTACAGAAATGACAGTAACTGTGTAACTGTTATTAAAAACATTTATTTGACTCTTTTTTTGTGGTGGCTCAGAGGCAGTAGGCTGCTTTAGGATGAAGCTGAATATATCTCTTTTCCAGTCACTAGCTGCCAGAAACTCACTGAAGTGGACGATAAACACAAACTTTGTACCTTTTATGAGAAGCATACAGCCACACATGTTGCTGCTGATGCTCTGGGGGAAGAATGGAAAGGTTTACATTGTCCAAATCATGGTGGCAATGACAAGCAAGGCTTCCCCATCAAGCAGGGTGTTTTGACCCAAGGCTTGTCCTCCTGCTGTTGAGTAAGCAGCACTCTTGCTATGGGTCAAGGGGGACTGGAGAAAGAAAGTGCAATTTTATTTGGGGTTCCATTGTGGATGCCGATATCTGTGTTCTCAACTTAGTGTGAAAAAATCCTGGACTCATTAATACTACTGTGCCTTGTCACTCTGCAGAAACAGCCTACTAAGAAAAATAAGGAAGAAACTGCAGAATGTGTGAAACTTTTGGCTAAGAGAATGAAGGAGGCCAAAGAAAAATACCAGGAAGAAACTGCCAAGAGACAGAGGCTGTCCTCTCTGAGAGCTTCTAGGTCCAAATCTGAGTCCAGTCAAAAATGAGATCTCTAAAAGTAACAAATAAATAAGATCAGACATCAAATCTCAAGAAAAACATATATTTGATAAATTAATAAAGAAATGGTAACCACTAAAATTACACTTATGATTTGAAAATCAAAGCTAACTTTTTCAGGCTGATTTACTAGAAACTTGGCATGCTTTGAATGAAAGAATATATAAAGTACTTCTGTGTCCAAGGAAATATCTAAAAGCCTCCAGAATTAAATAGCAGCATCTTAGAATGGAAGACCTTTTGATGAGCTATTTAGTTTTGATTGGCCTTGTTCTACATAATTTGAGTATCACTGTGAGAAAGTGCCATATGGTGTCAATAAAAGTCTTCAGTATGTTCACTTATACTCTAAAATGTATATAAAAAGGTCAATTATCTCTAATTAAGTCACTATTTTCTTCGGTAAGGATGTGTGTGTTTTTCGAATCAAGCACCCAATGAGGTTACTGAGTATTTCTACATGGCTGATTAAGGACATGTCAAAGATATGACTCAGGAGAAAAGCTGAAATGCTTTGCTCTCTTAAAAAACATATACTGGGGTTGTTTTGTACATTTTTATCACTCTCTTATTTCATCTATCCACTGCCAAAATCTTCTTAAACTCCTATACTTCCCATTACCTGTGTTGATATTATGTAAGAATAATCTGGAATAGGGTTACATGGGGTCTGTTCCTCAAGGACTTGACAAGCAAGGGTTTAGCACAACTACACAAGAGTTCATAATATGAAGTAAGGAATAGCTGAGAAACGGGCACAGGCGCATACTGCTGGGAACTCAATCACACTGATGCTGGGGAATACTTAGTATCCAATGGAGCACTGTCATTATCTGCTACACTCCCTTTCTAAAAATGCAGGGGGAAAAACCCACTTCACTTAAAAACATGCCATAGAAAAGGGTTACCTTCAAATCTCATAATAAATTAGTATAAGAAGCAAAAAATGGGGAGGAAAATGTGTACACAAACAAAGAAATGGCAGAAAAACATGCTCCCACAACAAATGAAAGCTGTGAATTAACATTTTTTTTAATGAGGTAAAACAATTTTTAAAAAAAGAAGATATGAAAGTACTGCAGATATCCTATTTAGAGAAGATAAGAAACACAACACTTGGGCAAGAAGAAAAATTGAAAAGAGAGCTAAGAAAACACAGAGAAAGAATTGGAAATAAAAGTTCATGTAATAAATTTAAACTACTTACATAATAAATAAAAAATATGTAATAAAGGATAAGCTAGAAAGACATGAGTGGATAAACATTATAAACAAAATAATGCCATAAAAGAAATACAAAATGGAAAAAAGGAAACAATCAACATTAACAAATGAAGAGAGACACAGGTTTAAGGAAATATATAGAAATAATTTTTTAAAAGAATGAAGAGACAGAGAATAAAACCAAAGCAATGGAATAAAATAAAAAATAACCAACAATCCAAGAAATACATTCTGAAATTAAAGAAGACTTTAAGATGTGTATTTATAGAAACAGTAGAACATTTCAAAGAAGGAAAGAATAGAATGGAAGGAACAAGAATAGAAACTAGAAATTATTAAATATACTTTGTTTTGTAGATTTGACTTTGGATACATGTAAAACAGATTACAAAAGGTAAGTAAAACAGAGGAGTCCCATGTAGCAAGATGGCAGAGTAGGAAGATCCTATGCTTCACCTCATCCCATGGATACAACTAGATAACACCCATATCAATGTAAATAACTAAGAAAACAACCCAAAGACTGGCAGAACTGACCCTCCACAACTAAATGCAGAGAAGAGACCAAATCAAAGAGGGTAGGAGGGATGAAAACATGGTCCAGAGCTAAACAAACCCACGGACTATCTGTGGGAAAGAGGGAAGCCCCAGGCAAGAAGAGGGGAGGGGAATAGACCTTCATACCCCAGACATGGGGAACCCACACAGGGAAGAAAAATCCCCATAAAATTTGGCTTTGAAAACCAGAAGGACCTAATTTTGTGAGTTCATACAATCAGTAGGACTTAACACCTGGAACTTTAAAGAATAGTGGGCTCAGGTCTGGAATCCCTGGGAGGGTGATAGGAAACTGAGTCCCCGCCATTAAAGAGACAGTACAGCAAACAGACCCACTGAGATACAGCATAGAGCAGCAGTTTGAAAAATGCCTGAGGTATACAGAAAGGAGATTTATTTACTAATAGAGTGTGTACTGGAGGGGCAGTTTCCCCAGGAAAACAGGAGCTGACAGGTACAATTTTCCTACTTCTTACCCCAGCCTAGACACATGGACACCTGCAGAAACCAGCTCAGAGGGTGCCTGGGTGGCTCAGTTGGTTAAGTGACTGCCTTCGGCTCAGGTCATGATCCTGGAGTCCCGGGATCGAGTCCCGCATCGGGCTCCCTGCTCGGCAGGGAGTCTGCTTCTCCCTCTGACCCTCCTCCCTCTCATGCTCTCTGTCTCTCATTCTCTCTCTCTCAAATAAATAAATAAAATCTTTAAAAAATATATTAAAAAAGAAACCAGCTCAGCTCCAACAATCTCTATCTATATTGTTAACAGTGCAATCTGTCCCTGTGTTCTCCTATAGTCATGTACCTTCCAATAAGCCATTGGCCAGAGCCTATCCAAAAGGGTGCCACAAGATAGGCACTGTGTAAGCAGCCTCAACAGGCGCCAGTGCCATTCCAAAGAGACTCCTGCCCTAGGGAAAGCAGAAGATAAGCACACACACTTGTTTCACTGTGGCCCCAGCATGGGCTGGGGGCAGACATCTGGTCTGACTGCAGGTCCTGTGCACCGACAAAAGCTTCTCAAGGGACAAAACAGAGAAAGACCTAGCAGTTTGGTGCTACCGCATCTCTGGAAAACACCTGGTCTGACTCAACTCAAGCCCAAGGCAGCCCCAAACTGACCCACTAACAACAAAGGGACCAAAGCCCTGTCAACAACAGGCAAAGAGAGCCACTGAAGACAACTGGGCTGAAGGGAAATGAGGCTCAGCCATAGCAGGATGGTGCAGGCAATGCACATAGGAGACTCTGAAGCACCAGGTTCTAGAGAACAGGGGACTTTGCATTGCAGGGTACCACAGGGCATCTTCTTCAGAAGGCTTCTACTTTCAAGAACAGGAGACATGGATGATTTTCCTAACACACAGAAACAGACACAAAGAGTTAGGCAAAATAAGGAGACAGAGAAATATGTCCCAAACAAAAGAACAGAACAAAATCACAGCAAGAGAGCTAAATGAAACAGAGATAAGTAATATGTCTGAGAGAATTAAAGTAATAGTCACTGAACTTGAGAAAAGAGTGGAGGACCTCAATGACATCCTTAACAATGAGATAGAAAATATAAAAAAGAACCAATCAGAGATGAAGAACCCAATAATTGTAATGAAAAATACAATACATGGAATAAAGAGTAGACTACTGGAAACAGAAAAATGGATCAGCAATCTAGAGGACAGAGTAATGGAAAGTAATCAAGCTGAATAACAGAAAGAACAAAAATAATAATAAATGAAAATAGACTTAGGGAACTCAGCCATACCATCAGCATAATAAAATTCACACTATAGGGATCCCAGAAATAGAAAAGAGAGAAAAGGGGTCAGAAATTTTATTTGAAGAAATAATAGCTGAAAACATCCCAAATCTGGGGAAGGAAACAGAAATCCAGACCCAGGACACACAGAGACCCATCAACAAAATCAACCCAAGGAGGTCAACCAAGTGAGAAAGGGGAATTCTTAAAGCATCACAAGAAAAGAAGATGGTTATGTACAGGGAAACCCCCATAAGGCTATCAGCTGATTTTTCTGCAGAAATTTTGCAGGCCAGAAGAGAGTGACATGATATATTGAAAGTACTGAAAGATACAAAACCTGCAACCCAGAATACTCTAACCAGCAAGGCTATCTATCATTCAGAATAGAAGGAGAGAGAAAGTGTTTCCCAGACAAACAAAAGCTAAAGGAGTTAGTGATCACTAAACCAGCCCTACGAGAAATGTTAAAGGAGAATTTTTTGAGTGGAAAGGAAAGAACATAAGCAAGACTATGAAAAGTAAGAGGCACAAAGCAGCAAAATAAAGTATATCTATAAAAACTGGTCAAGGGATTCACAAAATAAAAGGATATAAAGTATGACATCATATTCCTAATACATTGGGGAGGAAGAAAAGTAAAGAAGGGGTTCAACCTTAAGTGGCCATAAACTTAATATAGACTATGTGCATAACATATTATATACAAACATAATGGTAACCACAATCAAAAATAAGTCACAGATATGCAAAAATTAAAGAGAAATGAATCTAAGTATATGACTAAAGAAATCTAGCAAACTGTGAGAGAAAAGAGTAATAGAAGAAAGGAACAGAGAAGAACTATAAAAACATCCATAAAATAAGTAGCAAAATGACCATAAGCACATATATCTATCAAGAATACTTTGAATGTAAAAAAAAAAAAAAAAAAAGAATACTTTGAATGTAAATAAATGCCCTAATCAAAAGATGGAGGGTGACAGAATGAATAAAAAAGCAAGACCCATCTATATGCTGCCTAAAGAGACTCATTTCAGACCTAAAGGCAGAGGCAAAATGAAAATGAAGGGATGGAAAAGCATTTATCATGCAAATGGGTGAAAAGAAAGGCTAGGTAACAATACTTAACATCAGACAAAATAGACATTAAAACAGAGACTGTAACAAGAGACAAAGAAAAACACTATATAATCATACAGAGAACCAACAAGAAGATATAACAAATTATGCACCCAACATGGGAGCACCCGATATATAAAGCAGCTAATAACAAAGTATCTAATTGATAGTAATATAATAATAATAGGGTACTTTAACACCCCACTTATATCAATGGATAGGTCTTCTAAACAGAAAATCAACAAGGAAATAGTGGCTTTAAATGATATATTGCAACATATAACAGATTTATTCAGGACATTCCATCCTAAAACCATAGAATACACATTCTTTTCAGTGCACATGGAACATTCTCCAAAATAGATCACATGTTAGGCCATAAAACACGTCTCAACAAATTCAATAAGATTGAAGTTATACCATGCATCTTTTCCAACAACAATGCTAACCTAGAAATCAACCATAAGAAAAGGTCTGGGAAGATCACAAAATCATGGCGGTTAAAGAACATGCTATTCAACAATGAATGGATCAATCAAGAAATCAAAGAGGAAATAAAAAATAGATGGAAAAAAATGAAAATGAAAACAAAACAATCCAAAATCTTTCAGATGCAGCGAATGATATTTTAACAGGGAAGTTTATAGCAATATAGGCCTACCTCAAAAAGCAAGAAAAATCTCAAATAAACAACCTAACCTTACACTTTAAACAGCTAGAAAAAGAAAGAAAATCCAAAACCAGGAGAAAGCATAAAATTATAAAGATTAGAGCATAAATGAAAAAATAGAAACTAGAAAAACAAACAACAACAAAACAATAGGATAGATCAATGAAACCAGGAACTGGTTCTATGAAAAGATAATCAGAATTGATAACCCTTTAGCCACACTCATTAAAAAAGGGAGGGGAGAGAGGGAGATATGACTCAGACAAAACCAGAAATGAAAGATGAAAAACAACTGACACAACATAAATACAAAGAATTATAAGAGAATATTATGAAAAATTATATGCCAAAAAACTAGACAACCCTAGAAAAAATGGATAAATTCCTAGAAATATATAACCTACCAAACTGAATCAGAAACAGAAAATTTGAACAGACTGATTATCAGTAATCAAAAGCTCCCAACAAATAAAAGTCTAGGACCAGATTGCTTCATAGGCAACATCTACCAAACATTTAAAGAAGAGTTAATACCTATTCTTTTCAAACTATTCCACAAAAATAGAAGAGGAAGGAAATCTTCCAAATTCATCCTATGAAGTAAGCATTACCCCGATACAAAAACATTCTAAAAAAGAGAACTAAGGCCAATATCTGTGATGAACATAGATGCAAAAATCCTCAAGAAAATATTAGGAAGTCAAATCCAACAATACATTTAAAAAAATCATTCACCACAATCAAGTGGAATTTATTCCTTGTGTGCAAGGGTGGTTCAATATTCACAAATCAATCAACATGATACATCACAAAGACAAAGGAGAAAATAAACATATCATTTCAATGGATGCAGAAAAAACATTTGACAAAGTACGACCTCCATTCATGATAAAAGCCCTCAACCAAATGGGTTTAGAGAGAACATACTTCAATATAATAAAGACTGCATATAAAAAACCCATATTAACATCATACTCAATGTGCAAAACTGAGAGCTTTTCCCCTAAGACAGGGCCAGAGACAGAACAAGACAGAGATGTCCACTCTCACCACTTTTATTCAGCATAGTACTGGAAGTCCTAGCCACAGCCATCAGAGAAGAAAAAGAAATAAAAGGCATCCATGTTGGTCAGGAAGAAGTCAAATTTTCATTACTTGAAGATGACATGATACTATATATAGAAAACCCAAAAGACTCCACCTAAAAACTACTAGAACTGGTAAATGAATTCAGTAAGGTCATAAGATACAGAATTAATATACAGAACTCCACTGTATTTCTATAAACTAATAATGAAGAAGCAGAAAGAGAAATTAAGAAAACATCCTATTTACCATTGCACCAAAAATAATAAAATACATAGAAATAAGCTTAACCAAGGAGGTGAAAGACCTGTACTCTGAAAACTATAAAGCACTGATGAAAGACATTAAAGACAACCCAAATGGAAAGATAGTACATATTCATGAGCTGGAAGAAAAAATATTGTTAAAATGTCCATACTACCTAAAGCAATCTACAGATTTAATGCAATCACCATCAAGATACCAACAGCATTTTTGAGAGAACTAGAAAAAATAATCTTAAAATTTGTATGGAACCACAAAAGACTCCAAAGAGCTAAAGTGATCTTGAAAAAGAAGAACAAAACTGGAGGTGCCAAAACTTCAGATTTCAAGATAGACTACAAAGCTGTAGTATTCAAAACAGTATGGCACTGGCACAAAACCAGACATAGAGATCAATGGAACTGAATACAGCCCCCAGATAAACCCAGGACTCTATGGTCAATTAATCTTTGACAAAGGAGAACAAGAATATGCAATGAGAAGGGCACCTGGGTGGCTCAGTCAGTTAAGTGTCCAACTCTTGATTTTGGCTCAGGTCATGATCTCAGGGTCCTCCACACTCAACGTGGAGTCTGCTTAAGATTCCCTCTCTTCCTCTGCTTCTGCCCCTACCCTCCACTTGCACACACACACACTCTCAAAATAAATAAAATCTTTGAAGAAAAAATAAGATGCAATGAGAAAAAGACAGTCTTTTCAACAAATGGTGTTGGGAAAACTGGACAGCTACATGCAAAAGCATAAAACTGCACCCTTTTTTAGCTCATACACAAAAATAAACTAAAAATGGATTAAGATGTGAGACCTGATACCATAAAAATCCTAAAAGAGAGCATAAGCAGTCATTTCTCTAACATCAGCCATAGCAACATTTTTCTAGATATGTCTCCTAAGGCAAAGGAAACAAAAGCAAAAATAAACTATTGGGACTACATCAAAATAAAAAGTTTCTGGGGCACCTGGGTGGTGAAGTCAGGCTGCCAACACCTGATTTCAGCTCAGGTCACAATCTTGGGGTTGTGAGATCAAGCCCTCTGTCAAGCTCCACGCTTAACGGGAAGTCTGCTTCTCTTCCTCTCCATCTGCCCCTCCCCCTGTGCTCTCTCTCTCCCTTTCTCTCAAGTAAATAAATAAGTCCTAAAAATCAATCAATCAATCAATATAAATCAATCAATCAATAAAAACCTTCTGTAGCAAAAAAAAACAACAAAACTAAAACTATGAATGGGAGAAGATATTTGCAAATTATATATCTAATAAGAGATTAACATCAGAAATATATAAATAACTTATACAACTTAACATCAAAATAATAACAACCCAATTATAAATGGGCAGAAGACATAAACAGGCATTTCTCCAAAGAAGACATACAGATGGCCAACAGACACACGAAAAGATGCTCAACATTACTAATCATCAGGGAAATGCAAATAAAAACCACAATGAGATATTAACTTACACCTATCAGAATGGCTAAAATAAAAAAATAAAATAAACAAGTGTTGGCAAGGATGTGGAGAAAAAAGAACCCTTTCGCTTTCTTGTGAATGCAAATTGGTGCAGCCACTGGGGAAAACAATATGGAAGTTCCTCAAAAAATTAAAAATAGAACTACCCTATGATCTAGCAATTCCACTACATGATATTTACCCAAAGAATACAAAAGCACTAATTTGAAAAGATATATGCATCCTTATGTTTATTACAGCATTTATTTATAATAACCCAATTATGGAAGCAGCCCGGTGTCCATCAATAGATGAATGGATAAAAAATATATATATAGTAATTATTTTGTGTGTGTGTGTGTATATATATATAATATATTATATATATATTACTCAGCCATCAAAAACAAATGAAGTCTTGCCTTTTACAATAACATCGATGATCTAAAGAGTATAATGTTAAGAGAAATAAGTCAGGAGCGGGAGACGAACCATGAGAGACTATGGACTCTGAGAAACAAACTGAGGGTTCTAGAGGGGAGGGGGGTAGGGGGATGGGTTAGCCTGGTGATGAGTATTAAATAGGGCACGTATTGATGGAGCACTGGGTGTTTAAAAAAAAAAAAAGAGTACCCTTATGATGAGCACTGAGTAATGTATAGAATTATTGAATCACTACATTGTCCACCTAAAACTAATAGAACACTGTATGTTAACTATACTGGAATTTAAAAAATAGTCAAGTAAAACAAGCAATCACTAATAATAAAGGCACAATGAAAAAAATAAACATTTATTTAGTTGGTAGCATACCCACTCAAACCCACCCAAAGAGGAACTATGCCAAGTGACTTTTCACAAATTATTTACAAAAGTAATTTAACTTTTGTTAAC